>NC_041386.1:334637056-334646971 GCF_002162155.2 Triticum dicoccoides
GCTCGAAGGACAAAAAAGCAAGAGCGCAAACGGCCACAATTTTTTTTACATCACAAGTTCAAATTTAAGTAGGGCCCAAGGCCAGAATTCATTACACCTAGAAACCCCCAGTGGGTGGGTGGACCTACTACCTAATAGAAATGTCTACTAAGTTAAAAACAGGCAGCTTCTGGCATCCCCCTCGGTGGCCTCCGGGTTCGCCGAGGTGCTAGTGTCTCCCTCGTCGACGCCCTCGTCACGGCAGACGCCCGTCTCCTCGGAGCTGCCCTCCGGGTCGTCTAGAAGAAGGCCATAGTCGTCAGCAGGCACAACTCCGCCATCTTCCGCCCGCTCCAGCCGGAACTCGTCGTGGAAGGTGAAACCAGCGATGTAGCTAGTCCCTTGCAGTGATCCGGCCGGCCTCCGCCTGCAGCTGGATCTCCGAGCCAGCTCGCTAGCCCATCAACACGTCCAGCGACAGATCCAGATGCCAAGACATCGCGAACCTGAGCGCCATCTCGGTGCCAGCGTGAGCGGCCGAAACATGCCAGTCATGACGCCGATCCAGCCCCGCCTCTAACCACCATGCCAGCCGCATGAAGCTTCTCGGCGTACCGTAGCCCGGCCAGAGGGCCACCGTCATCGCTGCGCCGGCCTAAGAGAGATGCCCCATTTGGTCACCCAAGACTTGCAGACGAGCCTCGGTGGCGGTCACGATCTCCGGGAAGGTCTAGGCCACCTGTGGATCAGTCCCGGAGCTGACAAACCTTTGCGGATCACGCTGAAAGCGGACGGACTCCACTGCTAGCTCGCGCGTCTCAGGGAAGGCCCCTGTCAAGAAAAGGAGCAAGTCAGAAAAAATTACCAAGAGCAAGAAGCCGGGGTCCTAGCATGGCAGAATCCAAGGAAAGCACTTACTGGAGAAGGACTCGTCCAGGTGCTGCGCTTCGAGCAACATATTGCGCCGCTCCAGGGCAAGGGTGCGGTCGTGCTCCTACAGCGACTTCTCTAGCTCGGCGATCTTGGCAAGAGCCTCCTGCAGCTCAGCGTCCTTGGCCTCGGTCGTCCTCTCGGCCACCTTGCGTCGACGGGTTTCCCCCTGCCGGGTCTCCTCCGCCGCGGCCACCAGTGCCTTCAGGCGCTCCACCTCGGCCAGGAGATGGCCCTTGTCGTCGGCCAGCTTGCCGCATTGCTGGTCCTCCTCGGGAAGGGCCTGCTGCACCTCCACAACCTTGGTGGCTTCCGCCTTCAGGTGCTCCACCTTGGCCTTGAGGCGACCCTTGTCGTCCTCCAGCTGCTCCCGTAGCCGGCTAGCTTCATCAAGCACCTGTCGGGCACCCGCTGCCTCCGCCCTCACCCTCGCCACCTCGGCCCCAAGCTGGTCGGTGTCGGCGACAAGCCGGTCATAATGAAGCCCGGCTCGAATTAGCCGGGTCCTCCAAGACAGTACCTCGGCTGCAGAAGAAAGAGTCAGAAACGAACACGATAATATAAGAGTCGACCCAACTGCTACACAGTTGGACCAAATCTCGGGGGTTACACCCAGTGGGTGCGCTAGCGCGCCCCTAGTAAAGAAGAGCATGCAAAAGAATACCTGCCGCGGCATGGAGCTCCTCCTCCTTGGCGGCAATCTTCTCTTTGAGTTGCCGGTGCTTCTCGAGAAGCCGGTTGAAGACGCTGACCTGGTAGGAATCCAGTTCCTGCAAGAAGCAACGGTCAACACAAGGACAACAACTTAAGATTCAACCCAACTGCTACCCAGTTGGCCCGAATCTCGGGGGCTACACCCATGGGTGCGCTAGCGTGCCCCCACGAAGAAAAAACAAAGGCAAGGAAAAAACTTACGGTCACGGCGTGCTCCGGCTCCCGCGCCTGCTCCACCTTGGCCTAGGCAAAGGCCTGGATCCGGTCCGCCCGCCTTCGCAGGCGCCGGGTCACGGCGGCCATAGCCACCACCTCCTGGGTCAGAGGCCCGAAGAAGACCTCGCTGGGCCCGCCTCGCGTCGGCTGCGACCCAACGGCCCAGCGCCCCCCTGGCCTCAGCGCCAGGGTGTGCTCCCCGCTGGCCGCCTCCCCCACGGCCGGCACCCTCTCCGGTGCCATCTCCGGCGTCGTCGCCGGTTCGGTGGCCGGGGTGGCCCACGGCCGCACCACAAACAACGCCCCGCTCGTCGGTGCCTGGGGCGCCCCCTCCGGCACTATCCACAGCGCCTCCCTAAGACGGAGTCACCGTCGCCTCCGCCAGCCCCCGCGCACTCGACCACGTCGGTCCGCAGCGGGGTACCATCCTCAAGCACCACGATCTCCTGGTCGAGGTCAGCCGTCCCAACCATGTTCTCCCCCCGACGCTGGCACGAAGACCCTCGCCGCCGCCACTGTCCCCGCCAGCATCTCCGGCCACGCCGGCCCCTCCCCGACCTGCGCCCATGTCGCCACGGTGTTAACCCAGGCCTGGGTCGACACCACCTCCAGCTCCGCCACGGCCCGGTTCTGGTCCCGACAGTCCAGGCCTTTGGCATCGGCCGGGTCCAAGCCGAGGTCCGGATCCGCCGCCTCTGCCAGCTCCTCCTCCTTGTCCCGGCCGACGGTGCTGGACCGGCTCTTCTGGAACGCGGCGCCCTCATTGGACGCAGCATCCGCCGCCGCCACCACCAACAAGATCGGCGACTTGACACACAAGACAGAGTAAAAAACACAAGAGCCAAGCAGAGCAGCTCGGCCACTCGATTCAAGCAAGAAGGAAACTCACCCCGGCACCACCGGAACGGTGCGCCTCGCCGCCCTCTCCTGCGGGACGCCACATCTCCTCTTGGCAAGTGGCATCTGCGCCCAGTCGTAAGGATGTCGGATGGCATTCAGAAGTATCTCCCGCGTCACGTCGGGGCGAATAAGAAGATGAGTAGCAGCAAAGTACGGACACTAGGGACTCACTGCAGGCGTCGGGTTTGCCTAGCAGTACGGAGACTTCTCGAACTCCCAGTCATCCCACAGGTAGGCCTTGGATATGTCATTGATCCGGCGGGCGAACTGGTCCGCCCCCAGCCGCAAGTTCGACATGTGGGTGGGGTCCTGAAGCCCTGTCATCTCGCCGATAAGATGGCTGCGCTGCTACTGCGGCAACACTCGGTGCCTGATGAAGGCAGTGATGAGGTCAGTGCCAGTGAGCCCTTCCTGCTCCTTCATCACCGACACCCGCTCACACAGGTTGAGTACCTCCTGCGATGGGTGCTTGTGGTAATAACCCTAGTTCTTCTTCTCCCTCGGCGGCGAGTAGACGACGGGCGGCAAGTCGATGCGGTCCACGCCGAGGTTGCGCACGTAGAAGAAGGAATTCTGCCATTTCTTGGCAGAATCCTCCAGCGGCATCTTCGGGCAGTCAGCGCCCGACCGCTTGGAGATGACGGTGGCCCCACACCCATACATCTCCCCGTCCCTCGCCCCTGCTACTTCAAGGAGAAGAAGTGCACCCAGAGGTCGATCGAGGGCTCGACCCCCATATACTCATCGTAGAGGATGACGAAGCCAGAAAGTTGCACGATGGCGCCGGCGCCAAGATGGTGGGGCTGGAGCCCGAAGAACTCCAGAAAGTCGTTGAAGAAGGTGCTCGCGAGAAGCCCAAACCCGCACTTGAAGTGCGGGTAGAAGACCATGCGTTTCATGCCCTCCGGCCGCAGCTCCTGCCCTCCCCGTGGTAGGCGCTTGGCAACCTCCGTCTCCCCTGGCAAGTGCCCGGAGGTGCGAAGATAGGCGATGTCGTCAAGGTTTACGGTCGAGCCCATCCACGAGCCCGACGATAGTGCCATGGACGAAGGCGGAAAAGAGAAAGGAAGAAGATGACGATGAAGCTCTACTCGAGGCAGCGGGCGTCACGATGCGCGGCGGGCGCAAGAAGCAGACGAAGGAAGAAGGAGCAGGGGAGTGCGTGCGAGAATGACTTCCGCCGCCCCCTCCTCTAATTTATAGCCCACGAGTCGAAACATGGGGAAGTGGGATCGTTTGCGCTCACCCCTCCCACTTCCCCGGAATAACTGTGCATGTACACACGTAGTAATTGCATCGAGAATGGCAACCAGCCCGCGAATGCCGCAATAAATCCGCGTGCGTGGGCCGAGGGCACGCAGCCACGGGCCACTAATGCATAGCCCTATCCTATCGCGCGCGTGGCCTGTCAGGCCTCTACGGCTTCCGGGCGCCATGTGGTGTCCGCGCGAAGTTCAAAATATCACCCCAAGATTCGACGGACTCTTCGGTTTCCAGCCCCTACCGGGGTGCCGAGATCTGGCTTCCGGAAGCCGGCACAAAATATGGTGTTGCCAGACCCGACGGCCGCAAAATTCACCTCGTCAAGGGGGGGCTGCGAAGGCCCTCCTATCCAAAGACGGTGGACCTTCACAGCTTCAGGGACTATAGTCGGGGCGATGAACCCCAGGCAGGCAACAGAACCCAGATCCTTTTCAAAAACAATGGGGCCAACAACGCCCCTCGAGCCGCCTCATGCTTGGCCGGGTCGCTCGACCCGGTGATACGTCTCCAACGTATCTATAATTTTTGAATTCTCCATGCTATACTGTTTTGGGCAATATTGGGCTTTATTTTCCACTTTTATATTAATTTTGGGACTAACCTATTAACCGGAGGCCCGGCCCAGATTTGCTGTTTTATGCCTATTTCAGTGTTTCGAAGAAAAGGAATATCAAACGGAGATTAGATCAGGAGTTCCTTCGCCAGAAGCCTCCGTAGCCACCGAAAACCAATATAGACCCGTTCCGGCACCCTGCCGGAGGGGGAAATCCTTCTCCGGTGGCCATCTTCATCATCCCGGTGCTCTCCATGACGAGGAGGGAGTAGTTCTCCCTCGGGGCTAAGGGTATGTACCAGTAGCTATGTGTTTGATCTCTCTCTCTCTCTCTCTCTCTCGTGTTCTTGATTTGGCACGATCTTGATGTATTGCGAGCATTGCTATTATAGTTGGATCTTATGTTTCTCCTCCCCCTCTTCTCACTTGTAATGAATCGAGTTTCCTCTTTGAAGTAATGAGTCTTTAAAGATTTGAGAACACTTGATGTATGTCTTGTCGTGGATATCTGTGGTGACAATGGGATATCACGTGATTCACTTGATGTATGTTTTGGTGATCAACTTGCGGGTTCCGCCCATGAACCTATGCATAGGGGTTGGCACACGTTTTCGTCGTGATTCTCTAGTAGAACTTTGGGGCACTCTTGAGGTCCTTTGTGTTGGTTGAATAGATGAATCTGAGATTGTGCGATGCATATCGTATAATCATACCCACGGATACTTGAGGTGACATTGGAGTATCTAGGTGACATTAGGGTTTTGGTTGATTTGTGCCTTAAGGTGTTATTCTAGTACGAACTCTAGGGCTGTTTGTGACACTTATAGGAATAGCCCAACGGATTGATTGGAAAGAATAACTTTGAGGTGGTTTCGTACCCTACCATAATCTCTTCGTTCGTTCTCCGCTATTAGTGACTTTGGAGTGACTCTCTGTTGCATGTTGAGGGATAGTTATGTGATCCAATTATGTTAGTATTGTTGAGAGGACTTACACTAGTGAAAGTATGAACCCTAGGCCTTGTTTCCACACATTGCAATACCGTTTACACTCACTTTTATCATTAGTTACCTTGATGTTTTTATATTTTCAGATTACAAATACTATTATCTACTATCCATATACCATTTGTATCACCATCTGTTCGCCGAACTAGTGCACCTATACAATTTACCATTGTATTGGGTGTGTTGGGGACACAAGAGACTCTTTGTTATTTGGTTGCAGGGTTGCTTGAGAGAGACCATCTTCATCCTACGCCTCCTACGGATTGATAAACCTTAGGTCATCCACTTGAGGGAAATTTGCTACTGTCCTACAAACCTCTGCACTTGGAGGCCCAACAACGTCTACAAGAAGAAGGTTGTGTAGTAGACATCAATCTCTTTTCTGGCGCCGTTGCCGGGGAGGTTAGTGCTTGAAGGTATATCTTTAGATCTTGCAATCGAGTCTTTTGGTTTCTTGTTTTATCACTAGTTTAGTTTATAAAAGAAAACTACAAAAAAATGGAATTGAGTTTGTCTCATACGCTTCATCTTTTTAATATCTTTTGTGAGTATGATGGAAAGGATAATTGTGATCAAGTTCTAGAAGAAGAAATCTATAAAATGTTTGGCACTAAATGTTGTTAGTATGAATTCCTTGAATATCCATGATGCTAATGATATGCAAAGCCACAAGCTTGGGGAAGCTATGTTTGATGAAGATGATATTTTTTGTCCCCCAAGTTTTGTTGAGCAAATCTATTATGATGAAAGCATGCCCTCTATCTATGATGATTATTGTGATGACACGTATGCTTTAAAGAATAATGATAACCATGAGCCTTGTCATCTTGATCTTAATTTTCAATCACATGATAGTTATTTTGTTGAGTTTGCTCCCACTATTATTCAAGAGAAGAATTTTGCTTATGTGGAGAGTAGTAAATTTTCTATGCTTGTAGATCATGAAAAGAATGCTTTAAGTGCTGGTTATATTGTTGAATTCATTCATGATGCTACTGAAAATTATTATGAGGGAGGAATATATGCTTGTAGGAATTGCAATAATATCAAGTTTCCTCTCTATGTGCTTAAAATTTTGAAGTTATGCTTGTTTTACCTTCCTATGCAAGTTGATTCTTGTTCCCATAAGTTGTTTGCTCACAAAATCCCTATGCATAGGAAGAATGTTAGACTTAAATGTGATAGTCATATTCTTCATGATGCTCTCTTTATGTTTCAATTCTTATCCTTTATGTGAGCATCATTGAAATCATCGTGCCTAGCTAGGGGCGTTAAACGATAGCGCTTGTTGGGAGGCAACCCAACTTTATTTTTGTTCCTGTTTAGTAATAAATAATTCATCTACCTCTGTTTAGATGTGGTTTTATGCTTTTAGTTAGTGTTTGTGCGAAGTAGAACCTTTGGGAAGAATTGGGGAAAGTCTTGTTGATCATGCTGTCAAAAACAGAAACTTTAGCGCTCACGAGAATTGCTGCCATTTTTATTTTGAGAGTTATATTTAGTTAATTCTTTTTGAAGATGATTAATAGATAAATAACTAAGGTCCAGCAATTTATTTGAGAATTTTATGAGTTCCATAAGTATACGTTTGATTCAGATTACTACAGACTGTTCTGTTTTTGACAGATTCTGTTTTTCGTGTGTTGTTTACTTATTTTGATGAATCTATGGCTATTAAAATAGTTTATAAACCATAGAGAAGTTAGAATAAAGTAGGTTTAACACAAATATAAATAAAGAATGAGTTCATTATAGTACCTTGAAGTGGTGATTTACTTTCTTATACTAACGGAGCTTACGAGTTTTCTACTTTAAGTTTTGTGTTGTGAAGTTTTCAAGTTCTGGGTAAGGATTCGATGGACTATGGAATAAGGAGTGGCAAGAGACTAAGCTTGGGGATGCCTGAGGAACCCCAACGTAATATTCAAGGACAACCAAAAGCATAAGCTTGGGGATGCCCCGTAAGGCATCCCCTCTTTCGTCTTCGTTCATCGGTAACTTTACTTGGAGCTATATATTTATTCGCCACATGATATGTGTTTTGCTTGGAGCGTCATGTCATTTTATTTTTCTTTGTTTGATGTTTGAATAGAATACCAAGATCTGAAATTATTAAATGTTAGAGAGTCTTCACATAGTTGCCTAATTATTCAACTACTCATTGATCTTCACTTATATCTTTTGGAGTAGTTTGTCGATGCTCTAGTGCTTCACTTATATCTTTTAGAGCATGGTGGTAGTTTTATTTTGAAGAAATAGATGAACTCTCATGCTTCACTTAGATTATTTTGAGAGTCTTAATAGCATGGTAATTTGCTTAAAATCCTAATACGCTAGGTATTCAAGAATAATAAAATTCTCTTATGAGTGTGTTGAACACTAAGAGAAGTTTGATACTTGATGATTGTTTTGAGATATGGAGATGGTGATATTAAAGTCATGCTAGTTGAGTAGTTGTGAATATGAGAAATACTTGTGTTGAAGCTTGTGATTCCCGTAGCATGCACGTATGGTGAACCGTCATGTGATGAAGTTGGAGCATGATTTATTTATTGATTGTCTTCCTTATGAGTGGCGGTCGGGGACGAGCGATGGTGTTTTCCTACCAATCTATCCCCCTAGGAGCATGCGCATAATACTTTGCTTCGATAACTAATAGATTTTTGCAATAAGTATATGAGTTCTTTATGACTAATGTTGAGTCCATGGATTATACGCACTCTCACCCTTCCACCATTGGTAGCCTCTCTAGTACCGCGCAGCTTTCGCCGGTACCATAAACCCACCATATACCTTCCTCAAAACAGCCACCATACCTACCTATTATGGCATTTCCATAGCCATTGCGAGATATATTGCCATGCAACTTTCCACCGTTCCGTTTATTATGACACGCTCCATGATTGTCATATTGCTTTGCATGATCATGTAGTTGCCATCGTATTTGTGGCAAAGCCACCGTTCATAATTCTTTCATACATGTCACTCTTGATTCATTGCATATCCTGGTACACTGCCGGAGCCATCCACATAGAGTCATATCTTGTTCTAAGTATCGAGTTGTAATTCTTGAGTTGTAAGTAAATAGAAGTGTGATGATCATCATTCAATAGAGCATTGTCCCAAAAAAAGAGAAAGGCCAAATAAAAAATAAAGGCCAAATAAAAAAATAAGAAGGGGCAATGCTACTATTCCTTTTTCCACACTTGTGCTTAAAAGTAGCACCATGTTCTTCATATAGAGAGTCTCTTGAGTTATCACTTTCATATACTAGTGGGAATTTTCATTATAGAACTTGGCTTGTATATTCCAATGATGGGATTCCTCAAAATGCCCTAGGTCTTCAATAGCAAGCAAGTTGGATGCACACCCACTTAGTTTCTTTTGTTGAGCTTTCATATACATATTGCTCTAGTGCATCCGTTGCATGGCAATCCCTACTCACTCACATTGATATCTATTAATGGGCATCTCCATAGCCCATTGATACGCCTAGTTGATGTGAGACTACCCTCTCCTTTTTGTCTTCTCCACAACCACCATTCTATTCCACCTATAGTGCTATATCCATGGCTCAGGATCATGTATTGCGTGAAGATTGAAAAAGTTTGAGAACATCAAAAGTAAGAAACAATTGCTTGGCTTGTCATCGGGGTTGTGCATGATTTAAATATTTTGTGTGGTGAAGATAGAGCATAGCCAGACTATATGATTTTGTAGGGATAGCTTTCTTTGGCCATGTTATTTTGAGAAGACATGACTGCTTGAAGTATTACTATTTGTATGTCAATATGAACTTTTGTCTTGAATCTTATGGATCTGAATATTCATATCACAAGTAGGAAGAATTATATTGAAATTATGCCAACTAGCATTCCACATCAAAAATTATCTTTTTTTATCATTTACCTACTCGAGGACGAGCAAGAATTAAGCTTGGGGATGCTTGATACGTCTCCAATGTATCAATAATTTTTGATTGCTCCATGCTATATTATCTACTGTTTTGGGCAATATTGGGTTTATTTTCCACTTTTATATTAATTTTGGGATATCACAATATCTCTTATTTTAAATAATGCATTTGTATACTTGGTAAAGGGTGGAAGGCTCGGCCTTATGCCTGGTGTTTCGTTCCACTCTTGCTGCCCTAGTTTCCATTATACCGGTGTTATGTTCGTTGATTTTGCGTTCCTTACGTGGTTGGGTGTTATGGGAACCCCTTGATAGGTCGCTTTGAATAAAACTCCTCCAGCAAGGCCCAACCTTGGTTTTACATTTGCCTAACAACCTAAGCCTTTTTCCCTTGGGTTTTCGGAGCCCGAGGGTCATCTTTATTTTAACCCCTCCCCC
>NC_041386.1:334647247-334768983 GCF_002162155.2 Triticum dicoccoides
CTGCAGGGCCACCTCGGGGCAACTTGAGGGCTGGTTTTACTCGTAGCTTGACCTAACCGGTGTGCCCTGAGAACGAGATATGTGCAGCTCCTATCGGTATTTGTCCGCACATCGGGCGGCTTTGCTGGCCTTGTTTTACCATTGTCAAAATGTCTTGTAACCGCGATTCCGAGACTGATCGGGTCTTTTCGGGAGAAGGAATATCCTTTGTTAACCTTGAGCGCTTGTGATGGGCTAAGTTGGAACACCCCTGCAGGGTATAAACTTTTGGGAGCCGTGCCCGCGGTTATGTGGCAGATGGGAATTTGTTAATGTCTAGTTGTAGAGAACTTGACACTTGACTTAATTAAAATGCATCAACCGCGTGTAGCCGCGATGGTCTCTTTTCGACGGAGTCCGGGAAGTGAACATGGTCTTGTGTTATGCTTGAACGTAAGTAGTATCAGGATCACTTCTTGATCACTTCTAGCTTCTTGACCGTTGCGTTGCTTCTCTTCTCGCTCTTATTTGCGTACGTTAGCCACCATATTTTCTTAGTGCTTGTTTCCAGCTCCACCTCTTTACCCTATCCTTCCCATAAGCTTAAATAGTCTTGATCTCGCGGGTGTGAGATTGCTGAGTCCTCGTGACTCACAGATACTTCCAAACAGTTGCAGGTGCCGATGATACCAATGTAGGTGACACAACCGAGCTCAAGTGGGAGCTCAATGAAGATCTTGGTTGTTGGTAATTGTCTTTTCCGGTTGATCAATAGTGGAGCCCAGTTGGGACGATCGGGATCTAGCATTTGGGGTTGTCTTCCATTATTTTTGGTTCCGTAGTCGGACCTTGATTGCACTCTGGATGATGTATGTTTAACTTGTATTTGTGTGAAGTTGCGATTGTAAGCCAACTCTTTATCCCTTTGTTATTCAGTACATGGGATTGTGTGAAGATTACCCCACTAGCGACTAAACCACCATGCGGTTATGCCTCTAAGTCGTGCCTCGACATGTGGGAGATATAGCCGCATAGTGGGTGTTACAGGTTGGTAATCAGAGCCATCCCCGACTTAGGAGCCCCCTGCTTGATCGAACCGTTGTGTTGTTGAGTCTAGAACAAAAGGTTTTGAGTCTTAGGATTATATATATCGGAGAGTAGGATTCTTTTTACTCCTCAGTCCCTTCGTCGCTCTGGTGAGGCCTCCTGACATAGAAGTTTTGACTTCCTCTCCTCAAATTTCATGAAAAAAAATTAGGATCACGCGGGTATCTTGGAATCGTTCCGATAGTCTTGTGACGAGAACATTGTTCTTGGTGCCTCCTGACATTTAGGGGTTGTGGCAGTGTCCCGGGAGTTGAGCTTTGAGGTGTTGTCGTCACAATTTTATCATTGCAGTTCTGGAATACCTGAGTTCGCTGACTTCGAAAATCTCTTTTACGAAGTTGTTGGTGAGATAACCTCAATGCCACCCAGTACTGGGGCGGGAGTTCGGGAGTATTTCCATAACTCGTATAACGGATGATTTTCGAAGGTTGAGGTACACGATTTCCGAAGGTTTCTTGGTTATGTGTTGAAGGATGGATACAGCTGGATGTAGGGATTGTTAGTTTGGGTGAGATATTATGCTTCCCCTGTATCCCCAACACCTGATTGCATAAGTAGAAAGTTTCGGGAGTTTATAGGTGGGAATTCAAGTAGCTCCTAGAACATCTTTCCGACAGACACATGATACGATATGGGGTCTATCATATGTATTTGTTCCGGTTTATTTTCTAAGACAATCATTCGTTTTGTTCTGGTTTGTGGTATTCAAGTTACTTCAATGTCAAGTGGTGATTCCATACCTTTCCTAAGCGGTGTTCTCATATTTCTATGTGAATACTAATCCTTTGTGACCATCGAGATTGTCTTGTCAATTCTTTTTCAACCGGATTGCTTCTCGTCAAGATGATCCTATCATTTTCCCCATTCACGTGATCAAATTTCAGTTCTTCTCAATGGTGTTTGTTTCATCCATCCCCAAGTTGACTTTGTTTTTCCTGCCCTGCCACCCTTTTTCTTCGAGGACTCAGATTTCCTAATCAAGCATCTTTTATTGATGGGAAGTTTCTCCATTCTTTTATGTCAATGTTCTCATCCGGTGATTCTCAAGAAGATACAAACGGATCTTCAAGTTCATCATTCTTCATTCTCTTTCTTCTCCGGTGGATTCAAGTAAAGCTTTGTTTATCATATCCTTTCCTCATTTCTAGTGTTTTCTCATACCGGTGCACGTCTTAGTCATCCACTTCTCGCTATTCAATTGTTCCGGAGTGCTAAAGATATCTCAAAGATTCGTGTTTCCACTCTGCATTCGTTCAAGTTCTTTTGAGGATGTTATCTCATTCAAGCCATTTAATTCAATCGGTGCACTCTCCCTTTCAAGTAATCATGTAATGGTGTTTCTTTTGAGTGGGCCCTTATCCACAGGTCTTTTCCCAGGATCTTACCTGACTCTTCTTTTCCGGAGTTATTCTGAAATTCATTTCAAAGTCTGACGTAAGAATGAGTTATCATCAGTCAAATGTCTTTCTCCTAGATCTTTCAAATTCTTGTCATTGTTGGTTCATCATTTCAAGTCTTCATTGTTCCGGAGTGGCTCATCAATTGTCATGGTGGTTCTCATCATCTTTCTCAACATTTGAAGACCGAAGAAGAGTTTTTCCTCCAAATCTTATCAGTTATCTCAAAGACGCGAAGTTCAAGCTTGATGACATCCTCTCATAATTGTTTGCAATTGTGAGAATTCTTTTCACCCATCCGGAGCAATTCAGGAGTCTTTTCATTTAGATTCCCTGGAGCCCATCATCTCAGAATTATTCATTCCAGCTTTCAGCTCTCGTTCTCCAAATCTTATCGGTGCATCATTCAAGTATTCTCTAGTCAGTTCATGATCTCTTTGTTTCACTTGTATCTAAATTCTCTCAAGTATCTTCGTTCATTTTCCAATTCCTCCTAGCGATGCCTTCGTTTTATTTGCTTGTTCTTTTAATCCTAACGGTGGTTCGTCCAACATTCCTCTTCCGTCGTTATCGTATCAATGCATTCGTGCTTTCCAAATCCTACCGGTGGTTCGTTGAAGATCTTTCTCAAGTTTGCGCTATATCTATCTTAATCCTTTCTACGAGAATAACTAGTATGCCAAATCCGTTGCTTGTCAGCATCAATTTAAATTCATGAAGGATAAGCATAACATAATTCTTATTCTTGCTTCATCCAAATGATGGATTCATTATTCCGGAGTTTGTTCACAATGAGTAAATTCTTTGGTTCAAGTGCTTCATACTTTTCCCGGAGTTCCAAGATCCCTCAACTATATCACCATGAAGATTCATCTAAATCATTGCAAGGATTCTCTCGGATCATGGGTTCCGGCAAAACCCTCAAGGTTCGAACACCGGGGTGCACGCGATGATCTTCCCCCTACCGATCCACGTCCTAACTCAGCTAAGATCTTACGAACTAACTCGACGAACTCGCAACACAAAGGACACAAGATTTATACTGGTTCGTGCCACCGTTGTGGTGTAATACCCTACTCCAGTGTGGTGTGGTGGATGGCCTCTTGGGCCGAGGATGAATAGTACAAGGGGAAGAACAGCCTCCAGAGGAGAGGTGTTCTTGTGCTTGGAGAACTTGTGGTTGTTCTGGTCTCTCTCGATCTCACCTCTCCAGCTATAGTGGTGGATAGTACTATTTATATAGGCCCTAGTCCTCTCCCCAAATATTAAGAGGGAAGGGAGCCAACAACGGCCAATTCGAAAGGGGACAGCTAGTACAGCTTATCCTGACAAAAGCAGTCTTTGCGTGCCAAAGGCTCTGGTGGTGACGCCGTCTTGGGCTCCACGGTGACCTCCGTCTTGCCGTCCTTTTGGTCTTGGTCTTATTGCACTGATATGGAAACCTTTGCTTGACGCCTCGATACTCCATGCATGCGCCTGCTTCCTTAGCACCGAAGAGGAAATAAGGACACTATGCATGCTGGTTCCCGCCTGGCGCCCGCTTGGCCTTGGTCGTCATGGCTCACGTCACTAGAACCTTGCGAGGTTCGCCTGGCCTTGAACTCTCCGCCCCTCGCAAGCCATCCTAGTGAGGCCGCTCCTAAGGAGGTCTTGTGTCACTCGCCTCGCGAGGTTTGGTCCCCCGCGAGGGTCTTGAGTCCTTGTCGGTGAAGACGGGTCATACGGGCCCGCTCGCAGAGCCACGCCGTGGGCCGCAGGCAGGCAAGTCTGGGGACCCCCATTCCCAGAACGCTGGCAGTAGCCCCCGGCCCCAAGGCGCGCTCGGCCTTGGCTTCGAGGCGAAGCCAAAGGCCAAGTGCGAACCGCTGCGGGCCCCAATAGCCTGCAGCCTTGGTCGACTCGTGGCGGTTGATTGGATGTGGGCGCCTTCGCTTCCCCATGCAGCCTTGATACCCGCGTGACTAGACGGCCACCGCGGTCTACACGGTTATTCTTCCATTGCCTGTGCCATTTTCCTCCAATTCCTCTTCTTTCCCCCGGACTCCGCTCCTCTTTCCAATATGACATTAGCTCTGCTCACTCCATCGCCATGGCGCCGACGCGAGCGAATAATCGGAAGAAGCCTCTGTCTTCGGCTAGTGCGCCCCCTGCCGCCGAGCCCGGAGTTGGCCGATCGCTGGTGCTCAATGATGAGGCTATGGGCAAGGTGCGTCCCATGCTCGCCTCCAGCTTCAATGAGTGGGGAAAGACGGTGGCTTGGCCTGTGTCTCATGCTTGCATTGACCGGGCGGCCACTAAGGTCCCCTTCTTCATCGACGCCCTTTGGGCCGGCTTGGTCCCTCCTTTCTCCGCCTTCTTCAGTGCTGTGCTTACGCATTATCAGATCCATATGCTGCACCTTGATCCTCAATCAGTGACCCTTCTCTCCTTCTTCGCCTTTGTTTGCAAGGCCATGATAGGCATTGCCCCTTCAGTGGCCCTTATTCGTCACTTCTTTTCACTTCACTTGGTTGCTCCCCGGCAGAGCTCAGGATGACTGAGCTTTCAGGCCGTGGCGGCGACGTCCGGGGCGGGGATTGACTTCGAGCTCCCACCATCCACGAGCGGGTTTTGGACACGGTGGGTATTCGTTGATGTCGGATTGCTCAGCCCCCTACTCTCTTCTCCGTCAGCGCCCGCTATTCCCAGCTCCGGTTGGTGCCATCAAAGGCTTACCGATCCGCGCCTTGCCCCTGTCTACCTCAGGCTGAGGTGGCTCAAGGATCTTGATGTGACTGCACCTATGGTGGTGAAGGAGTTCATCCGGCGACAGATCACCCCTCTCAACAGCAAGGACCACATGAGACTTCAGGAGTCCGGGCTCCCTCTCGAGGCACGGCGAATGGTGCTCGAGGTCCTGACGGGTGTCCCGCTGCCTGATGACATGCCGAGGAAGAGTTGCCTTCTCTGCCGCTACTTGAACAAGGCGACATTCGCGGAGCAGATGCCCGCCTTTGATGAGTGGGGGCTGCATCCAGTCTGCCTCGTGGGGCCTCGTGAGAACCCCATCGTCGTGGTTCCTCTTCTTGCTGCTGGCGCCGAGCTCGCCCCAAGTGTGGATGTAGGGCGGCGAGTACCACTGGGGGTTAATGGCGAATGTGCCGAGATGATGATGCCGCCTAGGGCTCCTGAGGCGTCGTCCTCAGGAACTCGTGACTCTTGCCCTAGGGCGATGGTTGAGGAGGCGATGCAGCCCACGTCTCCCGAGGCCAGGGCTCCTGAGACTGCCCCTTCGAGCGCTTCTCATGTTGTGCCTCGTGTTGGCCGCCACGTCCAGCGCTTCGGTCGGCTCCCCTCAGCTTGGAGCTCCTGAGACTGCCCCTTCGAGTGCTTCTCTTGTTGTGCCTCATGTTGGCCGCCACGTCTAGCGCTTCGGTCGGCTCTGCGTGGACTTTGAAGAGCTCCGCAAGAGGAAAGGGTCCCCATGCAGCGGCACCTTCGGGCTGTTAAAGCGAAGGAAGTACATCGCCATTGACAAGTAAGTACCTTATCTTGGTGATTTTCCACGTGCTATTTCCCTTCCTGACAATATTTCTTCAGTATTCCTTACGCCAAGGCCGCAAGATCTCCTGAGGAGCAGCCTCCTCTCGCCTTGTTTCTCCTGCCAGGCTCGAGCGCTTCAAGCCCGTGCTCTGCTCATGGTGTGGAGTCAACCGGGGAAGCCGTCCCATCGACAAGGTGTCTCGAGCTCGTGCCTTCGCCGTCTTTTCTTCGCCGCCTTGCTCGGAGCACATCAAGCGTGCTAAGGGTTCCTCCCCTGGTCGTGGGCAGCCACTGGTTGGCTTCGATCCTGGGGTCTTCTTCAAGCAGCGGGGATTCACTCGTTTGGGCCCCTTGCGAGGCCCGTCCCGCAAATGGGTGGATGGCAGCCCCCAGCCCCCTGCTGAGAGGGGGCGAGCCACTTCAGGCCCCATCTGCCATCCCTGCGGCAGAGGATGAAGTCAGCAGCATGCTCGAGTCAGCGCGAGAAAGGAGCGTCATTCGCCATGAGCTCTTTCAGGAGGCAATGGGCGCGATGAACCGGCTTGGTGAAGAGCTCGTGGATGTGGAAGCGTGCCTCGTGACCGAGGGTCTTTGGCTGGTGGAGGAGCGGCATAAGCTGAAGGTGGCCATCAACCTCGGGCGCCACCAGTGCGAGCTTGATAATGTGAAGGCCGAGGCTTCCCTCGCAGCCTCCCGTGAGGCCTTCTCCCGAGCTCTGGAAGAGGCTCGGTAAGCTGACCACCGTCGCGAGGCCGTGGAGAAGCGCATGTGGGAGCTCAAAGCCTGCAGCACCATCTTGGATCAGCAAGTGGAGGCGCGCAGGGCTGCCCTTGCGTCGTTGAGGGGGACGCCTGCCGAGGAGGAAGAGATCCGCAAGCGCGAGGAGGTGCTGGCGCTGGAAGCCGTGGAGCGCAGCCTTGAGCTCGAATGGCTGGAGACGAGGAAGCGCCAAGTTGCTCAGGCAGATGATAACGTCGGTGCGTGCGAGGCCAGGGCCCAGGAGGAGGTCGATTGCCGGGTGGCTGAGGCTCACACGGATCTCGAGGGCAGGTACGACCTGAAGCTGAAGCGCGTGGAAGCCGGGGCCGCTGGTAGGACTGCTGCCCTCAAGTCTAGGTTGGTCAAGGTGGAGAGGCGCGAGGAGGCTGCCGCAACCGCCCTGGCCTTGGCGCAGGCTGAGCTGGCTTCCGCCCGCGCCGAGCTGCTCCCTCTTCAGCAGGGGGTCACCGACGCCGAGTCTGTCACGCAGCAGAACAAGCAAGAAGTGCTTCAGTGGCGGACGTTGGAGCGTGTGCACGCCCCCATGCTCCAGGACCTCAGGAACAGGGCCAACACCGCCCTGGGCCATATCTGCGATGAGAATGCTCTTCATCCCCATGCGAACGACTACGCCAGCCACCTCTGCTTCTTCGCCGACGTGGTGACGCGCCTAGAGAGCCGTTCCGAGAGGGCTCGCCAACTTGTCGAAGAAAGGAGCCGCGGCCTGCTCAGACGTGCGTTCTCTCGAGTCTTCAGCCACCTCTAGATCACCGACCCCAACTTCGACTTTGATGCTGCCATCGCTCCCGTACCCGAGGCCATCCGAGGTGACCTGTCACGATGGGTGGAAGACAATGTGGACGCGCTAGTTAGGGCCTTCACTTCTGACGACGATGGGGTTGTGGTCGCGGCGAATGCGGGCGACGTGGTCGACGACGGCGATGGCGGCACTGGTGGAGGTGATGGTGATGCCATAGATGGTGCCAGCGATGCCAGCGACGCGTCTGGGGGTGATCCGGGGGATGCGGCGAGCGACATGTCCGACTGATCCCGTGCTTCCCAGCTATTTGTCCTGCCGACAGAAGCTTCGGGCATAGCCCTTGAAGTTGTAAGAGCATTTTTTGGAGGGGAAGCCCCTCTTGTAAATGTGCCACTGCCTTTATCTTTTTAGGTTGGGTTGAATATGTATCTTTGTGGACCCACGTGCCCTAGGGCGAAGTTGTCGTTGCGATTTATCTTAGCCTGGGCGAGCCCAAACTGGCTCGTGAGGTTGGAAGCTCTGGAGGAACTTGCCGAGACACCCGAGTGGGCCGCGTGATAAGCGAGCGCTAGCCGGGGAATGGCACACGCGTTCGCGTGTATGTCTTGCTCAGCCCCGCTCGCGAGGGGCCCCTGAGGGGGAACCAGTAGGCACGAACTCCGAAATAAGGCAAGAACCAGACAACAAGAAATAGCTCGAACGAGAAAAGGCACCCCCTGTGCGCATCAAATGAAAACTCAACTCCAACTTAAATCCAAATCCAGAAGGCAAGGCTACAGAAAAGGGTGTCGGTGTACAAAATTAGGTATCTCCTTTTGACCCCTTTACTTGTGCATGGGCAGTCAGAGCCACGCGTCGCGGCCACACTTAGCAGGACAGAGGAGGGAAGCTGGAGAGAAGCCAAGGCACAAGATGACCAAGACGACGCCAAGACTGGGAGCACAGGAGGGCAAGAGGGCGAGGTGGACTCCCTCGGCAAGATCCTTGTCGAGGCAGCCCCCCGCAGCCCTGGCAAGAGACTAGCCAGGGCAACTTGCCCGATGCCAGCGGAGTGAACCACCCTTGAGCCCACCGGCTCCAACCTAACCCACTGCGTTGGAACCAAGGATCGGGAGGTGCCTCTGTGGTGGCATGCAAATCTTCGTCAAGCTAATAAATATATGAGTTCAGATGAGGACTAGAAGACGGCGACCCTTGGCAGGATCCTAGCCGAGGAAATCCACAAGACCCCCGGTAAGATCCTTGCCGGGGATGACAGCAGCACCACGGCAAGACCCTTGCCGAGCCCCCGGCCAGACCCTTGCCGAGGGCGTCAGCAGGGCCTCTGCCATGCTCGCACCAGCCAAGACTCTGCCACCGTTCGCTTGTAGCTGCCAGCCCAACCAGCTGGGCAGGCACCTGCGTGGCAACATGCAGCTTCCAGGCCAAATCAGCAACCACATGCGTGGCGGCATGCAGATCTTCCAAAAGGCCCTACCACCGCACCACCTCAGCTGCCTGCCTGCCTACATGGTGTTGCATGCATAGACAGCCTGGGCACATGTCGAAGCGAGGCGAAGCGGCGGCGGACAAGACGGGCCTCATTCCCGTCCCCGATAAAGCTAATGGACACCTATGTAGTGCATTTAATGCACTTTGTCCCATAATGCCGTGCGATAAGCTCACGCACTGTAGGCCTTTCCACCTCCTGTGTGCCGCTGTGGTAGCCCCTTTTTCCTATAAAAGGAGGCCTGAGGCGACAAGGAGAGGGATTCGGCTTTTTGAACGGGACAACCACCATAGCTAGTTCAGAAAGCTCAGGAACACTCAATACATCCACCAAAGCAGGACTAGGGTTTTACGCATCCTCGCGGCCCGAACCTGGGTAAACGATCTGTGTGCTTGCTCCTAAGCCTACTCTTCTCACGACCCCTCGCCTGTCGACCATAGAAGCGATCCCAGTGATCCCATAGGCATCATTCCCACCGACATCTTTGGTGCGCCAGGTAGGGGAATGCAGTTGTGGAAATCTGGTCTAGCAGTTAGCCTAGCGGTTCTTCGTCTCCATGGCTCCCAAGAAGAAGGCCACGGCGATCGGTTCGCCGGGAGCCGGACGGCCCATACTGGTGCGGGCGAGCAGCGGGCCGGTCACGGACAGAACCCGAGGCGCGACCCGCGAGCACCAACATTGCTCTGGCAGTCAGAGCCTGGCAAGTGGCGTGGTTCGTGCGCAAGGCAACGGGCCACACGCCGCGAAATCCAGAGATGGAGTTGGGCCCCCCGCAGACGGCGTGGAACCCTCCGAGGGCATCGACGTACCACCCGCGGGCGGCGCGGCGACTGCTACCTCTTGAGCACTGCGTTGGTTTTCCCTTGAAGAGGAAAGGGTGATGTAGCAAAGTAGCGTAAGTATTTCCCTCAATTTTTGAGAAACAAGGTATCAATCCAGTAGGAGATAACGCTCAAGTCCCACGCACCTACACAAACAAATAAGAACCTCGAAACCAACACGATAAAGGGGTTGTCAAGCCCTTCATGGTCACTTATGAGAGTGAGATCTGATAGATATGATAAGATAATATTTTTGGTATTTTTATGATAAAGATACAAAGTAAAATAAAAGGCAAAAGAAATAACTAAGTATTGGAAGATTAATATGATGGAAGATAGACCCGGGGGCCATAGGTTTCACTAGTGGCTTCTCTCAAGAGCATAAGTATTACGGTGGGTAAACGAATTACTGTCGAGCAATTGATATAATTGAGCATAGTTATGAGAATGTCTAGGTATGAGCATGTATATAGGCCTCACGTCTGTGACAAGTAGACCGAAATGATTCTGCATCTACTACTATTACTCCACACATCGACTGCTATCCAGCATGCATCCCATCTTTTTATCCTCGATGAGTAATGCTTTAAGGAAGATCACATGATGTTTAGGGATAAGCTCATGAAATATGATATAAACCCCATCTTTTTATCCTCGATGGCAACAATACAATACGTGCCTTGCTGCCCCAGCTGTCAGTGGGAAAGGACACCACAAGATTGAACCCAAAGCTAAGCACTTCTCCCATTGCAAGAAAGATCAATCTTGTAGGCCAAACCAAACTGATAATTCGAAGAGACTTGCAAAGATAAACCAATCATACATAAAAGAATTCACAGAAGAATCAAATATTGTTCATAGATAAACTGGATCATAAACCCACAATTCATCGGATCTCGACAAACACACCACAAAAGAAGCTTACATCGAATAGATCTCCAAGAGAATCAAGGAGAACTTTGTATTGATATCCAAAGAGAGAGAAGAAGCCATCTAGCTAATAACTATGGACCTGAAGGTCTGAAATAAACTCCTCACACATCACCGGAGAGGCCATGGATTTGATGTAGAGGCCCTCCGTGATTAATGCCCCCTCCGACGGAGCTCCGGAAAAGGCCCCAAGATGGGATCTCTCCGGTACAGAAGGTTGCGGTGGTGGAATTAGGTTTTCGTGGTGCCCCTGGATGTTTGGGGTGTGTGTGGACTTATATAGGAGGAAGAAGTACGTCGGTGGAGCAATGAGGGGCCCACGAGGGTGGAGGGCGCGCCCAGGGGGTAGGCGCGCCCCCCTGCCTCGTGCCCTCCTCGATCGTTTCTTGACACACACTCCAAGTCTCCAGGATCACGTTTGTTGAGAAAATCATGTTCCTGAACGTTTCATTCCGTTTGGACTCCGTTTGATATTCGTTTTCTTCGAAACCCTAAAATAGAAAAAAAACAGCAATTTGGGCTGGGCCTCCGGTTAGTAGGTTAGTCCCAAAAATGATATAAAAATGTAAAATAAAGCCCATTAACATCCAAAATAGATAATATAATAGCATGGAGCAATTAAAAATTGTAGATACGTTGGAGACGTATCAAGCATCCCCAAGCTTAATTCCTTCTCGTCCTCGACTAGGTAAATGATAAAAGAAGAATTTTTGATGTGGAATGCTTTCTAACATATTTCTCAATGTAATTTTTCTTTATTGTGGCATGAATGCTCAGATCCGAAAGATTCAAGATAAAAGTTTAATATTGACATAGAAATAATAATACTTCAGGCATACTAACTAAGAAATCATGTTTTCTCAAAATAACATGGCCAAAGAAAGTTATTCCTACAAAATCATATAGTCTGGCTATGCTCTATCTTCACCATACAAAATATTTAAATCATGCACAACCCCGGTGACAAGCCAAGCAATTATTTCATACTTTTGATGTTCTTAAACTTTTTCAATCTTCACGCAATATATGAGCGTGAGCCATGGATATAGCACTATATGTGGAATAGAATGGTGGTTGTGGAGAAGACAAAAAGGAGAGGATAGTCTCACATCAACTAGATGTATCAATGGGCTATGGAGATGCCCATTAATAGATATCAATGTGAGTGAGTAGGGATTGCCATGCAAAGGATGCACTAGAGCAATATGTATATGAAAGCTCAACAAAAGAAACTAAGTGGGTGTGCATCCAACTTGCTTGCTCATGAAGACCTAGGGCATTTTGAGGAAGCCCATCATTGGAATATACAAGCCAAGTTCTATAATGAAAAATTCCCACTAGTATATGAAAGTGATATCATAGGAGACTCTCTATATGAAGAACGTGGTGCTACTTTGAAGCACAAGTGTGGAAAAAGGATATTAGCATTGTCCCTTCTCTTTTTCTCTCATTTTTTTATTTTGGCCTTCTTTTTTTCGTCCGGAGTCACATCCCGACTTGTGGGGGAATCATAGTCTCCATCATACTTTCCTCACTTGGGACAATGCTCTAATGATGATGATCATCACACTTGAATTTCTTACAACTCAAGAATTACAACTCAATACTTAGAACAAAATATGACTCTATGTGAATTCCTCTGGCGGTGTACCGGGATGTGCAATGATGCATTAGTGACATGCATGAAGAATTATGAATGGTGTCTTTGCCACAAATATGATGTCAACTACATGATCATGCAAAAAATATGACAATGATGAATCATGTCATAATAATGGAACGGTGGAAAGTTGCATGGCAATATATCTCGGAATGGCTATGGAAATTCCATAATAGGTAGGTATGGTGGCTGTTTTGAGGAAGGTATATGGTGGGTTTATGATACCGGCGAAAGTTGCGCGATATTAGAGAGGCTAGCAATGGTGGAAGGGTGAGAGTGCGTATAATCCATGGACTCAACATTAGTCATAAAGAACTCACATACTTATTGCAAAAATCTATTAGTTATCGAAGCAAAGTATTACGTGCATGCTCCTAGTGGGATAGATTGGTAGGAAAAGACCATCGCTCGTCCCCTACCGCCACTCATAAGGAAGACAATCAATAAATAAATCATGCTCCGACTTCATCACATAACGGTTCACCATACGTGCATGCTACGGGAATCACAAGCTTCAACACAAGTATTTCTCATATTCACAACTACTCAACTAGCATGACTCTAATATCACCATCTCCATATCTCAAAACAATTCTCAAGTATCAAACTTCTCATAGTATTTAATGCACTTCTACGAAAGTTTTTATATTAAGGCAAATTTCCATGTTTTTCTAAAGGACTCTCAAAATAATATAAGTGAAGCATGAGAGATCAATTATTTCAATAAAATAAAACCGCCGACGTGCTGTAAAAGATATAAGTGAAGCACTAGAGCAAAAATTATATAGCTCAAAAGATATAAGTAAGCACATAGAGTATTCTAATAAATTTCAAATCATGTGAGTCTCTCTCAAAAGGTGTGTACGGCAAGGATGATTGTGGTAGACTAAAAAGCAAATACTAAAATCATACAAGACGCTCCAAGCAAAACACATATCATGTGGTGAATAAAAATATAGCTCCAAGTAAAGTTACCAATAGACGAAGATGAAAGAGGGGATGCCTTCCGGGGCATCCCCAAGCTTAGGATTTTTGGCGTCCTTGAATTTTACCTTGGGGTGCCATGGGAATCCCCAAGGTTAGGCTCATGCCACTCTTTGTTCCATAATCCATCAAATCTTTACCCAAAACTTGAAAACTTCACAACACAAAACTCAAAATAGAAAATCTCGTGAGCTCCCTTAGCGAAAGAAAACAAAACACCACTTAAAGGTACTGTAATGAACTCATTATTTATTTATATTGGTGTTAAAACTACTGTATTCCAACTTCTCTATGGTTTATAAACTCTTTTACTAGCCATAGATGCATCAAAATAAGCAAACAACACACGAAAAACAGAATCTGTCAAAAACAGAACAGTCTGTAGTAATCTGTAGCTAACGCAACTTCTGGAACCCCAAAAATTCTAAAATAAATTGCTGGAAGTGAGGAATTTATCTATTAATCATATTCAAAAATAATTAACTAAATAGCACTTTCCAAATAAAAATGGAAGCAATTCTCGTGAGCGCTAAAGTTTCTGTTTTTTACAGCAAGATCAAAAAGACTTTCCCCAAGTCTTCCCAACGGTTCTACTTGGCACAAACACTAATTAAACACAAAAACACAACCAGAACAGACGATAGATAAATTATTTATTACTAAACAGGAGAAAAAATCAAGAAATAAAAATAAAATTGGGTTGCCTCCCAACAAGCGCTATCGTTTAACGCCCCTAGCTAGACATAAAAGCGAAGATAGATCTAGGTATTGCCATCTTTGGTAGGCAATCCATAAGTGGCTCCAATAATAGATTCATATGGTAATTTAATTTTCTTTCTAGGAAAGTTTTCAATGCCTTTCTTTAATGGAAACTGGAATTTAATATTCCCTTCCTTCATATCAATAATTGCACCAATCGTTCTAAGGAATGGCCTACCAAGAATAATAGGACATGAAGGATTGCAATCTATATCAAGAACAATGAAATCTATGGGCACATAGTTCCTATTTGCAACAATAAGAACATCATTAAGTATTCCCATATGTTTCTTAATAGTGGAATCCGCAAGGTGCATATTTAAAGAACAATCATCAAAATCACGGAAACCTAGCAAATCACACAAAGTTTTTTGAATCGTGGAAACACTAGCACCAAAATCACACAAAGCATAAGACTCATGATATTTACTTTTAATTTTTATGGTAGGTTCCCACTCATCATAAAGTTTTCTAGGGATAGAAACTTCCAACTCAAGTTTTTCTTCATAAGATTGCATCAAAGCATCAACGATATGTTTAGTGAAAGCTTTATGTTGACTATAAGCATGAGGAGAATTTAGCACGGATTGCAACAAGGAAATACAATCTATCAAAGATCAATTATCATAATTAAATTCCTTGAAATCCAAAATAGTGGGTTCATTGCTATTTAAAGTTTTAACCTCCTCAATCCCACTTTTAACAATTTTTGCGTCAAGATCTAAAAACTCCGAATTTTTAGAACGCCTTCTAGGTAAAGGTGGCTCATCTTAAGTCCCTTCATTATCAAGATTCATATTGAAAAACAAAGATTTAATAGGGTACACATCAATAACTTTTAGATCTTCATCTTTATTATCATGAAAACTATAAGAACACGCCTTCACAAAGCAATCTTTCTTAGCACGCATGCTAGCGGTTCTTGCTTTGCACTCATCAATGGAAATTCTCATGGCTTTGAGAGACTTGTTGATATCATGCTTGGGTGGAATAGATCTAAGTTTCAAAGAATCAACATCAAGAGAAATTCTATCAATGTTCCTAGCCAACTCATCAATCTTAAGCAATTTTTCTTCAATCAAAGTATTGAAACTCTTCTGAGAAGTAATAAATTCTTTAATATTAGATTCAAAATCAGAGGGTATCTTATTATAATTTCCATAAGAATTGTCGTAGGAATTACCATACTTATTAGAGGAATTACTAGGAAACGGCCTAGGATTAAAATTACCTCTATACGCGTTATTACCAAAATTGTTCCTACGAACAAAATTCACATCCATAGATTCATTATTATTCTCAATCAAAGTATACAAAGGCATATCATTAGGATCAGTAGGAGCACTCTTATTAGCAAACAATTTCATAAGTTCATCCATCTTTCCACTCAAAACATTAATTTCTTCTATCGCATGCACTTTTTTATTAGTAGATCTTTTGGTGTGCCATTGAGAATAATTACCATAATATTATCTAGAATTTTAGTAGCTTCTCCTAAAGTGATTTCCATAAAAGTGCCTTCCGCGGCCGAATCTAAAAGATTCGTAGAAGCAAAATTCAATCCGGCATAAATTTTTTGTACAATCATCCAAAGATTCGAACCATGTGTAGGGCAATTACGTATCATTAACTTCATACTCTCCCAAGATTGTGCAACATGTTCATGATAAAGTTGCTTAAAATTAATAATACCGTTTCTAAGAGAGATGATTTTAGCGGGAGGAAAATACTTCGAGATAAAAGCATCTTTGCATTTATTCCATGAATCAATACTATTTTTAGGCAAAGACGAAAACCAAGCTTTAGCATGATCTCTAAGGGAAAAAGGAAATAGCTTTAGTTTAACAATATCATTGTCCACATCTTTCTGTTTTTGCATATCACATAAATCAACAAAGCTATTTAGATGGGTAGCGACATCTTCACTAGGAAGGCCGGCGAATTGATCTTTCATGACAAGATTCAACAAAGCAACATTAATTTCACAAGATTCAGCATTGGTAAGAGGAGCAATCGGAGTGCTAAGAAAATCATTGTTGTTGGTATTGGTAAAGTGACACAATTTAGTATTATCTTGAGCCATCATGACAAGCAAGCAATCCAACACACATGCAAACAAGAAACAATTAAAAAGGCAAATTGGGAAAGAGAAGGGGACGGAGAGAGATGGCGAAAGGAAAAGGAGGGCGAATAAAACGGCAAGGGTGAAGTGGGGAGAGGAAAACGAGCGGCAAATGGCAAACAATGTAATGCGAGGGATACGAGTTTGTGATGGAAACATGGTATGTCTTGACTTGACTTGGCGCGAATCTACCCGGCAACGGCGCCAGAAATCCTTCTTGCTACCTCTTGAGCACTGCATTGGTTTTCCCTTGAAGAGCAAAGGGTGATGCAACAAAGTAGCGTAAGTATTTCCCTAAATTTTTGAGAACCAAGGTATCAATCCAGTAGGAGATCACGCTCAAGTCCCACGCACCTACACAAACAAATAAGAACTCCGCAACCAATGCGATAAAGGGGTTGTCAATCCCTTCACGATCACTTACGAGAGTGAGATCTGATAGATATGATAAGATAATATTTTTGGTGTTTTTATGATAAAGACACAAAGTAAAATAAAAGGCAAAAGAAATAACTAAGTATTGTAAGATTAATATGATGGAAGATAGACCCGGGGGCCATAGGTTTCACTGGTGGCTTCTCTCAAGAGCATAAGTATTACAGTGGGTAAACGAATTACTGTCGAGCAATTGATAGAATTGAGCATGGTTATGAGAATATCTAGGTATGATCATGTATATAGGCATAACGTCCGTGACAAGTAGCCCGAAAAGATTCTGCATCTACTACTATTACTCCACATATCGACCGCTATCCAGCATGCATCTAGAGTATTAAGTTCATAAGAATAGAGTAATGCTAAAAGGAAGATGACATGATGTAAAGGGATAAGCTCATGCAATATGATATAAACCCCATCTTTTTATCCTCGATGCCAACAATACAATACGTGCCTTGCTGCCCCTGCTATCACTGGGAAAGGACACCGCAAGATTGAACCCAAAGCTAAGCACTTCTTCCATTGCAAGAAAGATCAATCTAGTAGGCCAAACCAAACTTATAATTCTAAGAGACTTGCAAAGATAAACCAATCATACATAAAAGAATTCAGAGAAGAATCAAATATTGCTCATAGATAAACTGGATCATAAACCCACAATTCATCGGATCTCAACAAACACACCGCAAAAGAAGCTTACATCGAATAGATCTCCAAGAGAATCGAGGAGAACTTTGTATTGAGATCCAAAGAGAGAAAAGAAGCCATCTAGATAATAACTATGGACCCGAAGGTCTGAAATAAACTCCTCACACATCACCGGAGAGGCCATGGAGTTGATGTAGAGGCCCTGTGTGATCAATGCCCCCTCCGGCGGAGCTCTGGAAAAGTCCCCAAGATGGGATCTCTCGGGTACAGAAGGTTGCGGCGGTGGAATTAGGTTTTTGTGCAGCCCCTGGATGTTTGGGGGTACGTGGAGTTATAAAGGAGGAAGAAGTATGTCGATGGAGCAACGAGGGGCCACGAGGGTGGAGGGGGCGCCTAGGGGGGTAGGCACCCCCCTGCCTCGTGCCCTCCTCGATCATTTCTTGACGCACACTCCAAGTCTCCTGGATCACGTTTGTTGAGAAAATCACATTCCCGAAGGTTTCATTCCGTTTGGACTCCGTTTGATATTGCTTTTCTTCGAAACACTAAAATAGGGAAAAAACAATAATTTGGGTTGGGCCTCCTGTTAGTACGTTAGTCCCAAAAATGATATAAACGTGTAAAATAAAGCCCATTAACATCCAAAATAGATAATATAATAGCATGGAGCAACTAAAAATAATAGATACGTTGGAGACGTATCAGCGACCTCCAAGACGGCCACTCCGGCGCCCATAGCGCGATCTTCCTAGGTTGTGCACGACGGGCAGCGTCACCACGCCGGTGAACCTGGACGCCACCGTGGGAAGAGTCATGTGCATCATCCGCGGGACGAAGGAGGCCAGCATGCCCGGCGAAGTGCTGGCGAGGACGGCGCACAGCTGCTGGGCCGTGACAAAGCTCCTTCTAACATGGTTAGAAGTCGAGGAGCGCCACAGTCCATGCAGCTTTCACCGCCGCCCACGCCAGCAGAAGCCTTGGCGCGCGCGCAGCTGCTCCTGGACTTCCCTCCCGCCACAGAGAAGCTCGGCGAGTGGAGAGCCACTATCCAGAGCCTCGTCGGCGTCGCCAACAAAGATGAGCCACAGCCGGCGGGGCCCTCAGGCCGGCGCTCCATCAAGCCACTGCATGCTGGCGGTGGAGGGGCCGGAGGCGCCACGGCCACGGTGCACTCTCCTCCTCCATGCCAGCCACCGCGGATGTCGGTCCGTCATGATGACGCTTGTGTTGACATTTCCATAGCGTCGTCCAACCCATGGACCCGCCGCGATCAACACTAGGTTCTTCAGGAGCGAGCCCATGAAGACGCTCGAACCACCATCGAGCGCCGGCGCGATACGCGCCAGCAGTCAGACAGGCGGGCAGGGCCCGCTATGGATCACCTAGCACCGGGAGGCTTCGGCGGCCTACCTTATGAGGTGGGTTGCCCAACCTTTACCCGTGAGCTGCGGCAGTTCCAGTGGTCGTCCCACCGCATGTTCAAGCCCAACGTCAGCGAGAAGTACGACGGCAAGACCCACCCGTCAGAGTTGCTCAGCATCTACACCATCGCGATGCAAGCCATTGGAGCTCGTGACGACGAGGTGCTTGCCAATTACTTCCCGTTGGCCCTGAAACCCAATGTCATGTCTTGGTTGATGCACTTGCCGGCGGATTCCATTTCTTTTTGGTTAGATCTGTGCCACGAGTTCATTGGTGCCTTCACTGGAGGCCACCAAGCTCATGGCCAGGCGAGTGATTTGCATATCATTCCCCAGAAGGAAGGTGAAAACCTGCGCAAGTACATACAGAGGTTTAGCCGAGTGCAATACAACATCCCGGATGTTCATCCTGCCGCCGTGATCAGCGCATTCCATCAGAACGTGTGTAACCGCAAGATGCGTGAAGAGCTGGCAATGAACAAGGTCAAGGACGTGGTCGAACTTTACGTTCTAGCCGATAGATGCGCCCGGGCTGAAGAGGGAAGGAAGTACCCCGGCGTAGACGCCGGTGCGGAAACCGACTCTACCAACGAAGACACCGCTGCCCCGATGAAGAAGGGCCGGCGTCGCAATAGGAAACGCAAGGACAAGACCGCGCTTGCCGTCGAGGGATCCGGCGACACCAGCGCCGCCAAGAAGGCCAAGGCAGACGACCCCGCCAAGGAGATTGCCGGGTGTGCCGCTTGCCGGGCCTTGGCGGCTGCTGACAAGCCAGGGGGCTCCGACAAGCAGTACTGCAAGATCCACCGCACCAAAGGCCACGACCTCCAGAACTGCCGACTAGTTAAGCTGCTTGCTGAAAAGCAAAAAGCCGAATATGAGAGGCGGGACAAGGAGAAGGGTCGGGATGGTGCCGAAGGATCTGGCAAGAAGCGTGGCGGCCAAGGAGGTCGCCGCGGCAAGGATAACCAACAAGAGAGGCCCGCCCGGGGCCGCGACAAGAAGCAGGAAGACGATGATCATGACAAGGACGACGAGGCTACGGAGGCCATGTGCATTGATGGCGGCGCCTCGCTACACACTTCTCACCGCCAACTCAAGTAGTGGGCGCGTGAGATTACAGTAGCAGAGCCATCATTTGACACTCAGAAGCCACTGAAGTGGTCTAGCACGCCCCTCATATTTGACACCGAGGACTACCCTGACCACACGACTGCGGTCGGGTGTTTGTCATTGTTGGTCTCACCAACGATACGAACCTCAAGGTGAATAAGATGCTGGTTGACGGCGGGGCCAGCCTGAACTTGATCTCGCCCATCGTGATCAAAAGGCTGCAAATTCCTGATGGAAACCTTGAGGAAACGGGTACGTTTCAAGGGGTCAGCCCGGGAAGGAGCCAGCCGAAGGGGAAGGTCACATTGCCCGTGACGTTCGGAGGTGAGTTGAACTACAAGACGGAGAGGATCATCTTCAATGTGGCCGAGACCCCCTTGCCCTACAACGGGATCCTCGGTCACCCGGCACTAGCCAAGTTCATGGCGGCGTCGCACTACGCCTACAATACGCTAAAGATGCCTGGGCCGATGACCATCATCACTGTCCCTTCCGACAAGAAGGATGTGCTGATCTGCACTGACCAACTCTATCGAGAAGTGGTTGCAGCTGCTGCTGCCAAGGCATATGCTCCTGCCGTTGAGGTCCCGGGAGGGAAGAAGAAGACCGACAGGACCTCTCGCACCCACTCCGGCAAGCGCACCTCTTCGGAATGCTGTGCTACCATCGAGGACGTGCCCGAGAGCTCTACCAACAAGAGCAAGAAATCCAGAGCTGCACCACCAGAGACCAAGAGGGTGTCTGTCAAAGACGATGGCACGGGAGGGACTTTCACCATAAGCTCCACCCTCGACGACAAATAGGAAAGCGCGCTTGTCACTTTCCTGCGGGCGAATGTTGATGTGTTTGCGTGGCAAGCATCTGACATCCCCGGCGTTCCGTGGGAAGTGATTGAGCACCTCCTTGTTGTCTGTCCCCATGCGCGACCCATCAAGCAAAAGGTCAGGAAGCAAGCTTTGGAATGACATGAGTTCATAACAGAGGAGATCAGGAAATTGGAAGCGGCAGGTTTGGTGAGAGGAGTGCTCCATCCGACGTGGTTGGCCAATCTGGTGGTGGTGCGCAAGGCATTGTCCTATCAAAACAAAGTGCCAAAGAAGAATTTTCTGGTGTTGATAAGGGCAAGTGGAATTCGAATTTGGAGAACTATGCTCAATTTAATGCCTAGGAGCTTCATGCAGGCTATTTGAACCGCCTCCACACCAGCCGTGACTTTGAAGCTAGCTTGGTCAACCTGATGAAGGAGCGCTTTGAGGTAAACACAATCATCTTCTTCATAGAAATATATCTCAGCCGCCAAGTCTACTCGATATGATAATTTTGAATATGCTGTAGATTTTAAACATTCTTGTTGAACTTGATATCCATGTCAAAGCCTGTTAGAACTGCAGAATCAACAAGTAGCCCCCAAGGGCCGGCTTAAACTATATAGCTAAAGCCGGGTCTTCAAAATATGGCTTGTAATTTCACATACATAGCTCGCCAGGGCCGGCTTATACTGACAAGTTAAGCCGGATCTTCAAGTCACAACGAATTTTTTTGCACCTGTAGCCCCCAAGGGCCGGCTTAATCATCATGAATAAGCAGGGACTTATCACCATTACTATGAATAAAATCTAGTTGCGTAGCCCCCATGAGTCGGCTATAGTCATAGCAGTGTAGCCGAGTCATCATAGAATTGTTTTCAAAAAAGAGCAATATGCATTAGCCCCCAAGTGCCAAGTGAAATACCTGTATTATGCTTGGGACATCAAATAACATGATCATAATGCTTCCTATCTTATTCATGTTGTAGGCTGAATTAAGCATAAAGGAATCCCAAGTCAATGATCTGAGGGCCAACATTGAAACCCAACAATCTGAGACTTCAAAAGCCCAATCAGAGCTAAAGACTACGTTGGAAAACATTGAGCAGTTGAAACAAAACTTCAGTACTGATAAAACCGGTTGGGAGACCGAGAAGGCAGCTCTATTAAAAAGAGCAGAGGATGCTGAAGCAGCACTTAAACTGGCAACTGACGAATTGTCCGGTTTACGGCATCAAATCAACAGCATGACATCGGCCATCTTTGGTAAGTAGCAAAAAATACTCCCCTTTACACAAACAATATATCATAATCATATGCATGTTTACCAAGAATTTTGCTGATGTAGGCTCCCGAAGCGCCAAGCTGGGTTCAGACATGCCCATCAAGCTTAAGGATGTCTATACTCTGGTAGAGCAGCTATACACTGGTGCTCTCTGCTACTACTCATAAGAAACAACCGCCCTCCCTCATCAAGGAAACACTAGAGAAGCTATTGGTGCTACCCCAAAGAATTGAAGATTTAAAGCGATCAGCCGCCAGAGCCGGCGCCATGACCGCCTTAAGCCAGGCGAAGGCATGGAAAGCAGATCTTGATCCAGAAGATTTGGCCAATGGCAGCCCTAGTGTAAAAGAAGATGGGTCTCCCTTTAGCACTGATGATTTTGAAAAAATAGCAAGGGAAATGCGTCCATTAGCAAGCAAGCTGGCCGAAGACACAGATCTATCCCAATATCAGGCGGCTTATGATGCTGAGAACAAGAAGGTGAAGGCACCGGTTCATCAGGAGGTGGATCTCATCCCGCCGACTCATAAGCACACCTTCGCTTCTGACATTGATCCATCAAGTCTTATAGATGACGAGGCTATGTTTAGAGCTTTGGCCGGTATCAACTGGGCTACGTCTGACTTCCAGCCAATGGGTAACCAAGGAGAAGAAGAAGCAGTGCAGGATGACCCGAAAGCTTCGACCAGCCAAGACTAGAAGTCTTAATTCATGAGTCCGTTTACCAACCATAGCATTTGGATGCTGTGTGTCTCAAAAATACTTATTTTTTTGTGGCCATATGATGCCTTGTAATAGGCTAGTTGAAAAAACATGATCTGTGATGCCATCATGTGTGTTTATTTCCATAACACTGTCGATTTGTCATTTGAAGATCTGCCACTTAAGCTTATAATATCATTAATTATGCAGACCATGCTTATCCATTTTTCCTGCACATAAGCAGATAACAAGTGCCATGGAGGTTTACCCCAGGGCGGGTCACAATACCCCACATAAAAACCACTGGTGACTGAATAGTCCATAGCCAGGGAGGGTTTATCAAAAACCTCATATAATTACAGCAAAATAAATATCATACCTGTGATATTTATTCATACTGTCGGCTTATCATGCGACGTGCAGTAAGGGTAACAACCCAAAGTCTTAAAGCACAACGCCCTGTTCAATTTATTCATACCGCCAGCTTACAACGCCATATGTAGGAAGGGTAACATCCCAAAACTTAGAGCACAGAACTCTAAGTACATAATCATCATACTGGCGACTTAAAGTCCAAAGCTAGGCCAGGTTAACAAAACTCCGGATAGATTCATATATAAATCATAAGGCAACATGGCCCTAATCAAGTTTCAACCATAGTACCAAAGATGAATCTCAAAAAATGTTCAACGCAAATATAAATCAGAAAAACAAGGTGTTCATAGGCTGCCAAGCCTCAATGCCAAGTGCTATTCAAGGGTGGCACAGTCGCTGAGTTAAAACTAAATTCAAACCCGTAAGCCGGACCTCACATGACCAATCATCGTTTTAACTTTGACAAATTCAAGGTCTTTATAAGATTGATTGTCAAGATTATGACGAGTCATTCCAGGATTACCTGGTCGGAGTGCCAGGCAAACAAAGGCAGGATAACCCGGATTTTTGGTGAATACCCCTGGTGTGCAAGCCTATTACAAGGGACAACATAGCTCTATTCATTAACAAGGAGCTCCCAAGTAATATTTCATTCCAGGCGTGTAAGCCGGATCAGTAGGGTAGTCATAGCTATGCTCAATGAGCAGGAAGCCCCCAAGTAATATTTCATTCCAGGCGTATAAGCCGGATCAATAGGGTAGTCATAGCTATGCTCAATGAGAAGGAAGCCCCCATGCATTGTGCAATCAAGGCATACAAGCCGCATCAAGAGGGTAGTCATAGCTATGCTCAATGAGCAAGTAGCTCCCAAGTGATCTTATGAAGAGACAATAAAGACTTGGATTTTAGAAATGAAACGACAGAGGCCCTGAAATATCAGGGATGTCGGCTTTATTATACTAGTCATTAATATATATATACATTGGTAAAAATATGTACATCACAAGAGCCAGTGGCTTAGGTGTAACAAGGCCAAAGATGAGCAATATTCCACGGCCGGTGGGTCTCCTCCTCCGACGTGCGTGAGTCCTTATGGTCTCGAACATTGATAAGATAGTGTGACCCATTGTTCAGATTTTTGCTGACCACAAAGGGCCCTTGCCAAGGTGGGGATAGCTTGTGCATGTCAGTTTGATCCTGGATGAGTCAGAGCACCAAATGTCCTTCTTGAAAGGTCATGGTTTTAACCTGGTGGCTATGATAACGATGGAGATCTTGCTGGTAAGTCGTAGAATGAGCCGCCGCAAGGTCACGCTCCTCATCCAACAGGTCAATAGCATCCTGATGTGATTTTTCATCATCAGCTTCAACATAAGCCGCCACACGGGGCGAGTCATGACGAATGTCACTAGGGAGAACCGCCACTACTCTGTAAACCATGAAGAAAGGCGTGTAACCTGTAGATCTATTGGGGGTGGTATTGATACACCAAAGTACTGAAGGTAACTCCTCAACCCAACAACCTGGCGTCCTCTGCAAAGGGACCGTAAGCCGGGGTTTTATACCTCTCAAAATTTCTTGATTGGCTCTTTCTGCTTGGCCATTGGACTGGGGGTGAGCCACCGATGATACATCAAGATGAATATGCTCTTGTTGACATAATTCTTTCATAGCACCTTTTTGATGAATTGAACCTCCGTCCCCGCGTCACACTTACTGACCGGCTCTACCTCAACCCACTTTGTAATTTGTCAACCGCCACCAAGAGGTGGGTCTTTTTATCTTTGGATCTTTTAAAAGGTCCAATCATATCCAGCCCCCAGACTGCAAACAGCCAAGTAATTGGAATTATCCTGAATTCTTGAGCCAGCACATCAGCTCGTCTTGAAAATTTCTGACAACCATCACATTTGCTGACCAAAAACTCTACATCAGCATGAGCCGCCAGCCAATAAAAACCATGACGAAAAGCCTTGGCCAAGAGAGATTTAGAGCCGACGTGATGACCACCCTTCATGAATCTCTCATAGAATCTCACGGCCTTCCTCAAGAGAAACGCAACGTTGAAACACTCCTGTGACACTGCATTGGTGCAACTCTCCATTGACAATAGTCATTGACTTAGACCGTCCGGTTATCTGCCAGGCCAAAGTTTCATCTTCAGGTAACTCACCCCGGGTCATATAAGCAAAATATGGAACTGTCCAACCAGGAATAGCATGAAGAGCCGCCACCAACTGTGCCTCCGGGTCAGGAATAGCAAGATCTTCCTCCATAGGCAATTTGACTGAAGGGTTATGCAGAATATCAAGGAAAACATTAGGTGGTACCGGCTTACGTTGGGACCCTTGCTGGCTCAAAGCATGAGCCGCCTCATTTTTACTATGATCAACATGTTCCACTTGATAACCTTCGAAATGACCAGCAATAGCATCAACCTCTCGACGGTAAGCCGCCATTAGTGGGTCTTTAGAATCCCAAGTTCCTAAAACTTGCCGAGCCACCAAATCTGAGTCGCCAAAGCACCTTACCCGGCTTAGATTCATCTCCTTAGCCATCCAAAGGCCGTGGAGCAAGGCTTCATACTTAGCTTCATTGTTAGTACAAGGGAACATCAGCCTTAAAACATAACAAAACTTATCACCTCATGGGGAAGTCAAAATAACTCCAGCCCCAGAGCCTTCCAACTGCCTGGATCCATCAAAGTGAATAGTCCAATATGTGCTATCTGCCTTCTCCTCAGGCATCTGCAACTCTGTCCAATCATTGATGAAATCCACAAGTGCTTGGGACTTGAGGGCTGTGCGAGGCATATATTTCAAACCATGGGGTCCAAGCTCAAAGGCCCACTTGGCTACCCGACCTGTGGCCTCTCTGTTTTGAATAATATCCCCTAAAGGAACAGAACTAACTACAGTGATGGGATTACCAAGGAAATATTGCTTGAGCTTATGACTAGCCATGAACACCCCATATACCAGCTTCTGCCAATGCGGATACCTCTGCTTGGATTCAATGAGTACCTCACTAATATAATAAACCAGGCGCTGAACCGGATGTTCCTTGCCTCCTTCCTTCCGTTCCACCACAATTGCCACACTGACGGCTCGGACATTAGTAGCCACATATAACAACAATGGCTCCTTATCAATAGGAACTGCAAGGATCGGCGGCTCAGCCAACTGCTTTTTCAATGCCTCGAATGCCTGATCAGCAGCATCACTCTAGACAAAGTGATTTGTTTTCTTCATCATCTGATACAGAGGGATATCTTTTTCTCCTAACCGGCTTATGAACCAGCTTAAGGCCGCAATACAACCCGCCAGACGCCGAACATCATTAATACACGCCGGTTTAGCCAAAGAGGTAATAGCCTTGATTTTCTCCGAGTTAGATTCAATGCCTCTTTCAAAAACCAAAAAACCGAAGAGCTTGTCTGTTGGCACACCAAAAACACACTTGGCCGGGTTAAGCATCATCTTGTAGACCCGGAGATTGTCAAAGGTCTCTTTCAAATCATCTATCAAGGTATCCTTCGTCCTGGATTTCACAACAATATCATCCACATAAGCATGAACATTGCGTCCAATCTGATCATGAAGGCAATTTTGAACACACCGCTGGTAAGTCGCCTAGGCACTCTCCAAAAGGCATAGACACATAGCAGAAGGCTCCAAAGGGAGTGGTGAAGGTTGTCTTCTCCTGGTCCTTAACAACCATCTTGATCTGAAGATACCCGGAATAAGCATCCAGAAAACTCAAACGCTCACAACCCGTCGTAGCATCAATAATCTGATCAATACGAGGAAGAGAAAAAGGATCAGCCGGGAAGGCCTTATTAAGGTCTGTGTAATCCACACACATGCACCAAGTGCCATTTTTCTTAAGCACCAGTACTGCGTTAGCCAACCATTCAGGATGAAAAACTTCAACAATGAACCTAGCTGCCAAGATCCAAGGCCACTTCTTCACCAATGGCCTTACGCCTCTCTTCATTAAAGCGATGAAGGAATTGCTTGATCGGTTTAAACTTTGGAACAATATTGAGAGTGTGCTCAGCGAGTTCCCTCAGTACACCTGGCATGTCTGAAGGCTTCCATGCAAAGATGTCCCGGTTCTCATGGATGAACCCGATGAGCGTGCTTTCCTATTTCGGATCTAGATTAGCACTGATATTGAATTGCTTGGATGAGTCGTCAGGAACAAAATCAACCAACTTAGTGTCATCTGCTGATTTAAACTTCAACGGAGGGTCATGCTCCGTGGTTGGTTTCTTCAGAGGTGTCATATCTGCCGGGTCAACATTATCCTTGTAAAACATCAACTCTTCTATTGCACAAATAGACTCGGCATAAGCACCATCACCCTCTTCACACTCTAAGGCTATCTTCCTGTTCCCATGTACTGTGATGGTGCCCTTGTGACCCAGCATCTTAAGCTGCAGATAAACATAACAAGGCCTTGCCATAAACTTAGCATAAGCCGGCCACCGGAACAAAGCATGATAGGGGCTATGGATCTTGACCACCTCGAAAGTCAATGTCTTAGCTCTGTAGTCACGATCATCACCAAAGGCCACTTACAAAACTATCTTACACACTGGATACGCTGACTTACTAGGCACCACTGCATGAAAAATAGTAGAGGATGGCTTAAGATCCTTATCAGTTAAATTCATATGGCGGAAGTTATCATAATAAAGGATATTGATGCTGCTTCCTCCATCCATGAGCAATTTAGTGAACTTGTAACCTCCAACCCGAGGCGCAACCACCAAAGGCGAGTGAACCGGATTGTCAACCCGAGGTGGGTGATCCTCACGGCTCCACACAATAGCATGTCTGGACCATCGCAGGTATCAAGGTATTACCGGCTAAACTGCATTGACTGCCCTCTTATGAACCTTCTGGTCTCGTTTACATAAACTTGTGGTAAACACATGATACTGACCACTATTCAACTGCTTTGGATTACTCTGATAACCCGACTGCTGCTACAGATTCCCTTGACTAGATTGTTGATTGAAGCCGCCTTGAATGCCTTGGCCCTAGAAACAAGAGTTTGAGCCGCCACCACCAAAGTCAGGCCCGTGAGAGCCGGGCCCTAAGCCGCCATTCAGGCCATGATTATTATAGCAAAAATTGGAATTCCTATACTCCCTCATGGTGAAGCAATCCTTCCACAGATGATTGGCCGGCTTTTCTTGCGTACCATGCTTTGGACAAGGCTGATTCATCATCGCCTCAATGTTAAACTTTGAGCCTCCAAGCCAGGGCGGCTTGCCCTTACGGCACTGATTATTGTTCTGCGTATTGGTGTTGGCCACAAAGTCTAAACTACCTCAGCTCTGCGCTTACTGTTGCCACTTTGTTCTGCCGTATTATGCTACTGCCCTTTCGTATTACCGCTCTTCTTTCCCTTACCAGTCTTTTCCTCATCAGACTCAGGGTCTTTAGTACTATCAGAGTCGGCATATTTGACGAGAGCCGTCATGAGCTCTCCCATATCATTGCAGTGATGTTTAAGCCGCCCCAATTTCTGCTTAAGGGGAAGGAAACGACAATTTTTCTCCAACATCAGGACCGCTGAACCAGCGTTGATATTGTCTGATGAATGTATAACGGCCGAGATCTGGTGCACCTAATTAGTTGTTGATTCACCCTCACCCTAGACGCAAGAATCCAGATCAAGAATTGACATAGGCTGGTTGGATGTGTCTTTGAAATTTTGAATAAAACGTGCCTTCAACTCAGCCCATGACCTGACTGAATTAGCGGGCAACCCTTTCAGCCAAGTATGTGCCGGTCCATCCAAAATCATGGTGAAGTACTTGGCACATGTCACATCATTAAAATCCAACATCTCCACCAGTATCTCGTAACTCTCGATCCAGGCCTCTGGGGGTTGATCCGCAGTGTAATTAGGCATCTTACGAGGGCCCTTGAAATACTTAGGCAAACGCTTGTTGCGCAGAGATGGCACTAAACATGGCACACCCAAGGTTCTAGAGGTCACTCCTGCCACCACAGACGTTGACGGATAAACCGGAGATTGCTGTTGAGCCGCTAGTTGAGCTGCTAACTCAACCTTCCGACGCGCCCTACCCTGATCCACCAAAGTCTGGGCATCGACACCACCGCGCGGCGGGTCATGGCTACGAGGTTGGTTATGGTGTTGCTCACTACTTGAAACTGCTGGCGAGTCAATATGTCTACTGTAACTTTGACTCAGACGAGTGGTGGAGTGAATCCTTTGACAGTTGTACAAATAAGCCGCCTGTTGGGCCATTGCTGTCTGAAGAAGTTCCCTGGTCCTCCGCGTCTCTATCATAGCTGGAGACTCGCCTTCAATGGGGAGAGCCGCCAATCGTGTTACCGCAGCGATCATATTATCCAGAGGGTTAGAATAATGACCCGGCGGTGTCGGAACATGCTAAGGCGGAGTCATACCCAAACAAGGCAGATCCATAGTACTCGACTGAACCGACGCTCTGGTCACGTGCGCCTCAACCGCTCGGTTCACCATGGGCAGGTCACTGGTGTTGGGTTCTTTAGTAGCGTGCATCGACTGCAAATTAAAATTTTCCTACGCGCAGAACAACCAAGAACATGCTATGGGAGATGGATCACAGTTCGTTACCACTAGACGCGCAGTGTCGTGCAGCAGAAGAAGAGTTGGGGCAGCACGTCTGCGTGTATCGTCTCCTCCTCGTCCAATCTCCCTCGAACAGCCGGTCGCCGGATCCTACGTACAAGTTCGCCGGAGTGGCGCAGGTGCACCGCCTCTAATGGTATCCGTGCGTGTAGGAGGAACATCGTGCGGCGGACTGCTAGGTATGATCACACAACCGGCAGCGAGTGGAGGTGTCTATTCGCAACACATGCAAACCCTAGTGACAGCGCGGGGCGATCAATCCATGAGTGTGCGACACATCCACTTTATATAGGCATCCGTCATGGGCTCAACACTTGGGCCTCGGACGGACACTAAACCCCATAAGTCTACTCGGCCACAATCCGAATACAGCTCGGATCACATCCGACCAGTGTCCTCAGATCCAACCTCATATGTTCCTCCCCTTAAGCGCGAGAGCCCTTAGGTTCAAGCCGGCTTGGTCGCAGTTCGGATCACCTCCGAACTGCATGGTTGGTAGCGGCCCCTAGCAAGGCATGCCGAACACTAAGCAGACTATGAAGCTGGTTAGGTGAACCTGTACATCATACTTCCATTCCTTTTGCCACATGATATACGTTGTCGGGCTCAAGGCGAGTCTGTCATCCTTGTGCTAGCCCAACCCCTTTCTCGTTCTAGTGATGTCGACCACAAACAAGATTATCACATAATCTTTGTCACATGGCCATGCTTATCCTGGTCGGATCACACGAGGGGCCCAGAGTATATCTCTCCTTATCAGAGGGGCAAATCCCATCTTGCTTGACCATGTCTCGCAGCATGGGTCTGGACAAGCCAGAAACCTACCTTTGTAACTACCCGGTCACGGAGTAGCATTTGGTTGGCCCAAAGTCTGTCACCATCCCGAGTACATGCACCAGCTCAGGTCTTAGGACATAGAACGTATGTTGTACTAGAGACTCAAAGATGACATATCGTTGCGTCTCATAGTTGGGTCTCTCCGACTCCGACCTTATCTCGACTCGGATCTGACTACGTCAAATCCGAGCAGATCCTTCCAAGTCCATATTATCCGGTTAGCATCTTTGTGCCCCATGGCTAGTGAGACAAAGCCATCGACCTTGTTATATGCTAGTCTAGTTGGTTGCGCATCCACACATCCCTTTCGACTAGGGACCTTTTAGGACAGTCATCATACGATGCTTAGTCCCACAAACAAGTCACGTACTTGTTGATACACATCATTGATAATGTCCAAGGACTATCTTTATTCATAAACACATAGGAAATATCATCATACATGATTGCCTCTAGGGCATATCTCCAACAACTGGTCCATGCCCAGGTGTGTTGAAAAGGTTTCTTGCATCGTACTCTAGAGGTAAGCGACTCTGGTGCCTCCTTCTCATGATGACATTTGAAGCGTTTTGATCCATGGTAAGCCGAAAAAACTCTGCATGAATCCGTTATGCCTGAGCGTCCAAAGCAGCTCGCTCCGTGGCCATCCTAGCGTTTTCAGTTGCCAGCTCTTCCTTGGCTTGAGCCATCTCATCTCGTAGCTTCGCCACATCCGCCTTATGCTGTTCTTGAGTGTCTGGGGTCACCTCCACCCGCATCAAAGCCACCAAAGCATTCAGCAATTCGGTCAGAACCTGAGCCAGCGGGCACGCAGGGCTGCTAGCCCCGGCCATCGCTGCAACCGTTGAGCCGAAGGTCATGGTTGTGGCGGTCTTCGAGCCGAGCACCGGCTGTGTACCAGCCATGAAGATTGCAACCCTGTTCGGCTGCTCATGGGGGTCCAGAATACTGTCACCATCGGAATAGCCCCCAAGTCGACCGTCCTGTACTTATTGCATTGAATTGGTCTCACCGGTTGATGACTCACCATCAGAGTGGATGGCCGTCTCACCACTAGACACAAAATCCTTCCTCAAATTCCGCCCCATGGATGAACCCAACAAAGGCATGCTTCACAGCGGTTTGAACCTTGCCGGGTCGTGCATGCTGAGCCGTCTTGATGATGTCGGTGCAGGTGTCCGGCTCAGGGCCCGGTTCGCCGATCTTGCCGATGAAGACGTGGATTCTGTCGAAGGGGACCCAGTACACGTACTCGATTGAGTCAGCCTTGGGACCCCAGCCTGCATCATCGATGTAGAGTTTGCCACGACGACTCTTGGTCATCCGGCCCACGGTGTATCCCTTGAGCCCTGGGAAGCTGCCCTTCAAGAACTCGAAACCACCGTGCGCTAGCCCCATGGTGGGCGCCAACTATCGTGGATTTAACATGGCAGATGCCCTAGCAAAAGGACTTAGATGTGGAGCCATCATGACGTAGTTAGCTTGAAGGGGTTAATCGAGACAAAGGACACAGAGAGTCTATACTTGTTCGGCCCCTCACAACGAGGTAAAGGCCTAGTCCCGTTTGGAGTTGTATTGCTTCTGTTTCGATTTCCAGGGAGAGAATACGCTTGACCTAGTTCTCGATCTCTTGTTTCTTGTCCTCAACCTGCCGTCGGGTCACCCCTTTATATACACAGGTTGATGCCCGACGGCTTATAGAGTCCGGGCCGGCTCCTACACAACCTATCCGGCTCGGTGACTAACTAAGTCGCCAGTGGTATGACCTGGCCCCTCCTGGGCGGGTCATACCCAGTAGTTATATCCCCAACAAGATTGGACCCAATGTTCATGCTTATGTGGATGATACTGTTGTCAAGTCCGGGAAGAAGTAGACTCTATTGAATGATTTGAAAGAAACTTTTGACAATCTCTAGGTCTACAAGATGATTCTTAACCCAGGCAATTGTGTTTTCGGTGTGCCTATAGGCAAGCTTTTTGGTTTTCTGGTCTCTGAGAGAGGTATTGAAGCTAACCTGAAGAAGATTAAGGATATTAGTTCATTGGCTAAGCCGGCACGTATCAATGACGTCCAGCGTCTGGCGGGTCGTATCGCCACCTTAAGCAGGTTCATAAGCCACCTGGGAGAGAAGGCAATTCCTCTATATCAGATGATGAAGAAAATAGACCATTTTGTGTGGAGTGACGCGGCTAATGAGGCATTTGAGGAACTCAAGAAGCAGGTAGCTGATCCGCCCGTCCTTGCAACTCGCATTGAGAAAGAGCCCTTGCTTTTATACGTGGCGGCTAACAGCAGAGCTGTCAGTGTGGCGATTGTGGTGGAATCAAAGGAGATGGGTAAGGAATACCCAGTACATAGACCGGCTTATTATGCCAATGAGGTGTTAATTGAGTCTAAATAGCGATACCCACATTGGCAGAAGCTGGTATAAGGGGTGTTCATGGCAAGTCGCAAGCTGAAGCGCTATTTTCTTGGCCATCCAATTACAGTAGTCAATTCTGCTCCTTTGGGGGGTATTATTCAGAACAGAGAGGCTACAGGCCGAGTGGCTAAATGGGCCATTGAGCTTGGACCTCATGGTTTGAAGTATGTGCCAAGGACAGCTATCAAATCTCAGGCTCTTGTGGATTTCATCAATGATTGGAAGGAGTTACAGACACCGAAGGAGAGGCCTGACAACACATATTAGACTATTCACTTTGATGGGACCAGACAATTAGAAGGCTCGGGGCTAGAGTTATTTTGACTTCCCCACGAGGTGATAAATTTTGTTATGTTTTAAGGTTGATGTTTCCATGTACTAACAATGCAGCTGAATATGAGGCTCTGCTCCACGGTCTTCGGATGGCCATGGAGATAAATTTAAGTTGGGTCAGGTGCTTTAGCGACTCAGATTTAGCGGCTCAGTAGGTGTCAGGCACTTGGGACTCCAAAGACCCACTCATAGCGGCTTATCGCCAGGCAGTTAAAAATATAGTTGGTCATTTCAAAGGTTATCAAGTGGAGCATCTTGATAGGAGGAAGAATGAGGTGGCTGATGCATTGAGCCGGCATAGGTCCCAACGTAAGCCGTACCTCCCAATGTATTTCTTGATGTGTTGAATAATCCTTCAATCAAATTGCTGTCAGAAGAGGATCTTGCTATTCCTGACCCAAAGGCGTAGTTAGTGGTGGCTCTCCATGCTATTCCTGATTGGACAGTTCCATACTAGGCTTATACGACCTGGGGCGAGTTAGCAGAGGATGAAACTTTGGCCAGACAGATAACCCGGTGATATAAGTCAATGACTATAGTCAATGGCGAGTTACACCAATGCAGTGTCATGGGCATGTTCCAGCGGTGTGTTTCTCCTGAAGAGGTCCACAGGATCTTAAGGGAAATCCATGAAGGTGATTGTGGTCATCACGCCGTCTCTAAAGCCTTTCATCATGGATTTTATTTGTTGACGGCTCATGCTGATGCCACGGATCCTGTCAGTAAGTGTGATGGCTGTCAGAAGTTTTCTCGATAGGCTCATGTGCCGGCTAAAGAATTGAGGATGATTCCAATTTCTTGGCCATTTGTAGTCTGGGGGATTGATATGGTTGGACCTTTCAAGAGGTCTAAGGACAAGAAAACCCACCTCTTGGTGCCAATTGATAAATTTACCAAGTGGGTTGAGGTAGAACCGGTCAGCAAGTGTGATGCAGCAATGGCGGTTCAATTCATAAAGAAAGTAATCTTCCGTTTTGGTTACCCTCATAGCATCATAACAGACAATGACACTAATCTGTCTAAGGGTGCTATGAGAGACTTCTGTCAACAGGAGCATATTCATCTTGACGTCTCATCGGTGGCTCATCCACAGTCTAACGGTCAAGTTGAGAGGGCTAATCAAGAAATCTTGAGAGGTATAAAACCCTGGCTTATGGTTCCTTTGCAGATAACACCGGGTTGTTGGGTCGAGGAATTACCTTCGGTACTTTGGAGTATAAACACTGAAGGAAATATGCCCTAGAGGCAATAATAAAGTTGTTATTTATATTTCCTTATATCATGATAAATGTTTATTATTCATGCTAGAATTGTATTAACCAAAAACTTAGTACATGTGGGAATACATAGTCAAAGAAACTGTCCCTGGTATGCCTCTACTATACTAGCTCGTTAATCAAAGATGGTTAAGTTTCCTGACCATAGACATGTGTTGTCATTTGATGAACGGGATCACATCAGAGAATGATGTGATGGACAAGACCCATGCATTAGCTTAGTGATACGTCTCCAACGTATCTATAATTTTTGATTGCTCCATGCTATATTATCTACTATTTTGGACATTATTGGGCTTTATTATCCACTTTTATATTATTTTGGGACTAACTATTAACCAGAGGCCCAGCCCAGAATTGCTGTTTTTGCCTATTTTAATCTTTCGAAGAAAAGGAATATCAAACGGAGTCCAAATGGAATGAAAGCTTTGGGAACGTGATTTTCTCACCGAACATGATCCAGGAGACTTGGACCCTATGTCAAGAAATAAAGGAGGAGGCCACGAGGTAGGGGGCGCGCCTACCCCCCCCCCCCAGGCGCGCCCTCCCCCCTCGTAGGCCCCCTGTTGGTCCACCAATGTACTCCTTCCTCCTATATATACCTACGTACCCCCAAACAATCAGATATGGAGCCAAAACCCTAATGCCACCGCCGTAATTTTCTTTATCCACGAGATCCCATCTTGGGGCCTGTTCCGGAGCTCCACTGGAGGGGGCATCTATCACGGAGGGCTTCTACATCAACACCATAGCCTCTCCGATGAAGTGTGAGTAGCCTCAGACCTTCGGGTCTATAGTTATTAGCTAGATGGCTTCTTCTCTCTTTTTGGATCTCAATACAATGTCCCCCCCCCACTCTTGTGGAGATCTATTCGATGTAATCTTCTTTTTGCGGTGTGTTTGTTGAGAGCAATGAATTGTAGGTTTGTGATCAAGATTATCTATGAACAATATTTGAATCTTCTCTGAATTCTTTTATGTATGATTGGTTATCTTTGCAAGTCTCTTCAAATTATCAATTTGGTTTGGCCTACTAGATTGATCTTTCTTGCAATGGGAGAAGTGCTTAGCTTTGGGTTCAATCTTGTGGTGTCCTTTCGCAGTGACAGTAGGGGTAGCAAGGCACGTATTGTATTGTTGCCATCGAGGATAACAAGATGGGGTTTTCATCATATTGCATGATTTTATCCCTCTACATCATGTCATCTTGCGTAAGGCGTTACTCTGTTTTCATGAACATAATACTCTAGATGCATGCTGGATAGCGGTCGGTGAGTGGAGTAATAGTAGTAGATGCAGGCAGGAGTCGGTCTACTTGTCCTGGACGTGATCCCTATATACATGATCATACCTAGATATTATCATAACTATGCTCAGTTCTATCCATTGCTCAACAGTAATTCGTTCACCCACTGTAAAATACTTATGCTCTTGAGAGAAGCCACTAGTGAAACCTATGGCCCCGGGGTCTATCTTCATCATATTAAACTTCCAATAGTTAGTTATTTCCTTTGCTTTTTACTATGATTTTATTTTACTTTGCATCTTTATCATAAAAATACCGAAATATTATCTTATCATATCTATCAGATCTCACTCTCGTAAGTGACCATGAAGGGATTGGCAACCCCTTATCGCGTTGGTTGCGAGGAATTATTTGCTTTGTGCAGGTACGAGGTACTCGCGCGTAGCCTCCTACTGGATTGATACCTTGGTTCTCAAAAACTGAGGGAAATACTTACGCTACTTTGCTGCATCATCCTTTCCTCTTCAAGGAAATCCAACGCAGTGCTCAAGAGGTAGCACTTAGCATTATGATCATTTAGTTTTAGTGCTATTGCTTTCTTCATGACTTATACATGTTCCTCTGACTATGAGGTTATGCAACTCGCGAATACCGGAGGAACACCTTGTGTGCTATCAAATGTGACAACATAACTAGGTGATTATAAAGATTCTCTATAGGTGTCTCTGATGGTGTTTGTTGAGTTGGCATAGATCGAGATTAGGATTTGTCACTCTGTGTACCGAAGAGGTATCGTTGGGCCCTCTCAGTAATGCTCATCACTATAAGCCTTGCAAGCAATTTTATTAATGATTTAGTTACGGGATGAAGCATTACGGAACAAGTAAAGAGACTTGCCGGTAACGAGATTGAACTAGGTATGATGATACCGACGATTGAATCTTGGGCAAGTAACATACCAATGACAAAGGGAACAATGTATGTTGTTATGCGGTTTGACCGATAAAGATATTTGTAGAATATGTAGGAGCCAACATGAGCATCCAGGTTCCACTATTAGTTATTGACCGGAGATGTGTCTCGGTCATGTCTACATAGTTCTCGAACCCGTAGGGTCCATATGCTTAATGTTCGATGATGATTTGTATTATGAGTTATGTGATTTGATGACTAAAGTTTGTTCGCAGTCCTGGATGAGATCACGGACATGACGAGGAGTCTCGAAGTGGTCGAGAGGTAAAGATTCATATATTGGAAGGTTACATTCATACACCGGAATAGTTTTGGGAAGTGTCGGATGAGTTTCGGAGTACCGAGGATTATCGGGACCCCCCCCCTAGGAAGTTAATGGTCCTACATGGGACTTAGTGGAGAAGAGAGAGGGCCGGCCAGGAGGTAGTGCTCCCATTGCCAATCCAAATTGGACAAGGGGTGTGGCCGGCACCCCCTCCTTCCTTCTCTCCTCTTCCTCCTTCCCTCCTCCTAGTTGGAATAGGAAAGGGGCGGATCCTACTTGGATCGGGAGTCCATGTAGGACTCCCCCCTATGGCACATCCCCCTTGGGCCGGCCTCCTCTTACCCCCTCCTTTATATATGTGGGAGGGGGCACCCCAAAGGCACACCAAGTCTTCTCTTTGCCGTGTGCGGTGGCCCCCTCCATAGTTACACACCTCGGTCATATCATCGTAGTTCTTAGGCGAAGCCCTACGCTGGTAACTTCATCATCACCGTCGCCACACCGCCGTGCTGATGGAACTCTCCCTCGTCCTCAACTGGATCAAGAGCTCAAGGGGCGTCATCGAGATGAATGTGTGCTGAATACGGAGGTGCCGTAGGTTCGGTGCTAGGATCGATTGAATCGTGAAGACGTTCGACTACATTAACCGCTTTACTAAACGCTTCAGCTTTCGGTCTACGAGGGTACGTGGACACTCTCCCCTCTCATTTATATGCATCTCCTAGATAGATCTTGCATGATCGTAGGAATTTTTTGAAATACTGTGTTCCCCAATAGTGGCATCCGAGCCAGGTCTATGCGTAGATGTTATATGCACGAGTAGAACACAAAGAGATGTGGGCGATAATAGTCATATTGCTTACCAGCAACGTCTTACTTTGATTCCGCCCGTATTTTTGGATGAAGATGCCCGGACCGACATTACATGACCGCGTTCATGAGACTGGTTCTACCGACGTGCTTTGCACACATGTGGTTGGCGGGTGTCTGTTTCTACAACTTTAGTTGAATTGAGTTTGACTACGCCCGGTCCTTGTTGAAGGTTAAAACAACACACTTGACGAAAAATCATTGTGGTTTTGATGCATAGGTAAGAATGGTTCTTGTTAGAATCCTGTAGCAGCCACGTAAAACTTGCAACAACAAAGTAGAGGCCGTCTAACTTGTTTTTGCAGGGCATGTTGTGATGTGATATGGTCAAGACGTGATGAGATAGAAATTTTTGTATGAGATGATCATGTTTTGTAAAAGTTATCGACAACTGGCAGGAGCCTTATGGTTGTCGCTTTATTGTATGAAAAGCAATCACCATGTAATTGCTTTACTTTATCACTAAGCGGTAGCAATAGTCGTAGAAGCTATAGTTGGCGAGACGACAACGATACTACGATGGAGATCAAGCTATCAAGCCGGTGACGATGTTGATCATGACGGTGCTTTGGAGATGGAGATCAAAGGCACAAGATGATGATGGCCATATCATATCACTTATTTTGATTGAATGTGATGTTTATCCTTTAAACATCTTATTTTTCTTAGTACGACGGTAGCATTATAAGATGATCCCTCACTAAATTTCAAGATACAAGTGTTCTCCCTGAGTATGCACCGTTGCTACAGTTCGTCGTGCTGAGACGCCACGTGATGATCAGGTGTGATAAGCTCTACGTTCACATACAATAGGTGCAAGCCAGTTTTGCACATGCAGAATACTCGGTTTAAACTTGACGAGCCTAGCATATGCAGATATGGCCTCAGAACACTAGGACCGAAAGGTCGAATGTGAATCATATAGTAGATATGATCAACATAGTGATGTTCACCATTGAAAACTACTCCATCTCACATGATGATCGGACATGGTTTAGTTGATATGGATTACGTGATCATTTAGATGACTAGAGGAATTTCTATCTAAGCGGGAGTTCTTAAGTAATATGATTAATTGAACTTTAATTTGTCATGAACTTAGTACCTGATAGTATTTTGCATGTCTATGTTGTTGTAGATCAATGGCCCATTCCCTTAAATTTTAATGCGTTCCTAGAGAAAGCTAAGTTGAAAGATGATGGTAACAACTACACAGACTGGGTTCGTAACTTGAGGATTATCCTCATTGCTGCACGGAAGAATTATGTCCTGGAAGCACCGCTAGGTGCAAGACCCGCTGCAGGAGCAACTCCGGGCGTTGTGAACGTCTGGCAGAGCAAAGCTGATGACTACTCGATAGTTCAGTGTGTCATGCTTTACGGCTTAGAATCGGGACTTCAACGACGTTTTGAACATCATGGAGCATATGAGATGTTCGAGGAGTTGAAGTTAATATTTTAAGAAAATGCCCGAATTGAGAGATATGAAGTCTCAATAAGTTCTATAGCTGCAAGATGGAGGAGAATAGTTCTGTTAGTGAACATATACTCAGAATGTTTAGGTACCACAACCACTTCACTCAACTGGGAGTTAATCTTCCTGATGATAGTGTCATTGACAGGGTTCTTCAATCACTGCCACCAAGCTACAAAAGCTTTGTGATGAACTATAATATGCAAGGGATGGATAAGACAATTCCCGAGCTCTTCGCGATGCTAAAGGCTGCGGAGGTAGAAATTAAGAAGGAACATCAAGTGTTGATGGTTAACAAGACCACTAGTTTCAAGAAAAAGGGCAGAGGGAAGAAGGGGAACTTCAAGAAGAACGACAATCAAGTTGCTGCTCAAGTGAAGAAGCCCAAGTCTGGACCTAAGCCTGAGATTGAGTGCTTCTAGTGCAAAGGGACTAGTCACTGGAAGCGGAACTGCCCCAAGTATTTGGCAGATAATAAGGATGGCAAAGTGAAAGGTATATTTGATATACATGTTATTGATGTGTACCTTACTAATGCTCGTAATAGCGCATAGGTATTTGATACTGGTTCAGTTGCTCATATTTGCAACTCGAAACAGGGGCTATGGATTAAATGAAGATTGGCTAAGGACGAGGTGACGATGCATGTGGGAAATGGTTCCAAAGTCGATGTGATCGCCGTCGGCATGCTACCTCTGCATCTACCTTCGGGATTAGTTTTAGACCTGAATAATTCTTATTTGGTGCCAGCGTTAAGCATGAACATTATATATGGATCTTGTTTGATGAGAGATGGTTATTCATTTAAATCAGAGCATAGTGATTTTTCTATTTATACGAGTAATATATTTTGATTGCTCAATGCTATATTATCTACTATTTTGGGCAATATTGGGCTTTATTTTCCACTTTTATATTAATTTTGGGATATCACAATATCTCTTATTTTAATTAATGCATTTGTATACTTGGTAAAGGGTGGAAGGCTCGGCCTTATGCCTGGTGTTTTGTTCCACTCTTGCCGCCCTAGTTTCCATTATACCGGTGTTATGTTCCTTGATTTTGCGTTCCTTACGCGGTTGGGTGTTATGGGAACCCCTTGATAGGTCACTTTGAATAAAACTCCTCCAGCAAGGCCCAACCTTGGTTTTACATTTGCCTAACAACCTAAGCCTTTTTCCCTTGGGTTTCCGGAGCCCGAGGGTCATCTTTATTTTAACCCCCCCCCCGGCCAGTGCTTCTCTAAGTGTTGGTCCAAACCGGGCAGCCTGCGGGGCCACCTCGGGGCAACTTGAGGTCTGGGTTTACTCGTAGCTTGACCTATCCGGTGTGCCCTGAGAACGAGATATGTGCAGCTCCTATCGGTATTTGTCGGCACATCGGGCGGCTTTGCTGGCCTTGTTTTACCATTGTCAAAATGTCTTGTAACCGGGATTCCGAGACTGATCGGGTCTTTTCGGGAGAAGGAATATCCTTTGTTAACCTTGAGAGCTTGTGATGGGCTAAGTTGGAACACCCCTGCAGGGTATAAACTTTTGGGAGCCGTGCCCGCGGTTATGTGGCAGATGGGAATTTGTTAATGTCCAGTTGTAGAGAACTTGACACTTGACTTAATTAAAATGCATCAACCGCGTGTAGCTGCGATGGTCTCTTTTCGGCGGAGTCCGGGAAGTGAACATGGTCTTGTGTTATGCTTGAATGTAAGTAGTATCAGGATCACTTCTTGATCACTTCTAGCTTCTCGACCGTTGCGTTGCTTCTTTTCTCGCTCTTATTTGCGTATGTTAGCCACCATATTTTCTTAGTGCTTGTTTGCAGCTCCACCTCTTTACCCTATCCTTCCCATAAGCTTAAATAGTCTTGATCTCGCGGGTGTGAGATTGTTGAGTCCTCGTGACTCACAGATACTTCCAAACTGTTGCAGGTGCCGATGATACCAATGCAGGTGACACAACCGAGCTCAAGTGGGAGCTCAATGAAGATCTTGGTCGTTGGTAATTGTCTTTTCCGGTTGATCACTAGTGGAGCCCAGTTGGGACGATCGGGATCTAGCATTTGGGGTTGTCTTCCATTATTTTTGGTTCCATAGTCGGACCTTGATTGTACTCTGGATGATGTATGTTTAACTTGTATTTGTGTGAAGTTGTGATTGTAAGCCAACTCTTTATCCCTTTGTTATTCTGTACATGGGATTGTGTGAAGATTACCCCACTGGCGACTAAACCACCATGCGGTTATGCCTCTAAGTCGTGCCTCGACATGTGGGAGATACCGCATAGTGGGTGTTACAGGTTGGTAATCAGAGCCATCCCCGACTTAGGAGCCCCCTGCTTGATCGAACCGTTGACGTTGTTGAGTCTAGAACAAAAGGTTTTGAGTCTTAGGATTATATATATCGGAGAGTAGGATTCTTTTTACTCCTCAGTCCCTTCGTCACTCTGGTGAGGCCTCCTGACGTAGAAGTTTTGACTTCCTCTCCTCAAATTTCACGAAAAAAAATTTAGGATCACGCGGGTATCTTGGAATCGTTCCGATAGTCTTGTGATGAGAACATTGTTCTTGGTGCCTCCTGACATTTAGGGGTTGTGGCAGTGTCCCGGGAGTTGAGCTCTGAGGTGTTGTCGTCACAATTTTATCATTGCAGTTCTGGATTACCTGAGTTCGCTGACTTCGAAAATCTCTTTTATGAAGTTGTTGGTGATATAACCTCAATGCCACCCAGTACTGGGGCAGGAGTTCGGGAGTATTTCCATAACTCGTATAACAGATGATTTTCGAAGGTTGAGGTACACGATTTCCGAAGGTTTCTTGGTTATGTGTTGAAGGATGGATATAGCTGGATGTAGGGATTGTTACTTTGGGTGAGATATTATGCTTCCCTGTATCCTCAACACCTGATTGCATAACTAGAAAGTTTCGGGAGTTTATAGGTGGGAATTCAAGTAGCTCCAAGAACATCTTTTCAACAGACACATGATACGATATGGGGTCTATCATATGTATTTGTTCCGGCTTATTTTCTAAGACAATCATTCGTTTTGTTTTGGTTTGTGGTATTCAAGTTGCTTCAATGTCAAGTGGTGATTCCATACCTTTCCTAAGCGGTGTTCTCATATTTCTATGTGAATACTAATCCTTCGTGACCATCGAGATTGTCTTGTCAATTATTTTTCAACCGGATCGCTTCTCGTCAAGATGATCCTATCATTTTCCCCATTCGCGTGATCAAATTTCAGTTCTTCTCAATGGTGTTTGTTTCATCCGTCCCCAAGTTGACTTTGTTTTTCCCGCCCTGCCACCCTTTTTCTTTGAGGACTCAGATTTCCTAATCAAGCATCTTTTATTGATGGGAAGTTTCTCCATTCTTTTCTGTCAATGTTCTTATCCGGTGATTCTCAAGAAGATACAAACGGATCTTCAAGTTCATCATTCTTCGTTCTCTTTCTTCTCCGATTGATTCAAGTAAAGCTTTGTTTATCATATCCTTTCCTCGTTTCTAGTGTTTTCTCATACCGGTGCACGTCTTAATCATCCACTTCTCGCTATTCAATTGTTCCGGAGTGCTAAAGATATCTCGAAGATTCGTGTTTCCACTCTGCATTCGTTCAAGTTCTTTTGAGGATGTTATCTCATTCAAGCCATTTAATTCAATCGGTGCAATCTCCCTTTCAAGTAATCATGTAATGGTGTTTCTTTTGAGTGGGCCCTTATCCACAGGTCTTTTCCCAGGATCTTACCTGACTCTTCTTTTCTGGAGTTATTCTGAAATTCAATTCAAAGTCTGACGTAAGAATGAGTTATCATCAGTCAAATGTCTTTCTCCTAGATCTTTCAAATTCTTGTCATTGTTGGTTCATCATTTCTAGTCTTCATTGTTCCGGAGTGGCTCATCAATTGTCATGGTGGTTCTCATCATCTTTCTCAACATTTGAAGACCGAAGAAGAGTTTTTCCTCCAAATCTTATCAGTTATCTCAAAGACGCGAAGTTCAAGCTTGATGCCATCCTCTCATAATTGTTTGCAATTGTGAGAATTATTTTCACCCATCCGGAGCAATTCAGGAGTCTTTTCATTTTGATTCCCTGGAGCCCATCATCTCAAAATTATTCATTCCAGCTTTCAGCTCTCGTTCTCCAAATCTTACCGGTGCATCATTCAAGTATTCTGTAGTCAGTTCATGATCTCTTTGTTTCACTTGTATCTAAATTCTCTCAAGTATCTTCGTTCATTTTCCAATTCCTCCTAGCGATGCCTTCGTTTTATTTGCTTGTTCTTTTAATCCTAACGGTGGTTCATCCAACATTCCTCTTCCGTCATTATCGTATCAATGCATTCGTGCTTTCCAAATCCTACTGGTGGTTCATTGAAGATCTTTCTCAAGTTTGCGCTATATCTATCTTAATCGTTTCTACGAGAATAACTAGTATGCCAAATCCGTTTCTTGTCAGCATCAATTTAAATTCATGAAGGATACGCATAACATAATTCTTATTCTTGCTTCATCCAAATGATGGATTCATTATTTCGGAGTTTGTTCACGATGAGTAAATTCTTTGGTTCAAGTGCTTCATACTTTTCCCGGAGTTCCAAGATCCCTCAACTATATCACCATGAAGATTCATCTAAATCATTGCAAGGATTCTGTCGGATCATGGGTTCCAGCAAAACCCTCAAGGTTCGAACACCGGGGTGCACGCGATGATCTTCCCCCTACCGATCCACGTCCTAACTCAGCTAAGATCTTACGAACTAACTCGACGAACTCGCAACACAAAGGACACAAGATTTATACTGGTTCATGCCACCGTTGTGGTGTAATACCCTACTCCAGTGCGGTGTGGTGGATTGCCTCTTGGGCTGAGGATGAATAGTACAAGGGGAAGAACAACCTCCGGAGGAGAGGTGTTCTTGTGCTTGGAGAACTTGTGGTTGTTCTGGTCTCTCTCGATCTCACCTCTCCAGCTATAGTGGTGGATAGTCCTATTTATATAGGCCCTGGTACTCTCCCCAAATATTAAGAGGGAAGGGAGCCAACAATGGCCAATTCGAAAGGGGATAGCTAGTATAGCTTATCCTGACAAAAGCAGTCTTTGCGTGCCAAAGGCTCTGGTGGTGACGCCGTCTTGGGCTCCACGGTGACCTCCGTCTTGCCGTCCTTTTGGTCTTGGTCTTATTGCACTGATATGGAAACCTTTGCTTAACGCCTCGATACTCCATGCATGCGCCTGCTTCCTTAGCACCAAAGAGGAAACAAGGACACTATGCACGCTGGCGCCCGCCTGGCGCCCGCTTGGCCTTGGTCGTCATGGCTCACGTCACTAGAACCTTGCCAGGTTCGCCTGGCCTTGAACTCTCCGCCCCTCGCAAGCCATCCTGGTGAGGCCGCTCCTGAGGAGGTCTTGTGTCACTTGCCTCGCGAGGTCTAGCCCCCCGCGAGGGTCTTGAGTCCTTGCCGGTGAAGACGGGTCATACGGGCCCGCTCGCAGAGCCACGCCGTGGGCCGCAGGCAGGCAAGTCTGGGGACCCCCATTCCCAGAACGCTGACAGTAGCCCCCGGCCCCAAGGCGCGCTCGGCCTTGGCTTCGAGGCGAAGCCAAAGGCCAAGTGCGAACCGCCGCGGGCCCCAATAGCCTGCAGCCTTGGTCGACTTGTGGCGGTTGATTGGATGTGGGCGCCTTCGCTTCCCCATGCTGCCTTGATACCCACGTGACTAGACGGCCACCGCGGTCTACACGGTTATTCTTCCATCGCCTGCGCCATTTTCCTCCAATTCCTCTACTTCCCCCCGGACTCCGCTCCTCTTTCCAATCTGACATTAGCTCTGCTCACTCCATCGCCATGGCGCCGACGCGAGCGAATAATGGGAAGAAGCCTCTGTCTTCGGCTTGTGCGCCCCCTGCCGCCGAGCCCGGAGTTGGCCGATCGCTGGTGCTCAATGATGAGGCTATGGGCAAGGTGCGTCCCATGCTCGCCTCCAGCTTCAATGAGTGGGGAAAGACGGTGGCTTAGCCTGTGTCTCGTGCTTGCATTGACCGGGCGGCCACTAAGGTCCCCTTCTTCATCGACGCCCTTTGGGCCGGCTTGGTCCCTCCTTTCTCCGCCTTCTTCAGCACTGTGCTTGCGCATTATCAGATCCATATGCTGCACCTTGATCCTCAATCAGTGACCCTTCTCTCCTTCTTCGCCTTTGTTTGCAAGGCCATGATAGGCATTGCCCCTTCAGTGGCCCTTATTCGTCACTTCTTTTCACTTCACTTGGTTGCTCCCCGGCAGAGCTCAGGATGCCTGAGCTTTCAGGCCGTGGCGGCGACGTCCGGCGGGGGGATTGACTTCGAGCTCCCACCATCCACGAGCGGGTTTTGGACACGGTGGGTATTCGTTGATGTCGGATTGCTCAGCCCCCTGCTCTCTTCTCCGTCAGTGCCCGCTATTCCCAGCTCCGGTTGGTGCCATCAAAGGCTTACCGATCCGCGCCTTGCCCCTGTCTAGCTCAGGCTGAGGTGGATCAAGGATCTTGATGTGACTGCACCTATGGTGGTGAAGGAGTTGATCCGGCGATAGATCACCCCTCTCAACAGCAAGGACCACATGAGACTTCAGGAGTCCGGGCTCCCTCTCGAGGCACGGCGAATGGTGCTCGAGGTCCTGACGGGTGTCCCGCTGCCTGATGACATGCCGAGGAAGAGTTGCCTTCTCTACCGCTGCTTGAACAAGGCGGCATTCGCGGAGCAGATGCCCGCCTTTGATGAGTGGGGGCTGCATCCAATCGGCCTTGTGGGGCCTCGTGAGAACCCCATCGTCGTGGTTCCTCTTCTTGCTGCTGGCGCCGAGCTCGCCCCAAGTGAGGATGCAGGGCGGCGAGCACCACTGGGGGCTGATGGCGAAGGTGCCGAGATGATGATGCCGCCCAGTGCTCCTGAGGCGTCGTCCTCGGGAACTCGTGACTCTTGCCCTGGGGCGATGGTTGAGGAGGCGATGCAGCCCACGTCTCCCGAGGCCAGGGCTCCTGAGATTGCCCCTTCGAGCGCTTCTCCTGTTGTGCCTCATGTTGGCCGCCACGTCCAGCGCTTTGGTCAGCTCCCCTCAGCTTGGAGCTCCTGAGACTGCCCCTTCGAGTGCTTCTCTTGTTGTGCCTCATGTTGGCCGCCACCTCCAGCGCTTCGGTCAGCTCTGCGTGGACTTTGAAGAGCTCCGCAAGAGGAAAGGGTCCCCAAGCAGCGGCACCTTCGGGCTATTAAAGCGGAGGAAGTACATCGCCGTTGACAAGTAAGTACCTTATCTTGGTGATTTTCCACGTGTTATTTCCCTTCCTAACGATATTTCTTCAGTATTCCTTACGCCAAGGCCGCAAGATCTCCTGAGGAGCAGCCTCCTCTCGCCTTGCTTCTCCTGCCAGGCTCGAGCGCTTCAAGCCCGTGCTCTGCTCATGGTGTGGAGTCAACCGGGGAAGCCGGCCCATCGACAAGGTGTCTCGATCTCGTGCCTTCGCCGTCTTTTCTTCGCCGCCTTGCTCGGAGCACATCAAGCGTGCTAAGGGTTCCTCCCCTGGTCGTGGGAAGCGACTGGTTGGCTTCGATCCTGGGGTCTTCTTCAAGCAGCGGGGCTTCACTCGTTTGGGCCCCTCGCGAGGCCCGTCCCGCAAATGGGTGGATGGAAGCCCCCAGCCCCCTGCTGAGAGGGGGCGAGCCACTTCAGGCCCCATCCGCCATCCCTGCGGCAGAGGATGAAATCAGCAGCATGCTCGAGTCAGCGCGAGAAAGGAGCGTCGTTCTCCATGAGCTCTTTCAGGAGGCGATGGGCGCGATGAACCGGCTTGGTGAAGAGCTCGTGGATGTGGAAGCGTTCCTTGTGGCCGAGGGTCTTTGGCTGGTGGAGGAGCGGCATAAGCTGAAGGTGGCCATCAACCTCGGGCGCCACCAGTGCGAGCTTGATAATGCGAAGGCCGAGGCTTCCCTCGCAGCCTCCCGTGAGGCCTTCTCCCGAGCGGAAGAGGCTCGGTAAGCTGACCACCGTCGCGAGGCCGTGGAGAAGCGCATGTGGGAGCTCAAAGCCTGCAGCACCATCTTGGATCAGCAAGTGGAGGCGCGCAGGGCTGCGCTTGCGTAGTTGAGGGGGACGCCTGCCGAGGAGGAAGAGATCCGCAAGCGCGAGGAGGCGCTGGCGCTGGAAGCCGTGGAGCGCAGCCTTGAGCTCGAATGGCTGGAGACGAGGAAGCGCCAGGTTGCTTAGGCAGATGATGACGTCGGCGTGTGCGAGGCCAGGGCCCAGGAGGAGGTCGATCGCCGGGTGGCTGAGGCTCGCGCGGATCTCGAGGGCAGGTATGACCTGAAGCTGAAGCGCGTGGAAGCCGGGGCCGCTGGTAGGACTGCTGCCCTCAAGTCTAGGTTGGTCAAGGTGGAGCGGCGCGAGGAGGCTGCCGCAACCGCCCTAGCCTTGGCGCAGGCTGAGCTGGCTTCCGCCCACGCCGAGCTGCTCCCTCTTCAGCAGCGGGTCGCCGACGCCGAGTCCGTCGCGCAGCAGAACAAGCAAGAAGTGGTTCAGTGGCGGACGTTGGAGCGTGTGCACGCCCCCATGCTCCAGGACCTCCGGAACAGGGCCAACACCGCCCTGGGCCATATCTGCGATGAGAATGCTCTTCATCCCCATGCGAACGACTACGCCAGCCACCTCTGCTTCTTCACCGACGTGGTGATGCGCCTAGAGAGCCGTTCCGAGAGGGCTCACCAACTTGTCGAAGAAAGGAGCCGCGGCCTGCTCGGACGTGCGTTATCTCGAGTCTTCAGCCACCTCTAGATCACCGACCCCAACTTCGACTTTGATGCCGCCATCGCTCCCGTACCCGAGGCCATCCGAGGTGACCTATCATGATGGGTGGAAGACAGTGTAGACGCGCTAGTTAGGGCCTTCACTTCTGACGATGATGGGGTGGTCGTCGCGGCGAATGCGGGTGATGTGGTCGACGACGGCGATGGCGGCACTGGTGGAGGTGATGGTGATGCCATCGATGGTGGCAGCGATGCCAGCGACGCGTCTGGGGGCGATCCGGGGGATGCGGCGACCAACATGTCCGACTGATCCCGTGCTTCCCAGCTATTTGTCCTGCCGACAGAAGCTTCGGGCATAGCCCTTGAAGTTGTAAGAGCATTTTTTGGAGGGGAAGCCCTTCTTGTAAATGTGCCATTGCCTTTATCTTTCTAGGTCGGGTTGAATATGTATCTTTGTGGACCCACGTGCCCTGGGGCGAAGTTGTCATTGCGGTTTACATTAGCCTGGGCGAGCCCAAACCGGCTCGTGAGGTTGGAAGCTCCGGAGGAACTCGCCGAGACACCCGAGGGGGCCGCGTGATAAGCGAGCGCTAGCCGGGGAATGGCACACGCGTGGCGCGTGTACATCTTGCTCAGTCCCGCTCGCGAGGGGCCCGTGAGGGGGAACGAGCAGGCACGAACTCCGAAATAAGGCAAGAACCAGACGGCAAGAAATAGCTCGAACGAGAAAAGGCACCCCCTGCATGCATCAAATGAAAACTCAACTCCAACTTAAATCCAAATCCAGAAGGCAAGGCTACAGAAAAGGGTGTCGGTGTACAAAATTAGGGCTCTCCTTTTGACCCCTTTATTTGTGCATGGGCAGTCAGAGCCACGCGTCGCGGCCACACTTAGCAGGACAAAGGAGGGAAGCTGGAGAGAAGCCAAGGCACAAGATGACCAAGGCGACGCCAAGACTGGGAGCACAGGAGGGCAAGAGGGCGAGGTGGACTCCCTCGGCAAGATCCTTGTTGAGGCGCCCCCCCGCAGCCCTGGCAAGAGCCTTGCCGGGGCAACTTGCCCGATGCCAGCGGAGTGAACCACCCTTGAGCCCACCGGATCCAACCTAACCCACTGCGTTGGAACCAAGGATCGGGAGGTGCCTCTGTGGTGGCATGCAAATCTTCGTCAGGCTAATAAATATATGAGTTCAGATGAGGACTAGAAGACGGCGACCCTCGGCAGGATCCTAGCCGAGGAAATCCACAAGACCCCCGGTAAGATCCTTGCCGGGGATGACAGCAGCGCCACAGCAAGACCCTTGCCGAGCCCCCGGCCAGACCCTTGCCAAGGGCGTCAGCAGGGCCTCTGCCGGGCTCGCACCAGCCAAGACTCTGCCACCGTTCGCATGTAGCCGCCAGCCCAACCAGCTGGGCAGGCACCTGCGTGGCAACATGCAGCTTCCAGGCCAAATCAGCAACCACCTGTGTGGCGGCATGCAGATCTCCCAAAAGGCCCTACCACCGCGCCACCTCAGCTGCCTGCTTGCCTACATGGTGTTGCATGCATCGCCAGCCTGGGCACATGTCGAAGCGAGGCGAAGCAGCGACGGACAGGACGGGCCTCGTTCCCGTCCCCGATAAAGCTAATGGACACCTATGTAGTGCATTTAATGCACTTTGTCCCATAATGCCATGTGATAAGCTCATGCACTGTAGGCCTTTCCACCTCCTGTGTGCCGCTGTGGTAGCCCCTTTTTCCTATAAAAGGAGGCCCGAGGCGACCAGGATAGGGATTCGGCTTTTTGAACGGGACAACCACCATAGCTAGTTCGGAAAGCTCAAGAACACTCAATACATCCACCAAAGCAGGACTAGGGTTTTACGCATCCTCGCGGCCCGAACCTGGGTAAACAATCTATGTGCTTGCTCCTAAGCCTGCTCTTCTCACGACCCCGCGCCTGCCGACCATAGAAGCGATCCCAGTGATCCCATAGGTATCGTTCCCACCGACATCTTTGGCGCGCCAGGTAGGGGAATGCGGTTGTGGAAATCTGGTCTAGTAGTTAGCCTAGCGGTTCTTCGTCTCCATGGCTCCCAAGAAGAAGAAGGCCACGGCGATCGGTTCGCCGAGAGCCGGACGGCCCACACTGGTGCGGGCGAGCAGCGGGCCGGTCGCGGACAGAACCCGAGGCGCGACCCGCGAGCACCAACATTGTTCTGGCAGTCAGAGCCTGGCAAGCGGCATGGTTCGTGCACAAGGCAACGGGCCACACGCCGCGAAATCCATAGATGGAGTTGGGCCCCCCGCAGACGGCGTGGAACCCTCCGGGGGCATCGACGTACCACCCGCGGGCGGTGCGGCGACTGCTGCCTCTTGAGCACTGCGTTGGTTTTCCTAGAAGAGGAAAGGGTGATGTAGCAAAGTAGCGTAAGTATTTCCCTCAATTTTTGAGAAACAAGGTATCAATCCAGTAGGAGATAATGCTCAAGTCCCACGCACCTACACAAACAAATAAGAACCTCGAAACCAACGCGATAAAGGGGTTGTCAAGCCCTTCACGGTCACTTATGAGAGTGAGATCTGATAGATATGATAAGATAATATTTTTGGTATATTTATGATAAAGATGCAAAGTAAAATAAAAGGCAAAATAAGTAACTAAGTATTGGAAGATTAATATGATGGAAGATAGACCCGGGGGCCATAGGTTTCACTAGTGGCTTCTCTCAAGAGCATAAGTATTACGGTGGGTAAACGAATTACTGTCGAGCAATTGATATAATTGAGCATAGTTATGAGAATGTCTAGGTATGAGCATGTATATAGGCATCACGTCTGTGACAAGTAGACCGAAACGATTCTGCATCTACTACTATTACTCCACACATCGACCGCTATCCAGCATGCATCCCATCTTTTTATCCTCGATGAGTAATGCTTTAAGGAAGATGACATGATGTTTAGGGATAAGCTCATGCAATATGATATAAACCCCATCTTTTTATCCTCGATGGCAACAATACAATACGTGCCTTGCTGCCCCAGCTGTCAGTGGGAAAGGACACCACAAGATTGAACCCAAAGCTAAGCACTTCTCCCATTGCAAGAAAGATCAATCTAGTAGGCCAAACCAAACTGATAATTCGAAGAGACTTGCAAAGATAAACCAATCATACATAAAAGAATTCAGAGAAGAATCAAATATTGTTCATAGATAAACTGGATCATAAACCCACAATTCATCGGATCTCGACAAACACACCACAAAAGAAGCTTACATCGAATAGATCTCCAAGAGAATCGAGGAGAACTTTGTATTGATATCCAAAGAGAGAGAAGAAGTCATCTAGCTAATAACTATGGACCCGAAGGTCTGAAATAAACTCCTCACACATCACCGGAGAGGCCATGGAGTTGATGTAGAGGCCCTCCGTGATCAATGCCCCCTCTGACGGAGCTCCGGAAAAGGCCCCAAGATGGGATCTCTCGGGTACAGAAGGTTGCGGCGGTGGAATGAGGTTTTCGTGGTGCCCCTGGATGTTTGGGGGTGCGTGGACTTATATAGGAGGAAGAAGTACGTCGGTGGAGCAATGAGGGGCCCACGAGGGTGGAGGGCGCGCCCAGGGGGTAGGCGCCCCCCCCCTGCATCGTGCCCTCCTCGATCGTTTCTTGACACACACTCCAAGTCTCCTGGATCACGTTTGTTGAGAAAATCACGTTCCTGAAGGTTTCATTCCGTTTGGACTCCGTTTGATATTCATTTTCTTCGAAACCCTAAAATAGAAAAAAACAGCAATTTGGGCTGGGCCTCCGGTTAGTAGGTTAGTCCCAAAAATGATATAAAAATGTAAAATAAAGCCCATTAACATCCAAAATAGATAATATAATAGCATGGAGCAATCAAAAATTGTAGATACGTTGGAGACGTATCAAGCATCCCCAAGCTTAATTCCTTCTCGTCCTCGACTAGGTAAATGATAAAAGAAGAATTTTTGACGTGGAATGCTTTCTAACATATTTCTCAATGTAATTTTTCTTTATTGTGGCATGAATGTTCAGATCCGAAAGATTCAAGATAAAAGTTTAATATTGACATAGAAATAATAATACTTCAGGCATACTAACTAAGAAATCATGTTTTCTCAAAATAACATGGCTAAAGAAAGTTATTCCTACAAAATCATATAGTCTGGCTATGCTCTATCTTCACCACACAAAATATTTAAATCATGCACAACCCCGATGACAAGCCAAGCAATTGTTTCATACTTTTGATGTTCTTAAACTTTTTCAATCTTCACGCAATATATGAGCGTGAGCCATGGATATAGCACTATATGTGGAATAGAATGGTGGTTGTGGAGAAGACAAAAAGGAGAGGATAGTCTCACATCAACTAGGCGTATCAATGGGCTATGGAGATGCCCATTAATAGATATCAATGTGAGTGAGTAGGGATTGCCATGTAACGGATGCACTAGAGCAATATGTATATGAAATCTCAACAAAAGAAACTAAGTGGGTGTGCATCCAACTTGCTTGCTCATGAAGACCTAGTAGCATTGTCCCTTCTCTTTTTCTCTCATTTTTTTATTTGGGCCTTCTTTTTTTTGTCCGGAGTCACATCCCGACTTGTGGGGGAACCATAGTCTCCATCATACTTTCCTCACTTGGGACAATGCTCTAATGATGATGATCATCACACTTGAATTTCTTACAACTCAAGAATTACAACTCAATACTTAGAGCAAAATAAGACTCTATGTGAATTCCTCCGGCGGTGTACCGGGATGTGCAATGATGCATTAGTGACATGTATGAAGAATTATGAATGGTGGCTTTGTCACAAATATGATGTCAACTACATGATCATGCAAACAATATGACAATGATGAATCATGTCATAATAATGGAACGGTGGAAAGTTGCATGGCAATATATCTCGGAATGGCTATGGAAATGCCATAATAGGTAGGTATGGTGGCTGTTTTGAGGAAGGTATATGGTGGGTTTATGATACCGGCGAAAGTTGCGCGATATTAGAGAGGCTAGCAATGGTGGAAGGGTGAGAGTGCGTATAATCCATGGACTCAACATTAGTCATAAAGAACTCACATACTTATTGCAAAAATCTATTAGTTATCGAAGCAAAGTATTACGTGCATGCTCCTAGTGGGATAGATTTGTAGGAAAAGACCATCGGTCGTCCCCCACCGCCACTCATAAGGAAGACAATCAATAAATAAATTATGCTCCGACTTGATCACATAACGGTTCACCATACGTGCGTGCTACGGGAATCACAAGCTTCAACACAAGTATTTCTCATATTAACAACTACTCAACTAGCATGACTCTAATATCACCATCTCCATATCTCAAAACAATTCTCAAGTATCAAACTTCTCATGGTATTTAATGCACTTCTACGAAAGTTTTTATATTAAGGCAAATTTCCATGTTTTTCTAAAGGACTCTCAAAATAATATAAGTGAAGCATGAGAGATCAATTATTTCAATAAAATAAAACCGCCGACGTGCTGTAAAAGATATAAGTGAAGCACTAGAGCAAAAACTATATAGCTCAGAAGATATAAGTAAGCACATAGAGTATTCTAATAAATTTCAAATCATGTGAGTCTCTCTCAAAAGGTGTGTACGGCAAGGATGATTGCGGTAAACTAAAAAGCAAATAATAAAATCATACAAGACGCTCCAAGCAAAACACATATCATGTGGTGAATAAAAATATAGCTCCAAGTAAAGTTACCAATAGACGAAGATGAAAGAGGGGATGCCTTCCGGGGCATCCCCAAGATTAGGATTTTTGGCGTCCTTGAATTTTACCTTGGGGTGCCATGGGCATCCCCAAGGTTAGGCTCATGCCACTCTTTCTTCCATAATCCATCAAATCTTTACCCAAAACTTGAAAACTTCACAACACAAAACTCAAAATAGAAAATCTCGTGAGCTCCCTTAGCGAAACAAAACAAAACACCACTTAAAGGTACTGTAATGAACTCATTATTTATTTATATTGGTGTTAAAACTACTGTATTCCAACTTCTCTATGGTTTATAAACTCTTTTACTAGCCATAGATGCATCAAAATAAGCAAACAACACACGAAAAACAGAATCTGTCAAAAACAGAACAGTCTGTAGTAATCTGTAGCTAACGCAACTTCTGGAACCCCAAAATTCTAAAATAAATTGCTGGAAGTGAGGAATTTATCTATTAATCATCTGCAAAAATAACTAACTAAACAGCACTTTCCAAATAAAAATGGAAGCAATTCTCGTGAGCGCTAAAATTTCTGTTTTTTACAGCAAGATCAAAAAGACTTTCCCCAAGTCTTCCCAACGGTTCTAGTTGGCACAAACACTACTTAAACACAAAAAACACAACCAAAACAGAGGCTAGATAAATTATTTATTACTAAACAGGAGAAAAAATCAAGAAATAAAAATAAAATTGGGTTGCCTCCCAACAAGCGCTATCGTTTAACGCCCCTAGCTAGACATAAAAGCGAAGATAGATCTAGGTATTGCCATCTTTGGTAGGCAATCCATAAGTGGCTCTCATAATAGATTCATATGGTAATTTAATTTTCTTTCTAGGAAAGTTTTCAATGCCTTTCTTCAATGGAAACTGGAATTTAATATTCCCTTCCTTCATATCAATAATTGCACCAATTGTTCTAAGGAAAGGCCGACCAAGAATAATAGGACATGAAGGATTGCAATCTATATCAAGAACAATGAAATCTATGGGCACATAGTTCCTATTTGCAACAATAAGAACATCATTAATTATTCCCATAGGTTTCTTAATAGTGGAATCCGCAAGGTGCAAATTTAAAGAACAATCATCAAAATCACGGAAACCTAGCAAATCACACAGAGTTTTTGGAATCGTGGAAACACTAGCACCAAAATCACACAAAGCATAAGACTCATGATATTTACTTTTAATTTTTATGGTAGGTTCCCACTCATCATAAAGTTTTCTAGGGATAGAAACTTCCAACTCAAGTTTTTCTTCATAAGATTGCATCAAAGCATCAACGACATGTTTAGTGAAAGCTTTATGTTGACTATAAGCATGAGGAGAATTTAGCACGGATTGCAACAAGGAAATACAATCTATCAAAGATCAATTATCATAATTAAATTCCTTGAAATCCAAATAGTGGGTTCATTGCTATTTAAAGTTTTAACCTCCTCAATCCCACTTTTAACAATTTGTGCGTCAAGATCTAAAAACTCCGAATTTTTAGAACGCCTTCTAGGTAAAGGTGGCTCATCTTAAGTCCCTTCATTATCAAGATTCATATTGAAAACAAAGATTTAATAGGGTACACATCAATAACTTTTAGATCTTCATCCTTATTATCATGAAAACTATAAGAACACGCCTTCACAAAGCAATCTTTCTTAGCACGCATGCTAGCGGTTCTTGCTTTGCACTCATCAATGGAAATTCTCATGGCTTTGAGAGACTCGTTGATATCATGCTTGGGTGGAATAGATCTAAGTTTCAAAGAATCAACATCAAGAGAAATTCTATCAATGTTCCTAGCCAACTCATCAATCTTAAGCAATTTTTATTCAATCAAAGTATTGAAACTCTTCTGAGAAGTAATAAATTCTTTAATATTAGATTCAAAATCAAAGGGTATCTTATTATAATTTCCATAAGAATTGTCATAGGAATTACCATACTTATTAGAGGAATTACTAGGAAATAGCCTAGGATTAAAATTACCTCTATACGCGTTATTACCAAAATTGTTCCTACCAACAAAATTCACATCCATAGATTCATTATTATTCTCAATCAAAGTATACAAAGGCATATCATTAGGATCAGTAGGAGCACTCTTATTAGCAAACAATTTCATAAGTTCATCCATCTTTCCACTCAAAACATTAATTTCTTCTATCGCATGCACTTTTTTATTAGTAGATCTTTTGGTGTGCCATTGAGAATAATTACCATAATATTATCTAGCAGTTTAGTAGCTTCTCCTAAAGTGATTTCCATAAAAGTGCCTCCCGCGGCCGAATCTAAAAGATTCCTAGAAGCAAAATTCAATCCGGCATAAATTTTTTGTACAATCATCCAAAGATTCAAACCATGTGTAGGGCAATTACGTATCATTAACTTCATTCTCTCCCAAGATTGTGCAACATGTTCATGATAAAGTTGCTTAAAATTAATAATACCGTTTCTAAGAGAGATGATTTTAGCGGGAGGAAAATACTTAGAGATAAAAGCATCTTTGCATTTATTCCATGAATCAATACTATTTTTAGGTAAAGACGAAAACCAAGCTTTAGCATGATCTCTAAGGGAAAAAGGAAATAGCTTTAGTTTAACAATATCATTGTCCACATCTTTCTGTTTTTGCATATCACATAAATCAAAAAAGCTATTTAGATGGGTAGCGGCATCTTCACTAGGAAGGCCGGCGAATTGATCTTTCATGACAAGATTCAACAAAGCAACATTAATTTCACAAGATTCAGCATCGGTAAGAGGAGCAATCGGAGTGCTAAGAAAATCATTGTTGTTGGTATTGGTAGAGTGACACAATTTAGTATTATCTTGAGCCATCGTGACAAGCAAGCAATCCAACACACATGCAAACAAGAAACAAGAAAAAAGGCAAATTGGGAAAGAGAAGGGGATGGAGAGGGATGGCGAAAGGAAAAGGAGGGCGAATAAAACGGCAAGGGTGAAGTGGGGGAGAGGAAAACGAGAGGCAAATGGCAAACAATGTAATGCGAGGGATACGAGTTTGTGATGGATACATGGTATGTGTTGAGTTGACTTGGCGCGAATCTACCCAGCAACGGTGCCAGAAATCCTTCTTGCTACCTCTTGAGCACTGCATTGGTTTTCCCTTGAAGAGGAAAGGGTGATGCAGCAAAGTAGCGTAATTATTTCCCTCAATTTTTGAGAACCAAGGTATCAATCCAGTACGAGATCACCCTCAAGTCCCACGCACCTACACAAACAAATAAGAACTTCGCAACCAATGCGATAAAGGGGTTGTAAATCCCTTCGCGATCACTTACGAGAGTGAGATCTGATAGATATGATAAGATAATATTTTTGGTGTTTTTATGATAAAGACACAAAGTAAAATAAAAGGAAAAAGAAATAACTAAGTACTGTAAGATTAATATGATGGAAGATAGACCCGGGGGCCATAGGTTTCACTGGTGGCTTCTCTCAAGAGCATAAGTATTACAGTGGGTAAACGAATTACTGTCGAGCAATTGATAGAATTAAGCATAGTTATGAGAATATCTAGGTATGACCATGTATATAGGCATAACGTCCGCGACAAGTAGCCCGAAACGATTCTGCATCTACTACTATTACTCCACATATCGACCGCTATCCAGCATGCATCTAGAGTATTAAGTTCATAAGAACAGAGTAATGCTAAAAGGAAGATGCCATGATGTAGAGGGATAAGCTCATGCAATATGATATAAACCCCATCTTTTTATCCTCGATGCCAACAATACAATACGTGCCTTGCTGCCCCTGCTATCACTGGGAAAGGACACCGCAAAATTGAACCCAAAGCTAAGCACTTGTTCCATTGCAAGAAAGATCAATCTAGTAGGCCAAACCAAACTTATAATTCGAAGAGACTTTCAAAGATAAACCGATCATACATAAAAGAATTCAGAGAAGAATCAAATATTGCTCATAGATAAACTGTATCATAAACCCACAATTCATCGGATCTCGACAAACACACCGCAAAAGAAGCTTACATCGAATAGATCTCCAAGAGAATCGAGGAGAACTTTGTATTGAGATCCAAAGAGAGAGAAGAAGCCGTCTAGCTAATAACTATGGACCCGAAGGTCTGAAATAAACTCCTCACACATCACCGGAGAGGCCATGGAGTTGATGTAGAGGCCCTGTGTGATCAATGCCCCCTCCGGCGGAGCTCCAGAAAAGTCCCCAAGATGGGATCTCTCGGGTACAGAAGGTTGCGGTGGTGGAATTAGGTTTTCATACAGCCCCTGGATGTTTGGGGGTACGTGGACTTATATAGGAGGAAGAAGTATGTCGGTGGAGCAACAAGGGGCCACGAGGGTGGAGGGGGCGCCTAGGGGAGTAGGCGCCCCCCTGCCTCGTGCCCTCCTCGATCGTTTCTTGACGCACACTCCAAGTCTCCTGGATCACGTTTGTTGAGAAAATCACATTCCCGAAGGTTTCATTCCGTTTGGACTCCGTTTGATATTGCTTTTCTTCGAAACACTAAAATAGGAAAAAAAAGAACAATTTGGGTTGGGCCTCCTGTTAGTACGTTAGTCCCAAAAATGATATATAAGTGTAAAATAAAGCCCATTAACATCCAAAATTGATAATATAATAGCATGGAGCAATTAAAATTAATAGATACGTTGGAGACGTATCAGCGACCTCCAAGACGGCCACTCCGGCGCCCACAGCACGATCTTCCCAGGTTGTGCGCGACGAGCAGCGTCACCACGCCGGTGAACCTGGACGCCACCGTGGGAAGAGTCATGTGAGTCATCCGCGGGACGAACGAGGCCAGCATGCCCACTGAAGTGCTGGCGAGGACGGCGCACAGCTGCTGGGCCGTGACAAAGCTCCTTCTAACGTGGTTAGAAGTCGGGGAGCGCCACAGTCCATGCAGCTTTCACCGCCGCCCACGCCAGCAGAAGCCTTGGCGCGCGCGCAGCTGCTCCTGGACTTCCCTCCCGCCGCAGAGAAGCTCGGCGAGTGGAGAGCCACTATCCAGAGCCTCGTCGGCATCGCCAACAAAGACGAGCCACGGCCGGCGGGGCCCTCAGGCCGGTGCTCCATCGAGCCACTGCATGCTGGCGGTGGAGGGGCCGGAGGCGCCGCGACCACGGTGCACTCTCCTCCTCCATGCCAGCCACCGCGGATGTCGGTCCGTCGTGATGACGCTTGTGTTGACATTTCCATAGCGTCGTCCAACCCATGGACCCGCCACGATCAACGCTAGGTTCTTCAGGAGCGAGCCCATGAAGACGCTCGAACCACCATCGAGCGCCGGCACGATACGTGCCACCAGTCAGACAGGTGGGTAGGGCCCGCTATGCACCACCCAGCACCGGGAGGCTCCGGCGGCCTACCTTATGAGGTGGGTTGCCCAGCCTTTACCCGTGAGCTGCGGCAGTTCTAGTGGTCGTCCCACCGCATGTTCAAGCCCGACGTCAGCGAGAAGTACGACGGCAAGACCCACCCGTCAGAGTTGCTCAGCATCTACACCATCGCGATGCAAGCCGTTGGAGCTCGTGACGACGAGGTGCTTCCCAATTACTTCCCATTGGCCCTGAAACCCAATGTCATGTCTTGGTTGATGCACTTGCCGGCGGATTCCATTTCTTTTTGGTTAGATCTGTGCCACGAGTTCATTGGTGCCTTCACTGGAGGCCACCAAGCTCATGGCCAGGCGACTGATTTGCATATCATTCCCCAGAAGGAAGGTGAAAACCTGCGCAAGTACATACAGAGGTTCAGCCGAGTGCAATACAACATCCCGGATGTTCATCCTGCCGCCGTGATCAGCGCATTCCATCAGAACGTGTGTAACCGCAAGATGCGTGAAGAGCTGGAAATGAACAAGGTCAAGGACGTGGCCGAACTTTACGTTCTAGCCGATAGATGCGCCCAGGCTGAAGAGGGAAGGAAGTACCCCGGCGTAGATGCCGGTGCGGAAACCGACTCTACCGACAAAGACACCGCCGCCCCAATGAAGAAGGGCCGGCGTCGCAATAGGAAACGCAAGGACAAGACCGTGCTTGCCGTCGAGGGATCCGGCGACACCAGCGCCGCCAAGAAGGCCAAGGCAGACGACCCCACCAAGGAGATTGCCGGGTGTGCCGCTTGCCAGGCCTTGGAGGCTGCCGACAAGCTAGGGGGCTCCGACAAGCAGTACTGCAAGATCCACCGCACCAAAGGCCACAACCTCCAGAACTGCCGACTGGTTAAGCTGCTTGCTGAAAAGCAAAAAGTCGAATATGAGAGGCGGGACAAGGAGAAGGGTCGGGATGGTGCCGAAGGATCCGGCAAGAAGCGTGGCGGCCAAGGAGGTTGCCCTGGCAAGGATAACCAGCAAGAGAGGCCCGCCGGGGCCGCGACAAGAAGCAGGAAGACGATGATCATGACGAGGACGACGAGTCCGGAGAGCATGAGTTCCAGAAGGCTACGGAGGCCATGTGCATCGAGGGCGGCGCCTCGCTGCACACTTCTCACCGCCAACTCAAGTAGTGGGCGCGTGAGATTACAGTAGCAGAGCCATCATTTGACACTCAGAAGCCACTGAAGTGGTCTAGCACGCCCCTCATATTTGACGCCGAGGACTACCCTGACCGCACGACTGCGGTCGGGTGTTTGTCATTGTTGGTCTCACCAACGATACCAACCTCAAGGTGAATAAGATGCTGGTTGACGGCGGGGCCGGCCTAAACTTGATCTCGCCCGTCGTGATCAAAAGGCTGCAAATTCCTGATGGAAACCTTGAGGAAACGGGTACGTTTCAAGGGGTCGGCCCGGGAAGGAGCCAGCCGAAGGGGAAGGTCACATTGCCCGTGACGTTTGGAGGTGAGTTGAACTACAGGACGAAGAGGATCGTCTTCAATGTGGCCGAGACCCCCTTGCCCTACAACAGGATCCTCGGTCACCCGGCACTAGCCAAGTTCATGGCGGCGTCGCACTAAGCCTACAATACGCTAAAGATGCCTGGGCCGATGACCATCATCACTGTCCCTTCTGACAAGAAGGATGTGCTGATTTGCGCTGACCAACTCTATCGAGAAGTAGTTGCAGCAGCTGCCGCCAAGGCATCTGCTCCTGCCATTGAGGCCCCGGGAGGGAAGAAGAAGACCGACAGGACCTCTCGCACCCACTCCGGCAAGCACACCTCTTCGGAATGTTGTGCTACCGTCGAGGACGTGCCCGAGAGCTCTACTAGCAAGAGCAAGAAATCCAGAGCTGCACCACCAGAGACCAAGAGGGTGTTTGTGAAAGACGATGGCACGGGAGGGACTTTCACCATAAGCTCCACCCTCGACGACAAATAGGAAAGCGCGCTTGTCACTTTCCTGCGGGCGAATGTTGATGTGTTTGCGTGGCAAGCATCCGACATCCCTGGCGTTCCGTGGGAAGTGATTGAGCACCTCCTTGCTGTCTGGCCCCATGCGCGACCCGTCAAGCAGAAGGTCAGGAAGCAAGCTTTGGAACGACATGAGTTCATAACAGAGGAGATCAGGAAATTGGAAGCGGCAGGTTTGGTGAGAGGATTGCTCCATCCGACGTGGTTGGCCAATCTAGTGGTGGTGCGCAAGGCATTATCCTATCAAAACACAGTGCCAAAGAAGAATTTTCTAGTGTTGATAAGGGCAAGTGGAATTTGAATTTTGAGAGCTATGCTCAATTTAATGCCTAGGAGCTTCATGCAGGCTATTTGAACCGCCTCCACACCAGCCGTGACTTTGAAGCTAGCTTGGTCAACCTGATGAAGGAGCGCTTTGAGGTAAACACAATCATCTTCTTCATAGAAATATATCTCAGCCGCCAAGTCTACTGGATATGATAATTTTGAATATGCTATAGATTTTAAACATTCTTGTTGAACTTCATATCCATGTCAAAGCCTGTTAGAACTGCAGAATCAACAAGTAGCCCCCAAGGGCCGGCTTAAACTGTATAGCTAAAGCCGGGTCTTCAAAATATGGCTTGTAATTTCACATAGATAGCTCGCCAGGGCCGGCTTATACTGACAAGTTAAGCCGGATCTTCAAGTCACAACGAAATTTTTTGCACCTGTAGCCCCCAAGGGCCGGCTTAATCATCATGAATAAGCAGGGACTTATCACCATTACTATGAATAAAATCTAGCCGCGTAGCCCCCATGAGTCGGCTATAGTCATAGCAGTGTAGCCGAGTCATCATAGAATTGTTTTCAAAAAAGAGCAATATGCATTAGCCCCCAAGTGCCAAGTGAAATACTTGTATTATGCTTGGGACATCAAATAACATGATCATAATGCTTCCTATCTTATTCATGTTGCAGGCTGAATTAAGCATAAAGGAATCCCAAGTCAATGATCTGAGGGCCAACATTGAAACCCAACAATCTGAGACTTCAAAAGCCAAATCAGAGCTAAAGACTACGTTGGAAAACATTGAGCAGTTGAAACAAAACTTCAGTACTGATAAAACCGGTTGGGAGACCGAGAAGGCAGCTCTATTAAAAAGAGCAGAGGATGCTGAAGCAGCACTTAAACTGGCAACTGACGAATTGTCCGGTTTACGGCATCAAATCAACAGCATGACGTCGGCCATCTTTGGTAAGCAGCAAAAAATACTCCCCTTTACACAAATAATATATCATAATCATCTGCATGTTTACCAAGAATTTTACTGATGTAGGCTCCCGAAGCGCCAAGCTGGGTTCAGACATGCCCATCAAGCTTAAGGTTGTCTATACTCTGGTAGAGCAGTTATACACTGGTGCTCTCTACTACTACTCATAAGAAACAACCGCCCTCCCTCATCAAGGAAACACTGGAGAAGCTATTGGTGCTACCCCAAAGAATTGAAGATTTAAAGCGATCAGCGGCCAGAGCCGGTGCCATGACCGCCTTAAGCCAGGCGAAGGCATGGCAAGCAGATCTTGATCCAGAAGATTTGGCCAATGGCAGCCCTAGTGTAAAAGAAGATGGGTCTCCCTTTAGCGCTGATGATTTTGCAAAAATAGCAAGGGAAATGCGTCCATTAGCAAGCAAGCTGGCTGAAGACACAGATCTATCCCAATATCAGGCGGCTTATGATGCTGAGAACAAGAAGGTGAAGGCACCGGTTCATCAAGAGGTGGATCTCATCCCGCCGACTCGTAAGCACACCTTCGCTCCTGACATTGATCCATCAAGTCTTATAGATGACGAGGCTATGTTTAGAGCTTTGGCCGGTATCAACTGGGCTACGTCTGACTTCCAGCCAATGGGTAACCAAGGAGAAGAAGAAGTAGTGCAGGATGACCCGGAAGCTTCGACCAGCCAAGACTAGAAGTCTTAATTCATGAGTCGGTTTACCAACCATAGCATTTGGATGCTGTGTGTCTCAAAAATACTTATTTTTTTGTGGCCATATGATGCCTTGTAATAGGCTAGTTGAAAAACCATGATCTGTGATGCCATCATGTGTGTTTATTTCCATAACACTGCCAATTTGTCATTTCAAGATCTGCCACTTAAGCTTATAATATCATTAATTATGCAGACCATGCTTATCCATTTTTCCTGCACATAAGCAGATAAACAAGTGCCATGGCAGTTTACCCTAGGGCGGGTCACAATACCCCACATAAAAATCACTGGTGACTGAATAGTCCATAGCCAGGGAGGGTTTATCAAAAACCTCATATAATTACAGCAAAATAAATATCATACCTGTGATATTTATTCATACTGTCGGCTTATCATGCGACGTGCAGTAAGGGTAACAGCCCAAAGTCTTAAAGCACAACGCCCTGTTCAATTTATTCATACCGCCAGCTTACAACGCCATATGTAGGAAGGGTAACATCCCAAAACTTAGAGCACAGAGCTCTAAGTACATAATCATCATACTGGCGACTTAAAGTCCAAAGCTAGGCCAGGTTAACAAAACTCCGGATAGATTCATATATAAATCATAAGGCAACATGGCCCTAATCAAGTTTCAACCATAGTACCAAAGATGAATCTCAAAAAATGTTCAACGCAAATATAAATCAGAAAAACAAGGTGTTCATAGGCCGCCAAGCCTTAATGCCAAGTGCTATTCAAGGGCGGCACAGTCGCTGAGTTAAAACTAAATTCAAACCCGTAAGCCGGACCTCACATGACCAATCGTCGTTTTAACTTTGACAAATTCAAGGTCTTTATAAGATTGATTGTCAAGAGTATGACGAGTCATTCCAGGATTACCTGGTCGGAGTGCCAGGCAAACAAAGGCAGGATAACCCAGATTTTTGGTGAACACACCTGGCGTCCAAGCCTATTACAAGGGACAACATAGCTCTGTTCCTTAACAAGGAGCCCCCAAGTAATATTTCATTCCAGGCATGTAAGCCGGATCAGTAGGGTAGTCATAGCTATGCTCAATGAGCAGGAAGCCCCCAAGTAATATTTCATTCCAGGCGTATAATCCGGATCAATAGGGTAGTCATAGCTATGCTCAATGAGAAGGAAGCCCCCATGCATTGTGCAATCAAGGCATACAAGCCGGATCAAGAGGGTAGTCATAGCTATGCTCAATGAGCAAGAAGCTCCCAAGTGATCTTATGAAGAGACAATAAAGACTTAGATTTTAGAAATGAAACGACAGAGGCCCTGAAATATCAGGGATGTCGGCTTTATTATACTAGTCATTAATATATATACATTGGTAAAAATATGTACATCACAAGAGCCAGTGGCTTAGGTGTAACAAGGCCAAAGATGAGCAATATTCCATGGCCGGTGGGTCTCCTCCGACGTGCATGAGTCCTTATGGTCTCGAACATCGATAAGATACTGTGACCCATTGTTCAGATTTTTGCTGACCACAAAGGGCCCTTCCCAAGGTGGGGATAGCTTGTGCATGTCAGTTTGATCCTGGATGAGTCGGAGCACCAAATCTCCTTCTTAAAAGGTCATGGTTTTAACCTGGTGGCTATGATAACGACGGAGATCTTGCTGGTAAGTCGTAGAATGAGCCGCCGCAAGGTCACGCTCCTCATCCAATAGGTCAATAGCATCCTGATGTGATTTTTCATCATCAGCTTCAACATAAGCCGTCACACGGGGCGAGTCAGGACGAATGTCACAAGGGAGAACCGCCACTGCTCTGTAAACCATGAAGAAAGGCGTGTAACCCGTAGATCTATTGGGGGTGGTATTGATACTCCAAAGTACTGAAGGTAACTCCTCAACCCAACAACCTGGCGTCCTCTGCAAAGGGACCGTAAGCCGGGGTTTTATACCTCTCAAAATTTCTTGATTGGCTCTTTCTGATTGGCCATTGGACTGGGGGTGAGCCAACGATGATACATCAAGACGAATATGCTCCTTTTGACATAATTCTTTCATAGCAACTTTTTGATGAATTGAACCTCCGTCCCCGCGTCACACTTACTGACCGGCTCTACCTCAACCCACTTTGTAATTTGTCAACCGCCACCAAGAGGTGGGTCTTTTTATCATTTGCTGACCAAAAACTCTGCATTAGCATGAGCCGCCAGCCAATAAAAACCATGACGAAAAGCCTTGGCCACAAGAGATTTAGAGCCAACATGATGACCACAATCTCCTTCACGAATCTCTCATAGAATCTCACGGCCTTCCTCAAGAGAAACGCAACGTTGAAACACCCCTGTGACACTGCATCGGTGCAACTCTCCATTGACAATAATCATTGACTTAGACCGTCCGGTTATCTGCCAGGCCAAAGTTTCATCTTCAGGTAACTCACCCCGGGTCATATAAGCAAAATATGGAACTTTCCAACCAGGAATAGCATGAAGAGCCGCCACCAACTGTGCCTCCGGGTCAGGAATAGCAAGATCTTCCTCCATAGGCAATTTGACTAAAGGGTTATGCAGAATATCAAGGAAAACATTAGGTGGTACCGGCTTACGTTGGGACCCTAGCTGGCTCAAAGCATGAGCCACCTAATTTTTCCTACGATCAACATGTTCCACTTGATAACCTTCGAAATGACCAGCAATAGCATCAACCTCTCGATGGTAAGCCGCCATTAGTGGGTCTTTAGAATCCCAAGTTCATGAAACTTGCCGAGCCACCAAATCTGAGTCGCCAAAGCACCTTACCCGGCTTATATTCATCTCCTTAGCCATCCAAAGACCGTGGAGCAAGGCTTCATACTTAGCTGCATTGTTAGTACAAGGGAACATCAGCCTTAAAACATAACAAAACTTATCACCTCATGGGGAAGTCAAAATAACTCCAGCCCCAGAGCCTTCCAACTGCCTGGATCCATCAAAGTGAATAGTCCAATATGTGCTATCTGCCTTCTCCTCAGCCATCTGCAATTCTGTCCAATCATTGATGAAATCCACAAGTGCTTGGGACTTGAGGGCTGTGCGAGGCATATATTTCAAACCATGGGGTCCAAGCTCAATGGCCCACTTGGCTACCCGACCTGTGGCCTCTCTGTTTTGAATAATATCCCCTAAAGGAACAGAACTAACCACAGTGATGGGATGACCAAGGAAATATTGCTTGAGCTTACGATTAGCCATGAACACCCCATATACCAGCTTCTGCCAATTCGGATACCTCTGCTTGGATTCAATGAGTACCTCACTGATATAATAAACCAGGCGCTGAACCGGATGTTCCTTGCCTCCTTCCTTCTGTTCCACCACAATCGCCACACTGACGGCTCGGCCATTAGCAGCCACATATAACAACAATCGCCACACTGATTCAATAGGAACTGCAAGGATCGGCGGCTCAGCCAACTGCTTTTTCAATGCCTCGAATGCTTGATCAGCAGCATCACTCTAGACAAAGTGATTTGTTTTCTTCATCATCTGATACAGAGGGATATCTTTTTCTCCTAACCGGCTTATGAACCAGCTTAAGGCCGCAATACAACCCGCCAGACGCCGAACATCATTAATACACGCCGGTTTAGCCAAAGAGGTAATAGCCTTGATTTTCTCCGAGTTAGCTTCAATGCCTCTTTCAGAAACCAAAAAACCCAAGAGCTTGCCTGTTGGCACACCAAAAACACACTTGGCCGGGTTAAGCATCATCTTGTAGACCCGGAGATTGTCAAATGTCTCTTTCAAATCATCTATCAAGGTATCCTTCTTCCCGGATTTCACAACAATATCATACACATAAGCATGAACATTGCGTCCAATCTGATCATGAAGGCAATTTTGAACACACCGCTGGTAAGTCGCCTAGGCACTCTCCAAAAGGCATAGACACATAGCAGAAGGCTCCAAAGGGAGTGGTGAAGGTTGTCTTCTCCTGGTCCTTAACAACCATCTTGATTTGAAGATACCCGGAATAAGCATCCAGAAAACTCAAACGCTCACAACCCGTCGTAGCATCAATAATCTGATCAATACGAGGAAGATAAAAAGGATCAGCCGGGCAGGCCTTATTAAGGTCTGTGTAATCCACACACATGCACCAAGTGCCATTTTTCTTAAGCACCAGTACTGCGTTAGCCAACCATTCAGGATGAAAAACTTCAACAATGAACCCAGCTGCCAAGATCCAAGGCCACTTCTTCACCAATGGCCTTACGCCTCTCTTCATTAAAGCGATGAAAGAATTGCTTGATCAGTTTAAACTTTGGAACAATATTGAGAGTGTGCTCAGCGAGTTCCCTCAGTACACCTGGCATGTCTGAAGGCTTCCATGCAAAGATGTCCCGGTTCTCATGGATGAACCCGATGAGCGTGCTTTCCTATTTCGGATCTAGATTAGCACTGATATTGAACTGCTTGGATGAGTCGTCAGGAACAAAATCAACCAACTTAGTGTCATCTGCTGATTTAAACTTCAACGGAGGGTCATGCTCCGTGGTTGGTTTCTTCAAAGGTGTCATATCTACCGGGTTAACATTATCCTTGTAAAACATCAACTCTTCTATTGCACAAACAGACTCGGCATAAGCACCATCGCCCTCTTCACACTCTAAGGCTATCTTCCTGTTCCCATGTACTGTGATGGTGCCCTTGTGACCCAGCATCTTAAGCTGCAGATAAATATAACAAGGCCTTGCCATAAACTTAGCATAAGCCGGCCGCCGGAACAAAGCATGATAGGGGCTATGGATCTTGACCACCTCGATAGTCAATGTCTCAGCTCTGTTGTCACGATCATCACCAAAGGCCACTTACAAAACTATCTTACACACTGGATACGCTGACTTACTAGGCACCACTCCATGAAAAATAGTAGAGGATGGCTTAAGATCCTTATCAGTTAAATTCATATGGCGGAAGTTATCATAATAAAGGATATTGATGCTGCTTCCTCCATCCATGAGCAATTTAGTGAACTTTTAACCTTCAACCCGAGGCGCAACCACCAAAGCCGAGTGACCCGGATTGTCAACCCGAGGCGGGTGATCCTCACGGCTCCACACAATAGCATGTTTGGACCATCGCAAGTATGTAGGTATTACCGGCTCAACTGTGTTGACTGCCCTCTTATGAACCTTCTGGTCTCGTTTACATAAAATTATGGTAAACACATGATACTGACCACTATTCAACTGCTTTGGATTACTCTGATAACCCGACTGCTGCTACAGATTCCCTTGACTAGATTGTTGATTGAAGCCGCCTTGAATGCCTTGGCCCTAGAAACAAGAGTTTGAGCCGCCACCACCAAAGTCAGGCCCATGAGAGCCGGGCCCTAAGCCGCCATTCGGGCCATGATTATTATAGCAAAAATTGGAATTCCGATACTCCCTCATGGTGAAGCAATCCTTCCACAGATGATTGGCCGGCTTTTCTTGCGTACCATGCTTTGGGCAAGGCTGATTCATCATCGCCTCAATGTTAAACTTTGAGCCTCCAAGCCGGGGCAGCTTGCCCTTACGGCGCTGATTATTGTTCTGCGTATTGGTGTTGGCCACAAAGTCTAAACTACCTCAGCTTTGCGCTTACCGTTGCCACTTTGTTCTGCCGTATTATGCTACTGCCCTTTCGTATTACCGCTCTTCTTTCCCTTACCAGTCTTTTCCTCATCAGACTCAGGGTCTTTAGTACTATCAGAGTCGGCATATTTGACGATAGCCGCCATGAGCTCTCCCATATCATTGCAGTGATGTTTAAGCCGCCCCAATTTCTGCTTAAGGGGAAGGAAACGACAATTTTTCTCCAACATCAGGACCACTGAACCAGCGTTGATATTGTCTGATGAATGTATAACGGCCAAGATCTAACGCACCTAATTAGTTGTTGATTCACCCTCACCCTGGACGCAAGAATCCAGATCAAGAATCGACATAGGCTGGTTGGATGTGTCTTTGAAATTTTGAATAAAACGTGCCTTCAACTCAGCCCATGACCTGACTGAATTAGCGGGCAACCCTTTCAGCCAAGTATGTGCCGGTCCATCCAAAATCATGGTGAAGTACTTGGCACATGTCACATCATTAAAATCCAACATCCCCACCACTATCTCGTAACTCTCGATCCATGCCTCTGGGGGCTGATCCGCAGTGTAATCAGGCATCTTACGAGGGCCCTTGAAATACTTAGGCAAACACTCGTTGCGTAGAGATGGCACTAAACATGGCACACCCAAGGTTCTAGAGGTCACTCCTGCCACCACAGACGTTGACGGATAAACCGGCGATTGCTGTTGAGCCGCTAGTTGAGCTGCCAACTCAACCTTCCGACGCGCCCTACCCTGATCCACCAAAGTCTGGGCATCGACACCACCGCGCGGCGGGTCATGGCTACGAGGTTGGTTATGGTGTTGCTCACTACTTGAAACTGCTGGCGAGTCAATATGTCTACTGTAACTTCGACTCAGACGAGGGGTCGAGTGAATCCTTTGACAGTTGTACAAATAAGCCGCCTGTTGGGCCATTGCTGTCTGAAGAAGTTCCCTGGTCCTCCACGTCTCTATCACAGCTGGAGACTCACCTTCAACGGGGAGAGCCGCCAATCGTGTTACCGCAGCGATCATATTATCCAGAGGGTTAGAATAATGACCCGGCGGTGTCGGAACATGCTGAGGCGGAGTCATATCCAAACAAGGCAGATCCATAGTATGCGACTGAACCGACGCTTTGGTCACGTGCGCCTCAACCGCCCGGTTCACCATGGGCGGGTCACTGGTGTTGGGTTCTTTAGTAGGGTGCATCAACTGCAAATTAAAATTTTCCTATGTGCAGAACAACCAAGAACATGCTATGGGAGATGGATCACAGTTCGTTACCACTAGACGCGCAGTGTCGTGCAGCAGAAGAAGAGTTGGGGCAGCGCGTCTGCGTGAATTGTCTCCTCCTCGTCCAATCTCCCTCGAACAGCCGGTCGCCGGATCCTACGTACAAGTTCGCCAGAGCGGCGCAGGTGCACCGCCTCTAATGGTATCCATGCGTGTAGGAGGAACATCGTGCGGCGGACTGCTACGTATGATCACACAACCGGCAGCGAGTGGAGGTGTCTATTCGCAACACATGCAAACCCTAGTGACAGCGCGAAGCGATCAATCCATGAGTGTGCGACACATCCACTTTATATAGGCATCCATTGTGGGCTCAACACTTGGGCCTCGGACGGACACTAAACCCCATAAGTCTACTCGGCCACAATCCGAATACAGCTCGGATCACATCCGACCAGTGTCCTCAGATCCGACCTCATAGGTTCCTCCCCTTAAGTGCGCGAGCCCTTAGGTTCAAGCCGGCTTGGTCGCAGTTCGGATCACCTCCGAACTGCATGGTTGGTAGCGGCCCCTAGCAAGGCATGCCGAACACCAAGCAGACTATGAAGCTGGTTAGGCGAACCTGTACATCATACTTCCATTCCTTTTGCCACATGATATACGTTGTCGGGCTCAAGGCGAGTCTGTCATCCTTGTGCTAGCCCAACCCCTTTCTCGTTCTAGTGATGTCGACCACAAACAAGATTATCACCTAATCTTTGTCACATGGCCATGGTTATCCTGGTCGGATCACACGAGGGGCCCAGAGTATATCTCTCCTTATCAGAGGGGCAAATCCCATCTTGCTTGACCATGTCTCGCAGCATGGGTCTGGACAAGCCAGAAACCTACCTTTGTAACTACCCGGTCACGGAGTAGCATTTGGTTGGCCCAAAGTCTGTCACCATCCCGAGTACATGCGCCAGCTCAGGTCTTAGGACATAGAACGTATGTTGTACTAGAGACTCAAAGATGACCTATCGTTGCGTCTCATAGTTGGGTCTCTCCGACTCAGATCTGACTACGTCGAATCTGACCAGATCCTTCCAAGTCCATATTATCCGGTTAGCATCTTTGTGACCCATGGCTAGTGAGACCAAGCCATGGACCGTGTTATATGCTAGTCTAGTTGGTTGCGCGTCCACACAACTCTTTCGACTAGGGACCTTTTAGGACAGTCATCATACGATGCTTAGTCCCACAAACAAGTCAAGTACTTGTTGATACACATCATTGATAATGTCCAAGGACTATCTTTATTCATAAACACATAGGAAATATCATCATACATGATTGCCTCTAGGGCATATCTCCAACAACTGGTCCATGCCCAAGTGTGTTGAAAAGGTTTCTTGCATCGTACTCTAGAGGTAAGCGACTCTGGTGCCTCCTTCTCATGATGACATTTGAAGCGTTTTGATCCATGGTAAGCTGGAAAGACTCTGCATGAAACCGTTGTGCCTGAGCATCCAAAGCAACTCGCTCCATGGCCATCCTAGCGTTTTCAGTTGCTAGCTCTTCCTTGGCTTGAGCCATCTCATCTCGTAGCTTCGCCACATCCGCCTTATGCTGTTCTTGAGTGTCTGGGGTTACCTCCACCCACATCAAAGCCACCAAAGAATTCAACAATTCGGTCAGAACCTGAGCCGGCGGGCGCGCAGGGCTGCTAGCCCCGGCCGTCGCTGCAACCGTTGAGCCGGAGGTCATGGTTGTGGCGGTCTTCGAGCCGAGCACCGGCTGTGTACCGGCCATGAAGATTGCAACCCTGTTCGGCGGCTCATGGGGGTCCAGAATACTGTCACCATCGGAATAGCCCCCAAGTCGGTCGTCCTGTAATTGATGCATTGAATTGGTCTCACCGGTTGATGACTCACCATCAGAGTGGATGGCCGTCTCACCACTAGACACAAAATCCTTCCTCAAATTCCGCCCCATGGATGAACCCAACAAAGGCATGCTTCACAGCGGTTTGAACCTTGCCGGGTCTTGCATGCTGAGCCGTCTTGATGATGTCGGTGCAGGTGTCCGGCTCAGGGCCCGGTTTGCCGATCTTGCCGATGAATACGTGGATTCTGTCGAAGGGGACCCGGTACCAGTACTCGATTGAGTCAGCCTTGGGACCCCAGCCTGCGTCGCTGATGTAGAGTTTGCCGCGACGACTCTTGGTCATCCGGCCCACGGCGTATCCCTTGAGCCCTGGGAAGCTGCCCTTCAAGAACTAGAAACCACCGTGCGCTGGCCCCATGGTGGGCGCCAACTATCATGGATTTAACGTGGCAGATGCCCAAGCAAAAGGACTTAGATGTGGAGCCATCACGACGTAGTTAGCTTGAAGGGGTTAATCGAGACAAAGGACATAGAGAGTCTATACTTGTTCGGCCCCTCACAACGAGGTAAAGGCCTACTCCCGTTTGGAGTTGTATTGCTTCTGTTTCGGTTTCCAGGGAGAGAATACGCTTGACCTAGTTCTCGATCTCTTGTTTCTTGTCCTCAACCTGCCGTCGGGTCACCCCTTTATATACACAGGTTGATGCCCGACGGCTTACAGAGTCCGGGCCGGCTCATACACAACGTGTCCGGCTCGGTGACTACCTAAGTCGCCAGTGGTATGACCTGGCCCCTCCTGGGCGGGTCATATCCAGTAGTTATATCCCCAACAAGATTGGACCCAATGTTCATGCTTATGTGGATGATACTGTTGTCAAGTCCGGGAAGAAGTAGACTCTATTGGATGATTTGAAAGAAACCTTTGACAATCTCTGGGTCTACAAGATGATTCTTAACCCGGGCAATTGTGTTTTCGGTGTGCCTATGGGCAAGATTTTTGGTTTTCTGGTCTCTAAGAGTGGTAGTGAAGCTAACCTGAAGAAGATTAAGGATATTAGTTCATTGGCTAAGCCGGCACATATCAATGACGTCCAGCGTCTGGCGGGTCATATCGCCACCTTAAGCAGGTTCATAAGCCACCTGGTGGAGAAGGCAATTCCTCTATATCAGATGATGAAGAAAATAGACCATTTTGTGTGGAGTGACGCGGCTAATGAGGCATTTGAGGAACTCAAGAAGCAGGTAGCTGATCCGCCCGTCCTTGCAGCTCGCATTGAGAAAGAGCCCTTGCTTTTATACGTGGCGGCTAACAGCAAAGCTGTCAGTGTGGCGATTGTGGTGGAATCAAAGGAGATGGGTAAGGAATACCCAGTCCATAGACCGGCTTATTATGCCAATGAGGTGTTAATTGAGTCTAAACAGCGATACCCACATTGGCAGAAGCTGGTATAAGGGGTGTTCATGGCAAGTCGCAAGCTGAAGCACTATTTTCTTGGCCATCCAATTACAGTTGTCAATTCTGCTCCTTTGGGGGGTATTATTCAGAACAGAGAGGCTACAGGCCGAGTGGCTAAATGGGCCATTGAGCTTGGACCTCATGGTTTGAAGTATGTGCCAAGGACAGCTATCAAATCTCAGGCTCTTTTGGATTTCATCAATGATTGGAAGGAGTTACAGACACTCAAGGAGAGGCCTGACAACACATATTAGACTATTCACTTTGATGGGTCCAGACAATTAGAAGGCTCGGGGCTAGAGTTATTTTGACTTCCCCACGAGGTGATAAATTTTGTTATGTTTTAAGGTTGATGTTTCCATGTACTAACAATGCGGCTGAATATGAGGCTCTGCTCCACGGTCTTCAGATGGCCATGGAGATAAATTTAAGTCGGGTCAGGTGCTTTGGCGACTCAGATTTAGCGGCTCAGTAGGTGTCAGGCACTTGGGACTCCAAAGACCCACTCATAGCGGCTTATCGCCAGGCAGTTAACAATATAGTTGGTCATTTCAAAGGTTATCAAGTGGAGCATCTTGATAGGAGGAAGAATGAGGTGGCTGATGCATTGAGCCGGCACAGGTCTCAACGTAAGCCGTACCTCCCAATGTATTTCTTGACGTGTTGAATAATCCTTCAATCAAATTGCTGTCAGAAGAGGATCTTGCTATTCCTGACCCATAGGCGCAGTTAGTGGTGGCTCTCCATGCTATTCCTGATTGGACAGTTCCATACTAGGCTTATACGACCCAGGGCGAGTTAGCAGAGGATGAAACTTTGGCCAGACAGATAACCCGGTGATATAAGTCAATGACTGTAGTCAATGGCGAGTTACACCAATGCAGTGTCATGGGCATGTTCCAGCGGTGTGTTTCTCCTGAAGAGGTCCATAGGATCTTAAGGGAAATCCATGAAGGTGATTGTTGTCATCATGCCGTCTCTAAATCTCTAGTGGCTAAAGCCTTTCATCATGGATTTTATTTGTTGACGGCTCATGCTGATGCCACGGATCCTGTCAGTAAGTGTGATGGCTGTCAGAAGTTTTCTTGATAGGCTCATGTGCCGGCTAAAGAATTGAGGATGATTCCAATTTCTTGGCTGTTTGTAGTCTGGGGGATTGATATGGTTGGACCTTTCAAGAGGTCTAAGGACAAGAAAACCCACCTCTTGGTGCCGGTTGATAAATTTACCAAGTGGGTTGAGGCAGAACCGGTCAGCAAGTGTGATGCAGCAATGGCGGTTCAATTCATAAAGAAAGTAATCTTCCGTTTTGGTTACCCTCATAGCATCATAACTGACAATGACACTAATCTGTCTAATGGTGCTATGAGAGACTTCTGTCAACAGGAGCATATTCATCTTGACGTCTCCTCGGTGGCTCATCCATAGTCTAACGGTCAAGTTGAGAGGGCTAATCAAGAAATCTTGAGAGGTATAAAACCCTGGCTTATGGTTCCTTTGCAGAGAACACCGGGTTGTTGGGTCGAGGAATTACCTTCGGTACTTTGGAGTATAAACACTGAAGGAAATATGCCCTAGAGGCAATAATAAAGTTGTTATTTATATTTCCTTATATCATGATAAATGTTTATTATTCATGCTAGAATTGTATTAACCAAAAACTTAGTACATGTGGGAATACATAGTCAAACAAACTGTCCCTGGTATGCCTCTACTAGACTAGCTCATTAATCAAAGATGGTTAAGTTTCCTGACCATAGACATGTGTTGTCATTTGATGAACGGGATCACATCAGAGAATGATGTGATGGACAAGACCCATGCGTTAGCTTAGTGATACGTCTCCAACTTATCTATAATTTTTGATTGCTCCATGCTATATTATCTACTATTTTGGACATTATTGGGCTTTATTATCCACTTTTATATTATTTTGGGGACTAACCTATTAACCAGAGGCCCAGCCCAGAATTGCTATTTTTGCCTATTTTAGGGTTTCGAAGAAAAGGAATATCAAACGGAGTCCAAATGGAATGAAAGCTTTGGGAACGTGATTTTCTCACCGAACATGATCCAGGAGACTTGGACCCTACGTCACGAAATAAAGGAGGAGGCCACGAGGTAGGGGGCGCGCCTACCCCCCCCCCCCCAGGCGCGCCCTCCCCCCTCGTAGGCCCCCTGTTGGTCCACCAACGTACTCCTTCCTCCTATATATACCTACGTACACCCAAACGATCAGATACGGAGCCAAAACCCTAATTCCACCTCCGTAATTTTCTTTATCCACGAGATCCCATCTTGGGGCCTATTCCGGAGCTCCACTGGAGGGGGCATCTATCACGGAGGGCTTCTACATCAACAACATAGCCTCTCCGATGAAGTGTGAGTAGCCTCAGACCTTCGGGTCTATAGTTATTAGCTAGATGGCTTCTTCTCTCTTTTTGGATCTCAATACAATGTCCCCCCCCCACTCTTGTGGAGATCTATTCGATGTAATCTTCTTTTTGCGGTGTGTTTGTTGAGACCGATGAATTGTAGGTTTGTGATCAAGATTATCTATGAACAATATTTGAATCTTCTCTGAATTCTTTTATGTATGATTGGTTATCTTTGCAAGTCTCTTCAAATTATCAATTTGGTTTGGCCTACTAGATTGATCTTTCTTGCAATGGGAGAAGTGCTTAGCTTTGGGTTCAATCTTGCGTTGTCCTTTCCCAGTGACAGTAGGGGCAGCAAGGCACGTATTGTATTGTTGCCATCGAGGATAACAAGATGGGGTTTTCATCATATTGCATGATTTTATCCCTCTACATCATGTCATCTTGCTTAAGGCGTTACTCTGTTTTCATGAACATAATACTCTAGATGCATGCTGGATAGCGGTCGATGAGTGGAGTAATAGTAGTAGATGCAGGCAGGAGTCGGTCTACTTGTCTTGGACGTGATCCCTATATACATGATCATACCTAGATATTATCATAACTATGCTCAGTTCTGTCCATTGCTCACCAGTAATTCGTTCACCCACTGTAAAATACTTATGCTCTTGAGAGAAGCCACTAGTGAAAGCTATGGCCCCGGGGTCTATCTTCATCATATTAAACTTCCAATAGTTAGTTATTTCCTTTGCTTTTTACTATGCTTTAATTTTACTTTGCATCTTTATCATAAAAATATCAAAATATTATCTTATCATATCTATCAGATCTCACTCTCGTAAGTGACCATGAAGGGATTGGCAACCCCTTATCGTGTTGGTTGCAAGGAGTTATTTGCTTTGTGCAGGTACGAGGTACTCGCGCGTATCCTCCTACTGGATTGATACCTTGGTTCTCAAAAACTGAGGGAAATACTTACGCTACTTTGCTGCATCATCCTTTCCTCTTCATGGAAATCCAACGCAGTGCTCAAGAGGTAGCACTTAGCATTATGATCATTTAGTTTTAGTGCTATTTCTTTCTTCATGACTTATACATGTTCCTCTGACTATGAGGTTATGCAACTCCCGAATACCGGAGGAACACCTTGTGTGCTATCAAACGTGACAACGTAACTAGGTGATTATAAAGATTCTCTATAGGTGTCTCTGATGGTGTTTGTTGAGTTGGCATAGATCGAGATTAGGATTTGTCACTCTGTGTACCGAAGAGGTATCGTTGGGCCCTCTCAGTAATGCTCATCACTATAAGCCTTGCAAGCAATTTGATTAATGATTTAGTTATGGGATGAAGCATTACGGAACGAGTAAAGAGACTTGCCGGTAACGAGGTTGAACTAGGTATGATGATACCGACGATTGAATCTTGGGCAAGTAACATACCAATGACAAAGGGAACAATGTATGTTGTTATGCGGTTTGACCGATAAAGATCTTTGTAGAATATGTAGGAGCTAATATGAGCATCCAGGTTCCACTATTAGTTATTGACCGGAGATGTGTCTCGGTCATGTCTACATAGTTCTCGAACCCGTAGGGTCCATATGCTTAATGTTCGATGATGATTTGTATTATGAGTTATGTGATTTGATGACTAAAGTTTGTTCGCAGTCCTGGATGAGATCACAGACATGACGAGGAGTCTCGAAATGGTCGAGAGGTAAAGATTCATATATTGGAAGGTTACATTCATACACCGGAATAGTTTTGGGAAGTGTCGGATGAGTTTCGAAGTACCGAGCATTATCGGACCCCCCCCCCTAGGAAGTTAATGGTCCTACATGGGAATTAGTGGAGAAGAGAGAGGGCCGGCCAGGAGGTAGCGCCCCCCATTGCCAATCCGAATTGGACAAGGGGTGTGGCCGGTACCCCCTCCTTCCTTCTCTCCTCTTCCTCCTTCCCTCCTCCTAGTTGGAATAGGAAAGGGGCGGATCCTACTTGGATCGGGAGTCCATGTAGGACTCCCCCCAATGGCACATCCCCTTGGGCCGGCCTCCTCCTCCCCCCTCCTTTATATATGTGGGAGGGGGCACCCCAAAGGCACACCAAGTCTTCTCTTCGCCGTGTGTGGTGGCCCCCTCCACAGTTACACACCTCGGTCATATCATCGTAGTGCTTAGGCGAAGCCCTACGCCGGTAACTTCATCATCACCGTCGCCACGCCGTCGTGCTGATGGAACTCTCCCTCCTCCTCAACTGGATCAAGAGCTCAAGGGGCGTCATCGAGATGAATGTGTGCTGAATACGGAGGTGCCGTAGGTTCGGTGCTAGGATCGATTGAATCGTCAAGACGTTTGACTACATCAACCGCTTTACTAAACGCTTCAGTTGTCGGTCTACGAGGGTACGTGGACACTCTCCCCTCTCATTTATATGCATCTCCTAGATAGATCTTGCATGATTGTAGGAATTTTTTGAAATACTGTGTTCCCCAACAGTGGCATCCGAGCCAGGTCTATGCGTAGATGTTATATGCACGAGTAGAACACAAAGAGATGTGGGCGATAATAGTCATATTGCTTACCAGCAACGTCTTACTTTGATTCGGCGGTATTGTTAGATGAAGAGGCCCGGACCGACATTACATGACCGCGTTCATGAGACTGGTTCTACCGACGTGCTTTGCACACATGTGGTTGGCGGGTGTCTGTTTCTACAACTTTAGTTGAATTGAGTTTGACTACGCCCGGTCCTTGTTGAAGGTTAAAACAACAAACTTGACGAAAAATCGTTGTGGTTTTGATGCATAGGTAAGAACGGTTCTTGCTAGAATCCTGTAGCAGCCACGTAAAACTTGCAACAACAAAGTAGAGGCCGTCTAACTTGTTTTTGCAGGGCATGTTGTGATGTTATATGGTCAAGACGTGATGAGATAGAAGTTTTTGTATGAGATGATCATGTTTTGTAAAAGTTATCGGCAACTGGCAGGAGCCTTATGGTTGTCGCTTTATTGTATGAAAAGCAATCGCCATGTAATTGCTTTACTTTATCACTAAGCGGTAGCGATAGTCGTAGAAGCTATAGTTGGCGAGACAACAACGATACTACGATGGAGATCAAGGTGTCAAGCTTGTGATGATGTTGATCATGACGGTGCTTTGGAGATGGAGGTCAAAGGCACAAGACGATGATGGCCATATCATATCACTTATTTTGATTGAATGTGATGTTTATCCTTTAAACATCTTATTTTTCTTAGTACGACGGTAGCATTATAAGATGATCCCTCACTAAATTTCAAGGTACAAGTGTTCTCCCTGAGTATGCACTGTTGCTACAGTTCGTCATGCTGAGACGCCACGTGATGATCAGGTGTGATAAGCTCTACGTTCACATACAATAGGTGCAAGCCAGTTTTGCACATGCAGAATACTCGGTTTAAACTTGATGAGCCTAGCATATGCAGATATGGCCTCAGAACACTAGGACCGAAAGGTCGAACGTGAATCATATAGTAGATATGATCAACATAGTGATGTTCACCATTGAAAACTACTCCATCTCACATGATGATCGGACATGGTTTAGTTGATATGGATTACGTGATCATTTAGATGACTAGAGGAATTTCTATCTAAGCGGGAGTTCTTAAGTAATATGATTAATTGAACTTTAATTTGTCATGAACTTAGTACCTGATAGTATTTTGCATGTCTATGTTGTTGTAGATCAATGGCCCATTCCCTTAAATTTTAATGCGTTCCTAGAGAAAGCTAAGTTGAAAGATGATGGTAACAACTACACGGACTGGGTTCGTAACTTGAGGATTATCCTCATTGCTGCACGGAAGAATTATGTCCTGGAAGCACCGCTAGGTGCAAGACCCGCTGTAGGAGCAACTCCAGGCGTTGTGAACATGTAGCAGAGCAAATCTGATGACTACTCGATAGTTCAGTGTGTCATGCTTTACGGCTTAGAATCAGGACTTCAACGACGTTTTGAACATCATGGAGCATATGAGATGTTCGAGGAGTTGAAGTTAATATTTTAAGAAAATGCCCGAATTGAGAGATATGAAGTCTCCAATAAGTTCTATAGCTGCAAGATGGAGGAGAATAGTTCTGTCAGTGAACATATACTCAGAATGTTTAGGTACCACAACCACTTGACTCAACTGGGAGTTAATCTTCCTGATGATAGTGTCATTGACAGAGTTCTTCAATCACTGCCACCAAGCTACAAAAGCTTTGTGATGAACTATAATATGCAAGGGATGGATAAGACAATTCCTGAGCTCTTCGCGATGCTAAAGGCTGCGGAGGTAGAAATCAAGAAGGAGCATCAAGTGTTGATGGTTAACAAGACCACTAGTTTCAAGAAAAAGGGTAGAGGGAAGAAGGGGAACTTCAAGAAGAACGACAAGCAAGTTGCTGCTCAAGTGAAGAAGCCCAAGTCTGGACCTAAGCCTGAGATTGAGTGCTTCTAGTGCAAAGGGACTAGTCACTGGAAGCGGAACTGCCCCAAGTATTTGGCAGATAATAAGGATGGCAAAGTGAAAGGTATATTTGATATACATGTTATTGATGTGTACCTTACTAATGCTCTTAATAGCGCATAGGTATTTGATACTGGTTTAGTTGCTCATATTTGCAACTCGAAACAGGGTCTACGGATTAAATGAAGATTGGCTAAGGACGAGGTGACGATGCACGTGGGAAATGGTTCCAAAGTCGATGTGATCGCCGTCGGCATGCTACCTCTGGATCTACCTTCGGGATTAGTTTTAGACCTGAATAATTCTTATTTGGTGCCAGCGTTAAGCATGAACATTATATATGGATCTTGTTTGATGAGAGACGGTTATTCATTTAAATCAGAGAATAGTGATTTTTCTATTTATACGAGTAATATATTTTGATTGCTCAATGCTATATTATCTACTGTTTTGGGCAATACTGGGCTTTATTTTCCACTTTTATATTAATTTTGGGATATCACAATATCTCTTATTTTAATTAATGCATTTGTATACTTGGTAAAGGGTGGAAGGCTCGGCCTTATGCCTGGTGTTTTGTTCAACTCTTGCCGCCCTAGTTTCCATTATACCGGTGTTATGTTCCATGATTTTGCGTTCCTTACGCGGTTGGGTGTTATGGGAACCCCTTGATAGGTCGCTTTGAATAAAACTCCTCCAGCAAGGCCCAACCTTGGTTTTACATTTGCCTAACAACCTAAGCCTTTTTCCCTTGGGTTTCCGGAGCCCGAGGGTCATCTTTATTTAACCCCCCCCCCCCGGCTAGTGCTTCTCTAAGTGTTGGTCCAAACGGGGCAGCCTGCGGGGCCACCTCGTGGCAACTTGAGGGCTGGTTTTACTCGTAGCTTGACCTATCCGGTGTGCCCTGAGAACGAGATATGTGCATCTCCTATCGGTATTTGTCGGCACATCGGGCGGCTTTGCTGGCCTTGTTTTACCATTGTCAAAATGTCTTGTAACCGGGATTCCGAGACTGATCGGGTCTTTTCGGGAGAAGGAATATCCTTTGTTAACCTTGAGAGCTTGTGATGGGCTAAGTTGGAACACCCCTGCAGGGTATAAACTTTTGGGAGCCGTGCCCACGGTTATGTGGCAGATGGGAATTTGTTAATGTCCAGTTGTAGAGAACTTGACACTTGACTTAATTAAAATGCATCAACCGCGTGTAGCCGCGATGGTCTCTTTTCGGCGGAGTCCGGGAAGTGAACATGGTCTTGTGTTATGCTTGAACGTAAGTAGTATCAGGATCACTTCTTGATCACTTCTAGCTTCTCGACCGTTGTGTTGCTTCTCTTCTCGCTCTTATTTGCGTATGTTAGCCACCATATTTTCTTAGTGCTTGTTTGCATCTCCAGCTCTTTACCCTATCCTTCCCATAAGCTTAAATAGTCTTGATCTCGCTGGTGTGAGATTGCTGAGTCCTCATGACTCACAGATACTTCCAAACTATTGCAGGTGCCGATGATACCAATGCAGGTGACACAACCGAGCTCAAGTGGGAGCTCAATGAAGATATTGGTCGTTGGTAATTGTCTTTTCCGGTTGATCAATAGTGGAGCCCAGTTGGGACGATCGGGATCTAGCATTTGGGGTTGTCTTCCATTATTTTTGGTTCCGTAGTCGGACCTTGATTGTACTCTGGATGATGTATGTTTAACTTGTATTTGTGTGAAGTTGCGATTGTAAGCCAACTCTTTATCCCTTTGTTATTCAGTACATGGGATTGTGTGAAGATTACCCCACTGGCGACTAAACCACCATGCGGGGAGATATAGCCGCATAGTGGGTGTTACAGGTTGGTAATTAGAGCCATCCCCGACTTAGGAGCCCCCTGCTTGATCGAACCGTTGACGTTGTTGAGTCTAGAACAAAAGGTTTTGAGTCTTAGGATTATATATATTGGAGAGTAGGATTCTTTTTATTCCTCAGTCCCTTCGTCGCTCTGGTGAGGCCTCCTGACGTAGAAGTTTTGACTTCCTCTCCTCAAATTTCACGAAAAAAAATTTACGATCACGCGGGTATCTTGGAATCGTTCTGGTAGTCTTGTGATGAGAACATTGTTCTTGGTGCCTCCTGACATTTAGGGGTTGTGGCAGTGTCCCGGGAGTTGAGCTCTGAGGTGTTGTCGTCACAATTTTATCATTGCAGTTCTGGAATACCTGAGTTCGCTGACTTCGAAAATCTCTTTTATGAAGTTGTTGGTGAGATAACCTCAATGCCACCCAGTACTGGGGCAGGAGTTCGGGAGTATTTCCATAACTCGTATAACGGATGATTTTCGAAGGTTGAGGTACACGATTTCCGAAGGTTTCTTGGTTATGTGTTGAAGGATGGATACAGCTGGATGTAGGGATTGTTAGTTTGGGTGAGATATTATGCTTCCCCTGTATCCCCAACACCTGATTGCATAACTAGAAATTTTCTGGAGTTTATAGGTGGGAATTCAAGTAGCTCCTAGAACATCTTTCCGACAGACACATGATACGATATGGGGTCTATCATATGTATTTGTTCCGGCTTATTTTCTAAGACAATCATTCGTTTTGTTTTGGTTTGTGGTATTCAAGTTGCTTCAATGTCAAGTGGTGATTCCATACCTTTCCTAAGCGGTGTTCTCATATTTCTATGTGAATACTAATCCTTCGTGACCATCGAGATTGTCTTGTCAATTATTTTTCAACCGGATCGCTTCTCGTCAAGATGATCCTATCATTTTCCCCATTCGCGTGATCAAATTTCAGTTCTTCTCAATGGTGTTTGTTTCATCCGTCCCCAAGTTGACTTTGTTTTTCCCGCCCTGCCACCCCTTTTCTTCGAGGACTCAGATTTCCTAATCAAGCATCTTTTATTGATGGGAAGTTTCTCCATTCTTTTCTATCAATGTTCTTATCCGGTGATTCTCAAGAAGATACAAACGGATCTTCAAGTTCATCATTCTTCGTTCTCTTTCTTCTCTGATTGATTCAAGTAAAGCTTTGTTTATCATATCCTTTCCTCGTTTCTAGTGTTTTCTCATACCGGTGCACGTCTTAATCATCCACTTCTCGCTATTCAATTGTTCCGGAGTGCTAAAGATATCTCGAAGATTCGTGTTTCCACTCTGCATTCATTCAAGTTCTTTTGAGGATGTTATCTCATTCAAGCCATTTAATTCATTCGGTGCAATCTCCCTTTCAAGTAATCATGTAATGGTGTTTCTTTTGAGTGGGCCCTTACCCACAGGTCTTTTCCCAGGATCTTACCTGACTCTTCTTTTCCGGAGTTATTCTGAAATTCATTTCAAAGTCTGACGTAAGAATGAGTTATCATCAGTCAAATGTCTTTCTCCTAGATCTTTCAAATTCTTGTCATCGTTGGTTCATCATTTCTAGTCTTCATTGTTCCAGAGTGGCTCATCAATTGTCATGGTGGTTCTCATCATCTTTCTCAAGATTTGAAGACCGAAGAAGAGTTTTTCCTCCAAATCTTATAAGTTATCTCAAAGACGCGAAGTTCAAGCTTGATGCCATCCTCTCATAATTGTTTGTAATTGTGAGAATTCTTTTCACCCATCCGGAGCAATTCAGGAGTCTTTTCATTTTGATTCCCTGGAGCCCATCATCTCAGAATTATTCATTCCAGCTTTCAGCTCTCGTTCTCCAAATCTTACCGGTGCATCATTCAAGTATTCTCTAGTCAGTTCATGATCTCTTTGTTTCACTTGTATCTAAATTCTCTCAAGTATCTTCGTTCCTTTTCCAATTCCTCCTAGCGATACCTTCGTTTTATTTGCTTGTTCTTTTAATCCTAATGGTGGTTCGTCCAACATTCCTCTTCCGTCGTTATCGTATCAATGCATTTTTGCTTTCCAAATCCTACCGGTGGTTCATTGAAGATCTTTCTCAAGTTTGCGCTATATCTATCTTAATCCTTTCTACGAGAATAACTAGTATGCCAAATCTGTTGCTTGTCAGCATCAATTTAAATTCATGAAGGATACGCATAACATAATTCTTATTCTTGCTTCATCCAAATGATGGATTCATTATTCCGGAGTTTGTTCACGAAGAGTAAATTCTTTGGTTCAAGTGCTTCATACTTTTCCCGGAGTTCCAAGATCCCTCAACTATATCACCATGAAGATTCATCTAAATCATTGCAAGGATTCTTTCGGATCATGGGTTCCGGCAAAACCCTCAAGGTTCGAACACTGGGGTGCACGCGATGATCTTCCCCCTACTGATCCACGTCCTAACTCAGCTAAGATCTTACGAACTAACTCGATGAACTCGCAACACAAAGGACACAAGATTTATACTGGTTCGTGCCACCGTTGTGGTGTAATACCCTACTCCAGTGCGGTGTGGTGGATTGTCTCTTGGGCTGAGGATGAATAGTACAAGGGGAAGAACAGCCTCCGGAGGAGAGGTGTTCTTGTGCTTGGAGAACTTGTGGTTGTTCTGGTCTCTCTCGATCTCACCTCTCCAGCTATAGTGGTGGATAGTCCTATTTATATAGGCCCTGGTCCTCTCCCCAAATATTAAGAGGGAAGGGAGCCAACAACGGCCAATTCGAAAGGGGACAGCTAGTATAGCTTATCCTGACAAAAGCAGTCTTTGCGTGCCAAAGGCTCTGGTGGTGACGCCGTCTTGGGCTCCACGGTGACCTCCGTCTTGCCGTCCTTTTGGTCTTGGTCTTATTGCGCTGATATGGAAACCTTTGCATGACGCCTCGATACAGCCATGCATGCGCCTACTTCCTTAGCACCGAAGAGGAAACAAGGACACTATGCGCGCTGGCGCCCGCCTGGCGCCCGCTTGGCCTTGGTCGTCATGGCTCACGTCACTAGAACCTTGCGAGGTTCGCATGGCCTTGAACTCTCCGCCCCTCGCAAGCCATCCTGGTGAGGCCTCTCCTGAGGAGGTCTTGTGTCACTTGCCTCGCGAGGTTTGGCCCCCCGCGAGGGTCTTGAGTCCTTGCTGGTGAAGACGGGTCATACGGGCCCGCTCGCAGAGCCACGCCGTGGGCCGCAGGCAGGCAAGTCTGGGGACCCCCATTCCCAGAACGCTGACAGTAGCCTCCGGCCCCAAGGCGCGCTCGACCTTGGCTTCGAGGCGAAGCCAAAGGCCAAGTGCGAACAGCCGCGGGCCCCAATAGCCTGCAGCCTTGGTCGACTCGTGGCGGTTGATTGGATGTTGGCGCCTTCGCTTCCCCATGCTGCCTTGATACCCGCGTGACTAGACGGCCACCGCGGTCTACACGGTTATTCTTCCATCGCCTGCGCCATTTTCCTCCAATTCCTCTACTTCCCCCCGGACTCCGCTCCTCTTTCCAATCTGACATTAGCTCTGCTCACTCCATTGCCATGGCGCCGACGCGAGCGAATAATGGGAAGAATCCTCTGTCTTCGGCTAGTGCGCCCCCTGCCGCCGAGCCCGGAGTTGGCCGATCGTTGGTGCTCAACGATGAGGCTATGGGCAAGGTGCGTCCCATGCTCGCCTCCAGCTTCAATGAGTGGGGAAAGACAGTGGCTTGGCCTGTGTCTCGTGCTTGCATTGACCGGGCGGCCACTAAGGTCCCCTTCTTCATCGACGCCCTTTGGGCTGGCTTGGTCCCTCCTTTCTCCACCTTCTTCAGCGCTGTGCTTGCGCATTATCAGATCCATATGCTGCACCTTGATCCTCAATCAGTGACCTTCTCTCCTTCTTCGCCTTTGTTTGCAAGGCCATGACAGGCATTGCCCCTTCAGTGGCCCTTATTCGTCACTTCTTTTCACTTCACTTGGTTGCTCCCCGGCAGAGCTCAGGATGCCTGAGCTTTCAGGCCGTGGCGGCGATGTCCGGCGTGGGGATTGACTTCGAGCTCCCACCATCCACGAGCGGGTTTTGGACACGGTGGGTATTCGTTGATGTCGGATTGCTCAGCCCCCTACTCTCTTCTCCGTCAGCGCCCGCTATTCCCAGCTCCGGTTGGTGCCATCAAAGGCTTACCGATCCGCGCCTTGCCCCTGTCTAGCTCAGGCTGAGGTGGCTCAAGGATCTTGATGTGACTGCACCTATGGTGGTGAAGGAGTTCATCCGGCGATAGATCACCCCTCTCAACAGCAAGGACCACATGAGAGTTCAGGAGTCCGGGCTCCCTCTCGAGGCACGGCGAATGGTGCTCGAGGTCCTGACGGGTGTCCCGCTGCCTGATGACATGCCAAGGAAGAGTTGCCTTCTCTACCGCTTCTTGAAGAAGGCGACATTCGCGGAGCAGATGCCCACCTTTGATGAGTGGGGGCTGCATCCAGTCAGTCTCGTGGGGCCTCGTGAGAACCCCATCATCGTGGTTCCTCTTCTTGCTGCTGGCGCCGAGCTCGCCCCAAGTGTGGATGCAAGGCGGCGAGCACCACTGGGGGCCGATGGCGAAGGTGCCGAGATGATGATGCCGCCAGGGCTCCTGAGGCATCGTCCTCAGGAACTCGTGACTCTTGCCCTGGGGCGATGGTTGAGGAGGCGATGCAGCCCACGTCTCCCGAGGCCAGGGCTCCTGAGACTGCCCCTTCGAGCACTTCTCCTGTTGTGCCTCGTGTTGGCCGCCACGTCCAGCGCTTCGGTCGGCTCCCCTCAGCTTGGAGCTCCTGAGACTGCCGCTTCGAGTGCTTCTCTTGTTGTGCCTCATGTTGGCCGCCACGTCCAGCGCTTTGGTCGGCTCTGCGTGGACTTTGAAAAGCTCCGCAAGAGGAAAGGGTCCCCAAGCAGCGGCACCTTCGGGCTGTTAAAGCGGAGGAAGTACATCGCCGTTGACAAGTAAGTACCTTATCTTGGTGATTTTCCACGTACTATTTCCCTTCCTGACGATATTTCTTCAGTCTTCCTTACGCCAAGGCCGCAAGATCTCCTGAGGAGCAGCCTCCTCACGCCTCGCTTCTCCTGCCAGGCTCGAGCGCTTCAAGCCCGTGCTCTGCTCATGGTGTGGAGTCAACCGGGGAAGCCGGCCCATCGACAAGGTGTCTCGAGCTCGTGCCTTCGCCGTCTTTTCTTCGCCGCCTTGCTCGAAGCACATCAAGCGTGCTAAGGGTTCCTCCCCTGGTCGTGGGCAGCGACTGGTTGGCTTCGATCCTGGGGTCTTCTTCAAGCAGCGGGGCTTCACTCGTTTGGGCCCCTCGCGAGGCCCGTCCAGCAAATGGGTGGATGGCATCCCCCAGCCCCCTGCTGAGAGGGGGCGAGCCACTTCAGGCCCCATCCGCCATCCCTGCGGCAGAGGATGAAGTCAGCAGCATGCTCGAGTCAGCGCGAGAAAGGAGCGCCGTTCGCCATGAGCTCTTTCAGGAGGCGATGGGCGCGATGAACCGGCTTGGTGAAGAGCTCGTGGATGTGGAAGCGTTCCTCGTGGCCGAGGGTCTTTGGCTGGTGGAGGAGCGGCATAAGCTGAAGGTGGCCATCAACCTCGGGCGCCACCAGTGCGAGCTTGATAATGCGAAGGCCGAGGCTTCCCTCGCAGCCTCCCATGAGGCCTTCTCCCGAGCTCTGGAAGAGGCTCGGTAAGCTGACCACCGTCGCGAGGCCGTGGAGAAGCGCATGTGGGAGCTCAAAGCCTGCAGCACCATCTTGGATCAGCAAGTGGAGGCGCGCAGGGCGGCCCTTGCGTCGTTGAGGGGGACGCCTGCCGAGGAGGAAGAGATCCGCAAGCGCGAGGAGGCGCTGGCGCTGGAAGCCGTGGAGCGCAGCCTTGAGCTTGAATGGCTGGAGACGAGGAAGCGCCAGGTTGCTCAGGCAGATGATGACATCGGCGTGTGCGAGGCCAGGGCCCAGGAGGAGGTCGATCGCCGGGTGGCTAAGGCTCGCGCGGATCTCGAGGGCAGGTATGACCTGAAGCTGAAGTGCGTGGAAGCCGGGGCCGCTGGTAGGACTGCTGCCCTCAAGTCTAGGTTGGTCAAGGTGGAGCAGTGCAAGGAGGCTGCCGCAACCGCCCTGGCCTTGGCGCAGGCTGAGCTGGCTTCCGCCCGCGCCGAGCTGCTCCCTCTTCAGCAGCGGGTCGCCGACGCCAAGTCCGTCGCGCAGCAGAACAAGCAAGAAGTGCTTCAGTGGCGGACGTTGGAGCGTGTGCACGCCCCCATGCTCCAGGACCTCAGGAACAGGGCCAACACCGCCCTGGGCCATATCTGCGATGAGAATGCTCTTGATCCCCATGCGAACGACTACGCCAGCCACCTCTGCTTCTTCGCCGACGTGGTGACGTGCCTAGAGAGCCGTTCCGAGAGGGCTCGCCAACTTGTCGAAGAAAGGAGCCGCGGCCTGCTCGGACGTGCGTTATCTCGAGTCTTCAGCCACCTCTAGATCACCGACCCCAACTTCGACTTTGATGTCGCCATCACTCCCGTACCCGAGGGCATCCGAGGTGACCTGTCATGATGGGTGGAAGACAATGTGGACGCGCTAGTTAGGGCCTTCACTTCTGACGACGATGGGATGGTGGTCGCGGTGAATGCGGGCGATGTGGTCGACGACGGTGATGGCGGCACTGGTGGAGGTGATGGTGATGCCATCGATGGTGGCAGCGATGCCAGTGACGCGTTTGGGGGCGATCCGGGGGATGCGGCGAGCGACATGTCCGACTGATCCCGTGCTTCCCAGCTATTTGTCCTGCCGACAGAAGCTTCGGGCATAGCCCTTGAAGTTGTAAGAGCATTTTTTGGAGGGGAAGCCCCTCTTGTAAATGTGCCACTGCCTTTATCTTTTTAGGTCGAGTTGAATATGTATCTTTGTGGACCCACGTGCCCTGGGGTGAAGTTGTCATTGCGGTTTACCTTAGCCTAGGCGAGCCCAAACCGGCTCGTGAGGTTGGAAGCTCTGGAGGAACTCGCCGAGACACCCGAGGGGGCCGCGTGATAAGCGAGCGCTAGCCGGGCAATGGCACACGCGTGGCGCGTGTACGTCTTGCTCCGTCCCGCTTGCGAGGGGCCCATGAGGGGGAATGAGCAGGCACGAACTCCGAAATAAGGCAAGAACCAGACAACAAGAAATAGCTCGAACGAGAAAAGGCACCCCCTACGCGCATCAAATGAAAACTCAACTCCAACTTAAATCCAAATCCAGAAGGCAAGGCTACAGAAAAGGGTGTCGGTGTACAAAATTAGGGCTCTCCTTTTGACCCCTTTACTTGTGCATTGGCACTCAGAGCCACGCGTCGCGGCCACACTTAGCAGGACAGAGGAGGGAAGCTGGAGAGAAGCCAAGGCACAAGATGACCAAGGCGATGCCAAGACTGGGAGCACAGGAGGGCAAGAGGGCGAGGTGGACTCCCTTGGCAAGATCCTTGTCGAGGCGGCCCCCCGCAGCCCTGGCAAGAGCCTTGCCGGGGCAACTTGCCCGATGCCAGCGGAGTGAACCACCCTTGAGCCCACCGACTCCAACCTAACCCACTGCGTTGGAACCAAGGATCGGGAGGTGCCTCTGTGGTGGCATGCAAATCTTCGTCAAGCTAATAAATATATGAGTTCAGATGAGGACTAGAAGACGGCGACCCTCGGCAGGATCCTAGCCGAGGAAATCCACATGACCGCCGGTAAGATCCTTGCCGGGGATGACAGCAGCGCCACGGCAAGACCCTTGCCGAGCCCCCAGCCAGACCCTTGCCGAGGGCGTCAGCAGGGCCTCTGCCAGGCTCGCAGCAGCCAAGACTATGCCACCGTTTGCATGTAGCTGCCAGCCCAACCAGCTGGGCAGGCACCTGCGTGGCAACATGCAGCTTCCAGGCCAAATCAGCAACCACGTGCGTGGCGGCATGCAGATCTTCCAAAAGGCCCTACCACCGCGCCACCTCAGCTGCCTGCTTGCCTACATGGTGTTGCATGCATCGCCAGCCTGGGCACATGTCGAAGCGAGGCGAAGCGGCGACGGACAGGATGGGCCTCGTTCCCGTCCCCGATAAAGCTAATGGACACCTATGTAGTGCATTTAATGTACTTTGTCCCATAATGCCGTGCGATAAGCTCACGCACTGTAGGCCTTTCCACCTCCTGTGTGACGCTGTGGTAGCCCCTTTTTCCTATAAAAGGAGGCCCGAGGCGGCCAGGAGAGGGATTCGGCTTTTTGAACGGGACAACCACCATTGCTAGTTCGGAAAGCTCAAGAACACTCAATACATCCACCAAAGCAGGACTAGGGTTTTACGCATCCTCGCGGCCCGAACCTGGGTAAACGATCTGTGTGCTTGCTCCTAAGCCTGCTCTTCTCACGACCCCGCGCCTGCCGGCCATAGAAGCGATCCCAGTGATCCCATAGGTATCGTTCCCACCGACATCTTTGGCGCGCCAGGTAGGGGAATGCAGTTGTGGAAATCTGGTCTAGCAGTTAGCCTAGCGGTTCTTCGTCTCCATGGCTCCCAAGAAGAAGAAGGCCACAGCGATCGGTTCGCCGGGAGCCGGACGACACATAATGGTGCGGGCGAGCAGCGGGCCGGTCGCGGACAGAACCCGAGGCGCGACCCGCGAGCACCAACATTGCTCTGGCAGTCAGAGCCTGGCAAGCGGCTTGGTTCGTGCGCAAGGCAATGGGCCACACGCCGCGAAATCCATAGATGGAGTTGGGCCCCCCGCAGACGGCGTGGAACCCTCCGGGGGCATCGACGTACCACCCGCGGGCGGCGCGGCGACTGCTACCTCTTGAGCACTGCGTTGGTTTTCCCTCGAAGAGGAAAGGGTGATGTAGCAAAGTAGTGTAAGTATTTCCCTCAATTTTGGAGAAAGAAGGTATCAATCTAGTAGGAGATAACGCTCAAGTCCCACGCACCTACACAAACAAATAAGAACCTCGAAACCAATGCGATAAAGGGGTTGTAAAGCCCTTCACGGTCACTTATGAGAGTGAGATCTGATAGATATGATAAGATAATATTTTTGGTATTTTTATGATAAAGATGCAAAGTAAAATAAAAGGCAAAAGAAATAACTAAGTATTGGAAGATTAATATGATGGAAGATAGACCCGGGGGCTATAGGTTTCACTAGTGGCTTCTCTCAAGAGCATAAGTATTACAGTGGGTAAACGAATTACTGTCGAGCAATTGATATAATTGAGCATAGTTATGAGAATGTCTAGGTATGAGCATGTATATAGGAATCACGTCTGTGACATGTAGACCGAAATGATTATGCATCTACTACTATTACTCCACACATCGACCGCTATCCAGCATGCATCCCATCTTTTGTCCTCGATGAGTAATGCTTTAAGGAAGATGACATGATGTTTAGGGATAAGCTCATGCAATATGATATAAACCCCATCTTTTTATCCTCGATGGCAACAATACAATACGTGCCTTGCTGCCCCAGCTGTCAGTGGGAAAGGACACCACAAGATTGAACCCAAAGCTAAGCACTTCTCCCATTGCAAGAAAGATCAATCTAGTAGGCCAAACCAAACTAATAATTCAAAGAGACTTGCAAAGATAAACCAATCATACATAAAAGAATTCAGAGAAGAATCAAATATTGTTCATAGATAAACTGGATCATAAACCCAAAATTCATCAGATCTCAACAAACACACCACAAAAGAAGCTTACATCGAATAGATCTCCAAGAGAATCGAGGAGAACTTTGTATTGATATCCAAATAGAGAGAAGAAGCCATCTAGCTAATAACTATGGACCCGAAGGTCTGAAATAAACTCCTCACACATCACCGGAGAGGCCATGGAGTTGATGTAGAGGCCCTCCATGATCAATGCCCCCTCCGACGGAGCTCCGGAAACGGCCCCAAGATGGGATCTCTCGGGTACAGAAGGTTGCGGCGGCGGAATTAGGTTTTCCTGGTGCCCCTGGATGTGTGGGGGTGCGTGGACTTATATAGGAGGAAGAAGTACATCGATGGAGCAATGAGGGGCCCACGAGGGTGGAGGGCGCGCCCAGGGGGTAGGCGCGCCCCCCTGCCTCGTGCCCTCCTCGATCGTTTCTTGACACACACTCCAAGTCTCCTGGATCACGTTTGTTGAGAAAATCACGTTCCTGAAGGTTTCATTCCGTTTGGACGCCGTTTGATATTCGTTTTCTTCGAAACCCTAAAATAGAAAAAAAACAGCAATTTGGGCTGGGCCTCCGGTTAGTAGGTTAGTCCCAAAAATGATATAAAAATGTAAAATAAAGCCCATTAACATCCAAAATAGATAATATAATAGCATGGAGCAATCAAAAATTATAGATACGTTGGAGACGTATCAAGCATCCCCAAGCTTAATTCCTTCTCGTCCTCGACTAGGTAAATGATAAAAGAAGAATTTTTGATGTGGAATGCTTTCTAACATATTTCTCAATGTAATTTTTCTTTATTTTGGCATGATTGTTCATATCCGAAAGATTCAAGATAAAATTTTAATATTGACATAGAAATAATAATACTTCAGGCATACTAACTAAGAAATCATGTTTTCTCAAAATAACATGGTCAAAGAAAGTTATTCCTACAAAATCATATAGTCTGGCTATGCTCTATCTTCACCACACAAAATATTTAAATCATGCACAACCCCGATGACAAGCCAAGAAATTGTTTCATACTTTTTATGTTCTTAAACTTTTTCAATCTTCACGCAATATATGAGCGTGAGCCATGGATATAGCACTATATGTGGAATAGAATGGTGGTTGTGGAGAAGACAAAAAGGAGAGGATAGTCTCACATCAACTAGGCGTATCAATGGGCTATGGAGATGCCCATTAATAGATATCAATGTGAGTGAGTAGGGATTGCCATGTAACGGATGCACTAGAGCAATATGTATATGAAAGCTCAACAAAAGAAACTAAGTGGGTGTGCATCCAACTTGCTTGCTATTGAAGACCTAGGGCATTTTGAGGAATCCCATCATTGGAATATACAAGCCAAGTTCTATAATGAAAAATTCCCACTAGTATATGAAAGTGATATCACAGGAGACTCTCTATATGAAGAACATGGTGCTACTTTGAAGCACAAGTGTGGAAAAAGGATAGTAGCATTGTCCCTTCTCTTTTTCTCTCATTTTTTTATTTGGGCCTTCTTTTTTTCGTCCGGAGTCACATCCCGACTTGTGGGGGAATCATAGTCTCCATCATACTTTCCTCACTTGGGACAATGCTCTAATGATGATGATCATCAGACTTGAATTTCTTACAACTCAAGAATTACAACTCAATACTTAGAACAAAATATGACTCTATGTGAATTCCTCCGGCGGTGTACCGGGATGTGCAATGATGCATTAGTGACATGTATGAAGAATTATGAATGGTGGCTTTGCCACAAATATGATGTCAACTACATGATCATGCAAACAATATTACAATGATGAATCATGTCTGTATATCTCGGAATAATAATGGAACGGTGGAAAGTTGCATGGCTGTATATCTCGGAATGGCTATGGAAATGCCATAATAGGTAGGTATGGTGGATGTTTTGAGGAAGGTATATGGTGGGTTTATGATACCGGCGAAAGTTGCGCGATATTAGAGAGGCTAGCAATGGTGGAAGGGTGAGAGTGCGTATAATCCATGGACTCAACATTAGTCATAAAGAACTCACATACTTATTGCAAAAATCTATTAGTTATCGAAGCAAAGTATTACGTGCATGCTCCTAGTGGGATAGATTGGTAGGAAAAGACCATCGCTCGTCCCCCACCGCCACTCATAAGGAAGACAATCAATAAATAAATCATGCTCCGACTTCATCACATAACGGTTCACCATACGTGCATGCTACGAGAATCACAAGCTTCAACACAAGTATTTCTCATATTCACAACTACTCAACTAGCATGACTCTAATATCACCATCTCCATATCTCAAAACAATTCTCAAGTATCAAACTTCTCATAGTATTTAATGCACTTCTACAAAAGTTTTTATATTAAGGCAAATTTCCATGTTTTTCTAAAGGAATTTCAAAATAATATAAGTGAAGCATGAGAGATCAATTATTTCAATAAAATAAAACCGCCGACGTGTTGTAAAAGATATAAGTGAAGCACTAGAGCAAAAACTATATAGCTCAAAACATATAAGTAAGCACATAGAGTATTCTAATAAATTTCAAATCATGTGAGTCTCTTTCAAAAGGTGTGTACGGCAAGGATGATTGTGGTAAACTAAAAAGAAAATACTAAAATCATACAAGACTCTCCAAGCAAAACACATATCATGTGGTGAATAAAAATATAGCTCCAAGTAAAGTTACCAATAGACGAAGATGAAAGAGGGGATGCCTTCCGGGGCATCCCCAAGCTTAGGATTTTTGGCGTCCTTGAATTTTACCTTGGGGTGCCATGGGCATCCCCAAGGTTAGGCTGATGCCACTCTTTGTTCCATAATCCATCAACTCTTTACCCAAAACTTGAAAACTTCACAACACAAAACTCGAAATAGAAAATCTCGTCAGCTCCCTTAGCGAAAGAAAACAAAACACCACTTAAAGTTACTGTAATGAACTCATTATTTATTTATATTGGTGTTAAAACTACTGTATTCCAACTTCTCTATGGTTTATAAACTCTTTTACTTGCCATAGATGCATCAAAATAAGCAAACAACACACGAAAAACAGAATCTGTCAAAAACAGAACAGTCTGTAGTAATCTGTAGCTAACACAACTTCTGGAACCCCAAAATTCTAAAATAAATTGCTGGAAGTGAGGAATATATCTATTAATCATCTGCAAAAATAACTAACTAAATAGCAATTTCCAAATAAAAATGGAAGCAATTCTCGTGAGCGCTAAAGTTTCTGTTTTTTACAGCAAGATCAAAAAGACTTTCCCCAAGTCTTCCCAACAGTTCTAGTTGGCACAAACACTAATTAAACACAAAAAAACAACCAGAACAGAGGCTAGATAAATTATTTATTACTAAACAGGAGAAAAAAGCAAGAAATAAAAATAAAATTGGGTTGCCTCCCAACAAGCGCTATCGTTTAACGCCCCTAGCTAGACATAAAAGCGAAGATAGATCTAGGTATTGCCATCTTTGGTAGGCAATCCATAAGTGGCTCTCATAATAGATTCATATGGTAATTTAATTTTATTTCTAGGAAAGTTTTCAATGCCTTTATTTAATGGAAACTGGAATTTAATATTCCCTTCCTTCATATCAATAATTGCACCAATCGTTCTAAGGAAAGGCCTACCAAGAATAATAGGACATGAAGGATTGCAATCTATATCAACAACAATGAAATCTATGGGTACATAGTTCCTATTTGCAACAATAAGAACATCATTAATTATTCCCATAGGTTTCTTAATAGTGGAATCCACAAGGTGCAAATTTGAAGAACAATCATCAAAATCACGGAAACCTAGCAAATCACACAAAGTTTTTGGAATCGTGGAAACACTAGCACCAAAATCACACAAAGCATAAGACTCATGATATTTACTTTTAATTTTTATGGTAGGTTCCCACTCATCATAAAGTTTTCTAGGGATAGAAACTTCCAACTCAAGTTTTTCTTCATAAGATTGCATCAAAGCATCAACGATATGTTTAGTGAAAGCTTTATGTTGACTATAAGCATGAGGAGAATTTAGCACGGATTGCAACAAGGAAATACAATCTATCAAAGATCAATTATCATAATTAAATTCCTTGAAATCCAAAATAGTGGGTTCATTTCTATTTAAAGTTTTAACCTCCTCAATCCCACTTTTAACAATTTTTGCGTCAAGATCTAAAAACTCCAATTTTTAGAACGCCTTCTAGGTAAAGGTGGCTCATCTTAAGTCCCTTCATTATCAAGATTCATATTGAAAAACAAAGATTTAATAGGGTACACATCAATAACTTTTAGATCTTCATCTTTATTATCATGAAAACTATAAGAACACGCCTTCACAAAGCAATCTTTCTTAGCACGCATGCTAGCGGTTCTTGCTTTGCACTCATCAATGGAAATTCTCATGGCTTTGAGAGACTCGTTGATATCATGCTTGGGTGGAATAGATCTAAGTTTCAAAGAATCAACATCAAGAGAAATTCTATCAATGTTCCTAGCCAACTCATCAATCTTAAGCAATTTTTCTTCAATCAAAGTATTGAAACTCTTCTGAGAAGTAATAAATTCTTTAATATTAGATTCAAAATCAGAGGGTATCTTATTATAATTTCCATAAGAATTGTCGTAGGAATTACGATACTTATTAGAGGAATTACTAGGAAACGGCCTAGGATTAAAATTACCTCTATACGCGTTATTACCAAAATTGTTCCTACCAACAAAATTCACATCCATAGATTCATTATTATTCTCAATCAAAGTATACAAAGGCATATCATTAGGATCAGTAGGAGCACTCTTATTAGCAAACAATTTCATAAGTTCATCCATCTTTCCACTCAAAACATTAATTTCTTCTATCGCATGCACTTTTTTATTAGTAGATCTTTCGGTGTGCCATTGAGAATAATTACCATAATATTATCTAGCAGTTTAGTAGCTTCTCCTAAAGTGATTTCCATAGAAGTGCCTCCCATGGCCGAATCTAAAAGATTCCTAGAAGCAAAATTCAATCCGGCATAAATTTTTTGTACAATCATCCAAAGATTCAAACCATGTGTAGGGCAATTACGTATCATTAACTTCATTCTCTCCCAAGATTGTGCAACATGTTCATGATAAAGTTGCTTAAAATTAATAATACCGTTTCTAAGAGAGATGATTTTAGCGGGAGGAAAATACTTAGAGATAAAAGCATCTTTGCATTTATTCCATGAATCAATACTATTTTTAGGCAAAGACGAAAACCAAGCTTTAGCATGATCTCTAAGGGAAAAAGGAAATAGCTTTAGTTTAACAATATCATTGTCCACATCTTTCTGTTTTTGCATATCACATAAATCAACAAAGCTATTTAGATGGGTAGCGGCATCTTCACTAGGAAGGCCGACGAATTGATCTTTCATGACAAGATTCGACAAAGCAACATTAATTTCACAAGATTCAGCATCGGTAAGAGGAGCAATCGGAGTGCTAAGAAAATCATTGTTGTTGGTATTGGTAAAGTGACACAATTTAGTATTATCTTGAGCCATCGTGACAAGCAAGCAATCCAACACACATGCAAACAAGAAACAAGAAAAAAGGCAAATTGGGAAAGAGAAGGGGATGGAGAGAGATGGCGAAAGGAAAAGGAGGGCGAATAAAACGGCAAGGGTGAAGTGAGGCAAATGGCAAACAATGTAATGCGAGGGATACGAGTTTGTGATGGATACATGGTATGTCTTGACTTGACTTGGCGCGAATCTACCGGGCAACGGCGCCAGAAATCCTTCTTGCTACCTCTTGAGCACTGCATTGGTTTTCCCTTGAAGAGGAAAGGGTGATGCAGCAAAGTAGTGTAAGTATTTCCCTCAATTTTTGAGAACTAAGGTATCAATCCAGTAGGAGATCACGCTCAAGTCTCACGCACCTACACAAACAAATAAGAACTTCTCAACCAATGCGATAAAAGGGGTTGTCAATCCCTTCACGGTCACTTACGAGAGTGAGATCTGATAGATATGATAAGATAATTTTTTTGGTGTTTTTATGATAAAGACACAAAGTAAAATAAAAGGCAGAAGAAATAACTAAGTATTGTAAGATTAATATGATGGAAGATAGACCCGGGGGCCATAGGTTTCACGGGTGGCTTCTCTCAAGAGCATAAGTATTACAGCGGGTAAACAAATTACTGTCGAGCAATTGATAGAATTGAGCATAGTTATGAGAATATCTAGGTATGACCATGTATATAGGCATAACGTCCGCGACAAGTAGCCCGAAACGATTCTGCATCTACTACTATTACTCCACATATCGACCGCTATCCAGCATGCATCTAGAGTATTAAGTTCATAAGAACAGAGTAATGCTAAAAGGAAGATGCCATAATGTAGAGGGATAAGCTCATGCAATATGATATAAACCCCATCTTTTTATCCTCGATGCCAACAATACAATACGTGCCTTGCAGCCCCTGCTATCACTGGGAAAGGACACCGCAAGATTGAACCCAAAGCTAAGCACTTCTTCCATTGCAAGAAAGATCAATCTAGTAGGCCAAACCAAACTTATAATTCGAAGAGACTTGCAAAGATAAACCAATCATACATAAAAGAATTCAGAGAAGAATCAAATATTGCTTATAATTCAGATAAACTGGATCATAAACCCACAATTCATCGGATCTCGACAAACACACCGCAAAAGAAGCTTACATCGAATAGATGTCCAAGAGAATCGAGGAGAACTTTGTATTGAGATCCAAACAGAGAGAAGAAGCCATCTAGCTAATAACTATGGACCCGAAGGTCTGAAATAAACTCCTCACACATCACCGGAGACGCCATGGAGTTGATGTAGAGGCCCTGTGTGATCAATGCCCCCTCCGGCGGAGCTCCGAAAAAGTCCCCAAGATGGGATCTCTCGGGTACAGAAGGTTGCGGCGGTGGAATTAGGTTTTCGTGCAGCCCCTGGATGTTTGGGGGTACGTGGACTTATATAGGAGGAAGAAGTATGTCGGTGGAGCAACGAGGGGCCACGAGGGTGGAGGGGGCGCCTAGGGGGGTAGGCGCCCCCCTGCCTCGTGCCCTCCTCGATCGTTTCTTGACGCACACTCCAAGTCTCCTGGATCACGTTTGTTGAGAAAATCACATTCCCGAAGGTTTCATTCCATTTGGACTCCGTTTGATATCGCTTTTCTTCGAAACACTAAAATAGGGGGAAAAAGCACAATTTGGGTTGGGCCTCCTGTTAGTACGTTAGTCCCAAAAATGATATAAAAATGTAAAATAAAGCCCATTAACATCCAAAATAGATAATATAATAGCATGGAGCAATTAAAAATAATAGATACGTTGGAGATGTATCAGCGACCTCCAAGACGGCCACTCCGGCGCCCACAGTGCAATCTTCCCAGGTTGTGCGCGACGAGCAGCGTCACCACGCCGGTGAACCTGGACGCCACCGTGGGAAGAGTCATGTGCGTCATCCGCGGGACGAAGGAGGCCAGCATGCCCGCCGATGTGCTGGCGAGGACGACGCACTGCTGCTGGGCCGTGACAAAGCTCCTTCTAACGTGGTTAGAAGTCGAGGAGCGCCACAGTCCATGCAGCTTTCACCGCCGCCCACGCCAGCAGAAGCCTTGGCGCGCGCGCAGCTTCTCCTGGACTTCCCTCCCGCCGTAGAGAAGCTCGGCGAGTGGAGAGCCACTATCCAGAGCCTCGTCGGCATCGCCAACAAAGACGAGCCACGGCCGGCGGGGCCCTCAGGCCGGCGCTCCATCGAGCCACTGCATGATGGCGGTGGAGGGGCCGGAGGCGCCGTGACCACGGTGCACTCTCCTCCTCCATGCCAGCCACCGCGTATGTCGGTCCGTCATGATGACGCTTGTGTTGACATTTCCATAGCGTCGTCCAACCCATGGACCCGCCGCGATCAACGCTAGGTTCTTCAGGAGCGAGCCCATGAAGACGCTCGAACCACCATCGAGCGCCGGCGCGATACGCGCCACCAGTCAGATAGGCGGGCAGGGCCCGCTATAGACCACCCAGCACCGGGAGGCTCCGGCGGCCTACCTTATGAGGTGGGTTGCCCAGCCTTTACCCGTGAGCTGCGGCAGTTCCAGTGGTCGTCCCACCGCATGTTCAAGCCCGACGTCAGCGAGAAGTACAACGACAAGACCCACCCATCAGAGTTGCTCAGCATCTAAACCATCACGATGCAAGCCGTTGGAGCTCGTGACGACGAGGTGCTTGCCAATTACTTCCCATTGGCCCTGAAACCCAATGTCATGTCTTGGTTGATGCACTTGCCGGCGGATTCCATTTCTTTTTGGTTAGATCTGTGCCACGAGTTCATTGGTGCCTTCACTGGAGGCCACCAAGCTCATGGCCAGGTGACTGATTTGCATATCATTCCCAGAAGGAAGGTGAAAACCTGCGCAAGTACATACAGAGGTTCAGCCGAGTGCAATACAACATCTCGGATGTTCATCCTGCCGCCGTGATCAGCGCATTCCATTAGAACGTATGTAACCGCAAGATGCGTGAAGAGCTGGCAATGAACAAGGTCAAGGACGTGGCCGAACTTTACGTTCTAGCCGATAGATGCGCCCGGGCTGAAGAGGGAAGGAAGTACCCCGGCGTAGACGCCAGTGCGGAAACCGACTCTACCGACGAAGACACTGCCGCCCCGATGAAGAAGGGCCAGCGTCGCAATAGGAAACGCAAGGACAAGACCGTGCTTGCCGTCGAGGGATCCGGCGACACCAGCGCCGCCAAGTAGGCCAAGGCAGACGACCCCACCAAGGAGATTGCCGGGTGTGCCGCTTGCCGGGCCTTGGCGGCTGCCGACAAGCCAGGGGGCTCCGACAAGCAGTACTGCAAGATCCACCGCACCAAAGCCACGACCTCCAGAACTACCGACTAGTTAAGCTGCTTGCTGAAAAGCAAAAAGCCGAATATGAGAGGCGGGACAAGGAGAAGGGTTGGGATGGTGCCGAAGGATCCGGCAAGAAGCGTGGTGGCCAAGGAGGTCGCCACGGCAAGGATAACCAGCAAGAGAGGCCCGCCCGGGGCTGCGACAAGAAGCAGGAAGGCGATGATCATGACGAGGACGACGGAGGCCATGTGCATCGATGGCGGCGCCTCGCTGCACACTTCTCACTGCCAACTCAAGTAGTGGGCGCGTGAGATTACAGTAGCAGAGCCATCATTTGACACTCAGAAGCCACTGAAGTGGTCTAGCACGCCCCTCATATTTGACGCCGAGGACTACCCTGACCGCACGACTGCGGTCGGGTGTTTGTCATTGTTGGTCTCACCAACGATACCAACCTCAAGGTGAATAAGATGCTGGTTGACGGTGGGGCCGGCCTGAACATGATCTCGCCCATCGTGATCAAAAGGCTGCAAATTCCTGATGGAAACCTTGAGGAAACGGGTACGTTTCAAGGGGTCAGCCCGGGAAGGAGCCAGCCGAAGGGGAAGGTCACATTGCCCGTGACGTTTGGAGGTGAGTTGAACTACAAGACAGAGAGGATCGTCTTCAATGTGGCCGAGACCCCCTTGCCCTACAACAAGATCCTCGGTCACCCGGCACTAGCCAAGTTCATGGCGGCGTCGCACTACACCTACAATACGCTAAAGATGCCTGGGCCGATGACCATCATCACTGTCCCTTCCGACAAGAAGGATGTGCTGATCTGCGCTGACCAACTCTATCGAGAAGTAGTTGCAGCAGCTGCCGCCAAGGCATCTGCTCCTGCCGTTGAGGCCCCGGAAGGGAAGAAGAAGACCGACAGGACCTCTCGCACCCACTCCGGCAAGCGCACCTCTTCGGAATGTTGTGCTACCGTCGAGGACGTGCCCGAGAGCTCTACCAGCAAGAGCAAGAAATCCAGAGCTGCACCACCAGAGACCAAGAGGGTGTCTGTCAGGGACGATGGCACGGGAGGGACTTTCACCATAAGCTCCACCCTCGACGACAAATAGGAAAGTGCGCTTGTCACTTTCCTGTGGGCGAATGTTGATGTGTTTGCGTGGCAAGCATCCGACATCCCTGGCGTTCCGTGGGAAGTGATTGAGCACCACCTTGCTGTCTGTCCCCATGCGCGACCCGTCAAGAAGAAGGTCAGGAAGCAAGCTTTGGAACGACATGAGTTCATAACAGAGGAGATCAGCAAATTGGAAGCGGCAGGTTTGGTGAGAGGAGTGCTCCATCCGACGTGGTTGGCCAATCTGGTGGTGGTGCGCAAGGCATTGTCCTATCAAAACACAGTGCCAAAGAATAATTTTCTGGTGTTGATAAGGGCAAGTGGAATTTGAATTTGGAGAGCTATGCTCAATTTAATGCCTAGGAGCTTCATGCAGGCTATTTGAACCGCCTCCACACCAGCCGTAACTTTGAAGCTAGCTTGGTCAACCTGATGAAGGAGCGCTTTGAGGTAAACACAATCATCTTCTTCATAGAAATATATCTCAGCCGCCATGTCTACTTGATATGATAATTTTGAATATGTTGTAGATTTTAAACATTCTTGTTGAACTTGATATCCATGTCAAAGCCTGTTAGAACTGCAAAATCAACAAGTAGCCCCCAAGGGCCGGCTTAAACTGTATAGCTAAAGCAGGGTCTTCAAAATATGGCTTGCAATTTCACATACATAGCTCGCCGGGGCCGGCTTATACTGACAAGTTAAGCCGGATCTTCAAGTCACAACGAAATGTTTTGCACCTGTAGCCCCCAAGGGCCGGCTTAATCATCATGAATAAGCAGGGACTTATCACCATTACTATGAATAAAATCTAGCTGCGTAGCCCCCATGAGTCGGCTATAGTCATAGCAGTGTAGCCGAGTCATCATAGAATTGTTTTCAAAAAAGAGCAATATGCATTAGCCCCCAAGTGCCAAGTGAAATACCTGTATTATGCTTGGGACATCAAATAACATGATCATAATGCTTCCTATCTTATTCATGTTGCAGGCTGAATTAAGCATAAAGGAATCCCAGGTCAATGATCTGAGGGCCAACATTGAAACCCAACAATCTGAGACTTCAAAAGCCAAATCAGAGCTAAAGACTACGTTGGAAAACATTGAGCAGTTGAAACAAAACTTCAGTACTGATAAAACCGGTTGGGAGACCGAGAAGGCAGCTCTATTAAAAAGAGCAGAGGATGCTGAAGCAGCACTTAAATTGACAACTGACGAATTGTCCGGTTTACGGCATCAAATCAACAGCATGACGTCGGCCATCTTTGGTAAGTAGCAAAAAATATTCCCCTTTACACAAACAATATATCATAATCATCTGCATGTTTACCAAGAATTTTACTGATGTAGGCTCCCAAAGCGCCAAGCTGGGTTCAGACATGCCCATCAAGCTTAAGGATGTCTATACTCTGGTAGAGCAGCTATACACTGGTGCTCTCTGCTACTACTCATAAGAAACAACCGCCCTCCCTCATCAAGGAAACACTGGAGAAGCTATTGGTGCTACCCCAAAGAATTGAAGATTTAAAGCGATCAGCCGCCAGAGCCGGCGCCATGACCGCCTTAAGCCAGGCGAAGGCATGGCAAGCAGATCTTGATCCAGAAGATTTGGCCAATGGCAGCCCTAGTGTAAAAGAAGATGGGTCTCCCTTTAGCGCTGATGATTTTGCAAAAATAGCAAGGGAAATGCGTCCATTAGCAAGCAAGCTGGCCGAAGACACAGATCTATCCCAATATCAGGCGGCTTATGATGCTGAGAACAAGAAGGTGAAGGCACCGGTTCATTAGGTGGTGGATCTCATCCCGCCGACTCGTAAGCACACCTTCGCTCCTGACATTGATCCATCAAGTCTTATAGATGACGAGGCTATGTTTAGAGCTTTGGCCGGTATCAACTGGGCTACGTCTGACTTCCAGCCAATGGGTAACCAAGGAGAAGAAGAAGCAGTGCAGGATGACCCGGAAGCTTCGACCAGCCAAGACTAGAAGTCTTAATTCATGAGTCGGTTTACCAACCATAGCATTTGGATGCTGTGTGTCTCAAAAATACTTATTTTTTTGTGGCCATATGATGCCTTGTAATAGGCTAGTTGAAAAACCATGATCTGTGATGCCATCATGTGTGTTTATTTCCATAACACTGCCGATTTGTCATTTGAAGATCTGCCACTTAAGCTTATAAGATCATTAATTATGCAGAGCATGCTTATCCATTTTTCCTGCACATAAGCAGATAACAAGTGCCATGGCGGTTTACCCCAGGGCGGGTCACAATACCCCACATAAAAACCACTGGTGACTGAATAGTCCATAGCCAGGGAGGGTTTATCAAAAACCTCATATAATTACAGCAAAATAAATATCATACCTGTGATATTTATTCATACTGTCGGCTTATCATGCGACGTGCAGTAAGGGTAACAGCCCAAAGTCTTAAAGCACAACGCCCTGTTCAATTTATTCATACCGCCAGCTTACAACGCCATATGTAGGAAGGGCAACATCCCAAAACTTAGAGCACAGAACTCTAAGTACATAATCATCATACTGGCGACTTAAAGTCCAAAGCTAGGCCAGGTTAACAAAACTCCGGATAGATTCATATATAAATCATAAGGCAACATGGCCCTAATCAAGTTTTAACCATAGTACCAAAGATGAATCTCAAAAAATGTTCAACGCAAATATAAATCAGAAAAATAAGGTGTTCATAGGCTGCCAAGCCTCAATGCCAAGTGCTATTCAAGGGCGGTAGAGTCGCTGAGTTAAAACTAAATTCAAACCCGTAAACTGGACCTCACATGACCAATCGTCGTTTTAACTTTGACAAATTCAAGGTCTTTATAAGATTGATTGTCAAGAGTATGACGAGTCATTCCAGGATTACCTGGTCGTAGTGCCAGGCAAACAAAGGCAGGATAACCCGGATTTTTGGTGAATACACCTGGCGTCCAAGCCTATTACAAGGGACAATATAGCTCTGTTCATTAACAAGGAGCCCCCAAGTAATATTTCATTCCAGGCCTGTAAGCCGGATCAGTAGGGTAGTCATAGCTATGCTCAATGAGCAGGAAGCCCCCAAGTAATATTTCATTCCAGGCGTATAAGCCGGATCAATAGGGTAGTCATAGCTATGCTCAATGAGAAGGAAGCCCCCATGCATTGTGCAATCAAGGCATACAAGCCGGATCAAGAGGGTAGTCATAGCTATGCTCAATGAGCAAGAAGCTCCCAAGTGATCTTATGAAGAGACAATAAAGACTTAGATTTTAGAAATGAAACGACAGAGGCCCTGAAATATCAGGGATGTCGGCTTTATTATACTAGTCATTAATATACATACATTGGTAAAAATATGTACATCACAAGAGCTAGTGGCTTAGGTGTAACAAGGCCAAAGATGAGCAATATTCCACGGCCGGTGGGTCTCCTCCACCGACGTGCGTGAGTCCTTATGGTCTCGAACATCGATAAGATAGTGTGACCCATTGTTCAGATTTTTGCTGACCACAAAGGGCCCTTCCCAAGGTGGGGATAGCTTGTGCATGTCAGTTTGATCCTGGATGAGTCGGAGCACCAAATCTCCTTCTTGAAAGGTCATGGTTTTAACCTAGTGGCTATGATAACGATGGAGATCTTGCTGGTAAGTCATAGAATGAGCCGCCGCAAGCTCACGCTCCTCATCCAATAGGTCAATAGCATCCTGATGTGATTTTTCATCATCAGCTTCAACATAAGCCGCCACACGGTGCGAGTCGTGACGAATGTCACTAGGGAGAACCGCCACTGCTCTATAAACCATGAAGAAAGGCGTGTAACCCGTAGATCTGTTGGGGTGGTATTGATACTCCAAAGTACTGAAGGTAACTCCTCAACCCAACAACCTGGCATCCTCTGCAAAGGGACCGTAAGCCGGGGTTTTATACCTCTCAAAATTTCTTGATTGGCTCTTTCTGCTTGGCCATTGGACTGGGGGTGATCCACCGATGATACATCAACACGAATATGCTATTGTTGACATAATTCTTTCATAGCACCTTTTTGATGAATTGAACCTCCGTCCCCGCATCACACTTACTGACCGGCTCTACCTCAACCCACTTTGTAATTTGTCAACCACCACCAAGAGGTGGGTCTTTTTATCTTTGGATCTTTTAAAAGGTCCAATCATATCCAGCCCCCAGACTGCAAACGGCCAAGTAATTGGAATCATCCTCAATTCTTGAGCCAGCACATCAGCTCGTCTTGAAAATTTCTGACAACCATCACATTTGCTGACCAAAAACTCTGCATCAGCATGAGCCGCCAGCCAATAAAAACCATGACGAAAAGCCTTGGCCACGAGAGATTTAGAGCCGACATGATGACCACAATCTCCTTCATGAATCTCTCATAGAATCTCACGGCCTTCCTCAAGAGAAACGCAACGTTGAAACACCCCCGTGACACTGCATCGGTGCAACTCTCCATTGACAATAGTCATTGACTTAGACCGTCCGGTTATCTGCCAGGCCAAAGTTTCATCTTCAGGTAACTCACCCCGGGTCATATAAGCAAAATATGGAACTGTCCAACCAGGAATAGCATGAAGAGCCGCCACCAACTGTGCCTCCGGGTCAGGAATAGCAAGATCTTCCTCCATAGGCAATTTGACTGAAGGGTTATGCAGAATATCAAGGAAAACATTAGGTGGTACCAGCTTACGTTGGGACCCTAGCTGGCTCAAAGCATGAGCCGCCTCATTTTTCCTACGATCAACATGTTCCACTTGATAACCTTCGAAATGACCAGCAATAGCATCAACCTCTCGACGGTAAGCCGCCATTAGTGGGTCTTTAGAATCCCAAGTTTCCGAAACTTGCTGAGCCACCAAATCTGAGTCGCCAAAGCACCTTACCCGGCTTAGATTCATCTCCTTAGCCATCCAAAGACCGTGGAGCAAGGCTTCATACTTAGCTGCATTGTTAGTACAAGGGAACATCAACCTTAAAACATAACAAAACTTATCACCTCATGGGGAAGTCAAAATAACTGCAGCCCCAGAGCCTTCCAACTGCCTGGATCCATCAAAGTGAATAGTACAATATGTGCTATCTGCCTTCTCCTCAGGCATCTGCAATTCTGTCCAATCATTGATGAAATCCACAAGTGCTTGGGACTTGAGGGCTGTGTGAGGCATATATTTCAAACCATGGGGTCCAAGCTCAATGGCCCACTTGGCTACCCGACCTGTGGCCTCTCTGTTTTGAATAATATCCTCTAAACGAACAGAACTAACCACAGTGATGGGATGACCAAGGAAATATTGCTTGAGCTTATGACTAGCCATGAACACCCCATATACCAGCTTCTGCCAATGCGGATACCTCTGCTTGGATTCAATGAGTACCTCACTGATATAATAAACCAGGCGCTGAACCAGATGTTCCTTGCCTCCTTCCTTCCATTCCACCACAATCGCCACACTAACGGCTCGGCCATTAGCAGCCACATATAACAACAATGGCTCCTTATCAATAGGAACTCCAAGGATCAGCGGCTCAGCCAACTGCTTTTTCAATGCCTCGAATGCCTGATCAGCAGCATCACTCTAGACAAAGTGATTTGTTTTCTTCATCATCTGATACAGAGGGATATCTTTTTCTCCTAACCGGCTTATGAACCAGCTTAAGGCCACAATACAACCCACCAGACGCCGAACATCATTAATACACTCCGGTTTAGCCAAAGAGGTAATAGCATTGATTTTCTCTGAGTTAGCTTCAATGCCTCTTTCAGAAACCAAAAAACCCAAGAGCTTGCCTGTTGGCACACCAAAAACACACTTGGCCGGGTTAAGCATCATCTTGTAGACCCGGAGATTGTCAAAGGTCTCTTTCAAATCATCTATCAAGGTATCCTTCTTCCTGGATTTCACAACAATATCATCCACATAAGCATGAACATTGCATCCAATCTGATCATGAAGGCAATTTTGAACACACCGCTGGTAAGTCGCCTAGGCACTCTCCAAAAGGCATAGACACATAGCAGAAGGCTCCAAAGGGAGTGGTGAAGGTTGTCTTCTCCTGGTCCTTAACAACCATCTTGATCTGAAGATACCCGAAATAAGCATCCAGAAAACTCAAACGCTCACAACCCGTCGTAGCATCAATAATCTGATCAATACGAGGAAGAGAAAAAGGATCAGCCGGGCAGGCCTTATTAAGGTCTGTGTAATCCACACACATGCACCAAGTGCCATTTTTCTTAAGCACCAGTACTGCGTTAGCCAACCATTCAGGATGAAAAACTTCAACAATGAACCCAGCTGCCAAGATCCAAGGCCACTTCTTCACCAATGGCCTTACGCTCTCTTCATTAAAGCGATGAAGGAATTGCTTGATCGGTTTAAACTTTGGAACAATATTGAGAGTGTGCTCAGCGAGTTCCCTCAGTACACCTGGCATGTCTGAAGGCTTCCATGCAAAGATGTCCCAGTTCTCATGGATGAACCCGATGAGCGTGCTTTCCTATTTCGGATCTTGATTAGCACTGATATTGAACTGCTTGGATGAGTCGTCAGGAACAAAATCAACCAACTTAGTGGCATCTGCTGATTTAAACTTCATCAGAGGGTCATGCTCCGTGGTTGGTTTCTTCAAAGGTGTCATATCTGCCGGGTCAACATTATCCTTGTAAAACATCAACTCTTCTATTGCACAAACAGACTCGGCATAAGCACCATCGCCCTCTTCACACTCTAAGGCTATCTTCCTGTTCCCATGTACTGTGATAGTGCCCTTGTGACCCAGCATCTTAAGCTGCAGATAAACATAACAAGGCCTTGCCATAAACTTAGCATAAGCCGGCCGCCGGAACAAAGCATGATAGGGGCTATGGATCTTGACCACCTCGAAAGTCAATGTCTCAGCTCTGTAGTCACGATCATCACCAAAGGCCACTTACAAAACTATCTTACACACTGGATACGCTGACTTACTAGGCACCACTCCATGAAAAATAGTAGAGGATGGCTTAAGATCCTTATCAGTTAAATTCATATGGCGGAAGTTATCATAATAAAGGATATTGATGCTGCTGCCTCCATCCATGAGCAATTTAGCGAACTTGTAACCTCCAACCCGAGGCGCAACCACCAAAGCCGAGTGACCCGGATTGTCAATCCGAGGCGGGTGATCCTCAGGCCTCCACACAATAGCATGTTTGGACCATCGCAAGTATCAAGGTATTACCGGATCAACTGTGTTGACTGCCCTCTTATGAACCTTCTGGTCTTGTTTACATAAACTTGTGGTAAACACATGATACTGACCACTATTCAACTGCTTTGGATTACTCTGATAACCCGACTGCTGCTACAGATTCCCTTGACTAGATTGTTGATTGAAGCCGCCTTGAATGCCTTGGCCCTGGAAACAAGAGTTTGAGCCGCCACCACCAAAGTCAGGCCCGTGAGAGGCGGGCCCTAAGCCGCCATTCGGGCCATGATTATTATACCAAAACTTGGAATTCCTATACTCCCTCATAGTGAAGCAATCCTTCCACAGATGATTGGCCGGCTTTTCTTGCGTACCATGCTTTGGACAAGGCTGATTCATCATCGCCTCAATGTTAAACTTTGAGCCTCCAAGCCGGGGTGGCTTGCCCTTACGGCGCTGATTATTGTTCTGCGTATTGGTGTTGGCCACAAAGTCTAAACTACCTCAGCTTTGCGCTTACCGTTGCCACTTTGTTCTGCCGTATTATGCTACTGCCCTTTCGTATTACCGCTCTTCTTTCCCTTACCAGTCTTTTCCTCATCAGACTCAGGGTCTTTAGTACTATCAGAGTCGGCATATTTGACGAGAGCCGCCATGAGCTCTCCCATATCATTGCAGTGATGTTTAAGCTGCCCCAATTTCTCCTTAAGGGGAAGGAAACGACAATTTTTCTCCAACATCAGGACCGCTGAACCAGCGTTGATATTGTCTGATGAATGTATAACGACCAAGATATAGTGCACCTAATTAGTTGTTGATTCACCCTCACCCTGGACGCAAGAATCCAGATCAAGAATCGACATAGGCTGGTTGGATGTGTCTTTGAAATTTTGAATAAAACGTGCCTTCAACTCAGCCCATGACCTGACTGAATTAGTGGGCAACCCTTTCAGCCAAGTATGTGCCGGTCCATCCAAAATCATGGTGAAGTACTTGGCACATGTCACATCATTAAAATCCAACATCTCCACCACTATCTCGTAACTCTCGATCCAGGCCTCTGGGGGCTGATCCGCAGTGTAATCAGGCATCTTACGAGGGCCCTTGAAATACTTAGGCAAACGCTCGTTGCGCAGAGATGGCACTAAACATGGCACACCCAAGGTTCTAGAGGTCACTCCTGCCACCACAGACGTTGACGGATAAACCGGAGATTGCTGTTGAGCCGCTAGTTGAGCTGCCAACTCAACCTTCCGACGCGCCCTACCCTGATCCACCAAAGTCTGGGCATCGACACCACCTCGCGGCGGGTCATGGCTACGAGGTTGGTTATGGTGTTGCTCACTACTTGGAACTGTTGGCGAGTCAATATGTCTACTATAACTTCGACTCAGACGAGGGGTCGAGTGAATCCTTTGACAGTTGTACAAATAAGCCGCCTGTTGGGCCATTGCTGTCTGAAGAAGTTCCCTGGTCCTCCGCGTCTTTATCACAGCTGGAGACTCACCTTCAACGGGGAGAGCCGCCAATCGTGTTGCCGCAGCGATCATATTATCCAGAGGGTTAGAATAATGACCCGGCGGTGTCGGAACATGCTGAGGCGGAGTCATATCCAAACAAGGCAGATCCATAGTACGCGACTGAACCGACGCTCTAGTCACTTGTGCCTCAACCGCCCGGTTCACCATGGGCGGGTCACTGGTGTTGGGTTCTTTAGTAGGGTGCATCGACTGCAAATTAAAATTTTCCTACGCGCAGAACAACCAAGAACATGCTATGGGAGATGGATCACAGTTCGTTACCACTAGACGCGCAGTGTCGTGCAGCCGAAGAAGAGTTGGGGCAGCGCGTCTGCGTGAATCGTCTCCTCCTCGTCCAATCTCCCTCGAACAGCCGGTCGCCGGATCCTACATACAAATTCGCCGGAGCGGCGCAGGTGCACCGCCTCTAATGGTATCCGTGCGTGTAGGAGGAACATCGTGCGGCAGACTGCTAGGTATGATCACACAACCGGCGGTGAGTGGAGGTGTCTATTTGCAACACATGCAAACCCTAGTGACAGCGCGAAGCGATCAATCCATGAGTGTGCGACACATCCACTTTATATAGGCATCCGTCGTGGGCTCAACACTTGGGCCTCGCACGGACACTAAACCCCATAAGTCTACTCGGCCACAATCCGAATACAGCTCGGATCACATCCGACCAGTGTCCTCAGATCTGACCTCATAGGTTCCTCCCCTTAAGCGCGCGAGCCCTTAGGTTCAAGCCGGCTTGGTCGCAGTTCGGATCACCTCCGAACTGCATGGTTGGTAGCGGCCCCTAGCAAGGCATGCCGAACACCAAGCAGACTATGAAGCTGGTTAGGCGAACCTGTACATCATACTTCCATTCCTTTTGCCACATGATATACGTTGTCGGGCTCAAGGCGAGTCTTTCATCCTTGTGCTAGCCCAACCCCTTTCTCGTTCTAGTGATGTCGACCACAAACAAGATTATCACATAACCTTTGTCACATGGCCATGCTTATCCTGGTCGGATCACATGAGGGGCCCAGAGTATATCTCTCCTTATCAGAGGGGCAAATCCCATCTTGCTTGACCATGTCTCGCAGCATGGGTCTGGACAAGCTAGAAACCTACCTTTGTAACTACCCGGTCACGGAGTAGAATTTGGTTGGCCCAAAGTCTGTCACCATCCCGAGTACATGCGCCAGCTCGGGTCTTAGGACATAGAACGTATGTTGTACTAGAGACTCAAAGATGACATATCGTTGCGTCTCATAGTTGGGTCTCTCCGACTCGCACCTTATCTCGACTCGGATCTGACTACGTCGAATCCGACCAGATCCTTCCAAGTCCATATTATCCGGTTAGCATCTTTGTGCCCCATGGCTAGTGAGACCAAGCCATCGACCGTGTTATATGCTAGTCTAGTTGGTTGCGCGTCCACACAGCCCTTTCGACTAGGGAGCTTTTAGGACAATCATCATACGGTGCTTAGTCCCACAAACAAGTCACGTACTTGTTGATACACATCATTGATAATGTCAAAGGACTATCTTTATTCATAAACACATAGGAAATATCATCATACATGATTGCCTCTAGGGCATATCTCCAACAACTGGTCCATGCCCAGGTGTGTTGAAAAGGTTTCTTGCATCGTACTCTAGAGGTAAGCGACTCTGGTGCCTCCTTCTCATGATGACATTTGAAGCGTTTTGATCCATGGTAAGCCGGAAAGACTCTGCATGAAACCGTTGTGCCTGAGCATCCAAAGCAGCTCGCTCAGTGGCCATCCTAGCGTTTTCAGTTGCTAGCTCTTCCTTGGCTTGAGCCATCTCATCTCGTAGCTTTCCCACATCCGCCTTATGCTGTTCTTGAGTGTCTGGGGTTACCTCCACCCACATCAAAGCCACCAAAGAATTCAACAATTCGGTCAGAACCTGAGCCGGCGGGCGCGCAGGGCTGCTAGCCCCGGCCGTCGCTGCAACCGTTGAGCCGGAGGTCATGGTTGTGGCGGTCTTCGAGCCGAGCACCGGCTATGTACCGGCCATGAAGATTGCAACCCTGTTCGGCGGCTCATGGGGGTCCAGAATACTGTCACCATCGGAATAGCCCCCAAGTCGGCTGTCCTGTAATTGATGCATTGAATTGGTCTCACCGGTTGATGACTCACCATCAGAGTGGATGGCCATCTCACCACTAGACACAAAATCCTTCCTCAAATTCCGCCCCATGGATGAACCTAATAAAGGCATGCTTCACAGCGGTTTGAACCTTGCCGGGTCATGCATGTTGAGCCGTCTTGATGATGTCGGTGCAGGTGTCCGGCTCAGGGCCCGGTTCGCCGATCTTGCCGATGAAGACGTGGATTCTGTCGAAGGGGACCCGGTACCCGTACTCGATTGAGTCAGCCTTGGGACCCCAGCCTGCGTCATCGATGTAGAGTTTGCCGCGACGACTCTTGGTCATCTGGCCCACGGCGTATCCCTTGAGCCCTGGGAAGCTGCCCTTCAAGAACTCGAAACCACCATGCGCTGGCCCCATGGTGGGCGCCAACTATCGTGGATTTAACGTGGCAGATGCCCTAGCAAAAGGACTTAGATGTGGAGCCATCACGATGTAGTTAGCTTGAAGGGGTTAATCGAGACAAAGGACACAGAGAGTCTATACTTGTTCGGCCCCTCACAACGAGGTAAAGGCCTACTCCCGTTTGGAGTTGTATTGCTTCTGTTTCGATTTCCAGGGAGAGAATACGCTTGACCTAGTTCTCAATCTCTTGTTTCTTGTCCTCAACCTGCCGTCAGGTCACCCCTTTATATACATAGGTTGATGCCCGACGGCTTACAGAGTCCGGCCGGCTCATACACAACGTGTCCGGCTCGGTGACTAACTAAGTCGCCAGTGGTATGACCTGGCCCCTCCTGGGTGGGTCATACCCAGTAGTTATATCCCCAACAAGATTGGACCCAATGTTCATGCTCATGTGGATGATACTGTTGTTAAGTCCGGGAAGAAGTAGACTCTATTGGATGATTTGAAAGAAACCTTTGACAATCTCCGGGTCTACAAGATGATTCTTAACCCGGGCAATTGTGTTTTCGGTGCGCCTATAGGCAAGCTTTTTGGTTTTCTGGTCTCTGAGAGAGGTATTGAAGCTAACCTAAAGAAGATTAAGGATATTAGTTCATTGGCTAAGCCGACACGTATCAATGACGTCCAGCATCTGGCGGGTTGTATCGCCGCCTTAAGTAGGTTCATAAGCCACCTGGGAGAGAAGGCAATTCCTCTATATCAGATGATGAAGAAAATAGACCATTTTGTGTGGAGTGACGTGGCTAATGAGGCATTTGAGGAACTCAAGAAGCAGGTAGCTGATCCGCCCGTCCTTGCAGCTCGCATTGAGAAAGAGCCCTTGCTTTTATACGTGGCGGCTAACAGCAGAGCTGTCAGTGTGGCGATTGTGGTGGAATCAAAGGAGATGGGTAAGGAATACCCAGTACATAGACCGGCTTATTATGCCAATGAGGTCTTAATTGAGTCTAAACAGCGATACCCACATTGGCAGAAGCTGGTATAAGGGGTGTTCATGGCAAGTCGCAAGCTGAAGCACTATTTTCTTGGCCATCCAATTACAGTAGTCAATTCTGCTCCTTTGGGGGGTATTATTCAGAACAGAGATGCTACAGGCCGACTGGCTAAATGGGCCATTGAGCTTGGACCTCATGGTTTGAAGTATGTGCCAAGGACAGCTATCAAATCTCAGGCTCTTGTGGATTTCATCAATGATTGGAAGGAGTTACAGACACCGAAGGAGAGGCCTGACAACACATATTAGACTATTCACTTTGATGGGTCCAGACAACTAGAAGGCTCAGGGCTCAGGTGATAAATTTTGTTATGTTTTAAGGTTGATGTTTCCATGTACTAACAATGCGGCTGAATATGAGGCTCTGCTCCACGGTCTTCGGATGGCCATGGAGATAAATTTAAGTCGGGTCAGGTGCTTTGGCGACTTAGATTTAGCGGCTTAGTAGGTGTCAGGCACTTGGGACTCCAAAGACCCACTCATAGCGGCTTATCGCCAGGCGGTTAACAATATAGTTGGTCATTTCAATGGTTATCAAGTGGAGCATCTTGATAGGAGGAAGAATGAGGTGGCTGATGCATTGAGCCGGCACGGGTCTCAACGTAAGCCGTACCTCCCAATGTATTTCTTGATGTGTTGAATAATCCTTCAATCAAATTGCTGTCAGAAGAAGATCTTGCTATTCCTGACCCAGAGGCGCAGTTAGTGGTGGCTCTCCATGCTGTTCCTGATTGGACAGTTCCATACTAGGCTTATACGACCCGGGGCGAGTTAGCAGAGGATGAAACTTTGGCCAGACAGATAACCCGGTGATATAAGTCAATGACTATAGTCAATGGAGAGTTACACCAATGCAGTGTCATGGGCATGTTCCAGCGGTGTGTTTCTCCTGAAGAGGTCCACAAGATCTTAAGGGAAATCCATGAAGGTGATTGTGGTCATCACGCCGTCTCTAAATCTCTAGTGTCTAAAGCCTTTCATCATGGATTTTATTTGTTGACGGCTCATGCTGATGCCACGGATCCTGTCAGTAAGTGTGATGGCTGTCAGAAGTTTTCTCGATAGGCTCATGTGCCGGCTAAAGAATTGAGGATGATTCCAATTTCTTGGCCATTTGTAGTCTGGGGGATTGATATGGTTGGACCTTTCAAGAGGTCTAAGGACAAGAAAACCCACCTCTTGGTGCCGGTTAATAAATTTACCAAGTGGGTTGAGGCAGAACCGGTCAGCAAGTGTGATGCAGCAATGGCGGTTCAATTCATAAAGAAAGTAATCTTCCGTTTTGGTTACCCTCATAGCGTCATAACTGACAATGACACTAATCTGTCTAAGGGTGCTATGAGAGACTTCTGTCAACAGGAGCATATTCATCTTGATGTCTCGTCAGTGGCTCATCCACAGTCTAACGGTCAAGTTGAGAGGGCTAATCAAGAAATCTTGAGAGGTATAAAACCCTGGCTTATGGTTCCTTTCCAGAGAACACCGGGTTGTTGGGTCGAGGAATTACCTTCGGTACTTTGGAGTATAAACACTGAAGGAAATATGCCCTAGAGGCAATAATAAAGTTGTTATTTATATTTCCTTATATCATGATAAATGTTTATTATTCATGCTAGAATTGTATTAACCAAAAACTTAGTACATGTGGGAATACATAGTCAAACAAACTGTCCCTGGTATGCCTCTACTAGATTTGCTCGTTAATCAAAGATGGTTAAGTTTCCTGACCATAGACATGTGTTGTCATTTGATGAACGGGATCACATCAGAGAATGATGTGATGGACAAGACCCATGCGTTAGCTTAGTGATACGTCTCCAACGTATCTATAATTTTTGATTGCTCCATGCTATATTATCTACTATTTTGGACATTATTGGGCTTTATTATCCACTTTTATATAATTTTTGGGACTAACCTATTAACCAGAGGCCCAGCCTAGAATTGCTGTTTTTGCCTATTTTAGGGTTTCAAAGAAAAGGAATATCAAACGGAGTCCAAATGGAATGAAAGCTTTGGGAACGTGATTTTCTCACCGAACATGATCCAGGAGACTTGGACCCTACGTCAGGAAATAAAGGAGGAGGCCACGAGGTAGGGGGCGCGCCTACGCCCCCCCCCCAGGCGCGCCCTCCCCCCTCGTAGGCCCCCTGTTGGTCCACCAACGTACTCCTTCCTCCTATATATACCTACGTACCCCCAAACGATCAGATACGGAGCCAAAACCCTAATTCCACCGCCATAATTTTCTTTATCCACGAGATCCCATCTTGGGGCCTATTCCGGAGCTCCACTGGAGGGGGCATCTATCACGGAGGGCTTCTACATCAACACCATAGCCTCTCCGATGAAGTGTGAGTAGCCTCAGACCTTCGGGTCTATAGTTATTAGCTAGATGGCTTCTTCTCTCTTTTTGGATCTCAATACAATGTCCCACCCCCCACTCTTGTGGAGATCTATTCGATGTAATCTTCTTTTTGCGGTGTGTTTGTTGAGACCGATGAATTTTAGGTTTGTGATCAAGATTATCTATGAAAAATATTTGAATCTTCTCTGAATTCTTTTATGTATGATTGGTTATCTTTGCAAGTCTCTTCAAATTATCAATTTGGTTTGGCCTACTAGATTGATCTTTCTTGCAATGGTAGAAGTGCTTAGCTTTGGGTTCAATCTTGCGGTGTCCTTTCGCAGTGACAGTAGAGGCAGCAAGGCACATATTGTATTGTTGCCATCGAGGATAAAAAGATGGAGTTTTCATCATATTGCATGATTTTATCCCTCTACATCATGTCATCTTGCTTAAGGCGTTACTCTGTTTTCATGAACATAATACTCTAGATGCATGCTGGATAGCGGTCGATGAGTGGAGTAATAGTAGTAGATGAAGGCAGGAGTCGGTCTACTTGTCTTGGACATGATCATACCTAGATATTATCATAACTATGCTCAGTTCTGTCCATTGCTCAACAGTAATTCGTTCACCCACTGTAAAATACTTATGCTCTTGAGAGAAGCCACTAGTGAAACCTATGGCCCCGGGGTCTATCTTCATCATATTAAACTTCCAATAGTTAGTTATTTCCTTTGCTTTTTACTATGCTTTTATTTTACTTTGCATCTTTATCATAAAAATACCAAAATATTATCTTATCATATCTATCAGATCTCACTCTCGCAAGTGACCATGAAGGGATTGGCAACCCCTTATCGTGTTAGTTGCGAGGAGTTATTTGCTTTGTGCAGGTACGAGGTACTCGCGCGTAGCCTCCTACTGGATTGATACCTTTGTTCTCAAAAACTGAGGGAAATACTTACGCTACTTTGCTGCATCATCCTTTCCTCTTCAAGGAAATCCAACGCAGTGCTCAAGAGGTAGCACTTAGCATTATGATCATTTAGTTTTAGTGCTATTGCTTTCTTCATGACTTATACATGTTCCTCTGACTATGAGGTTATGCAACTCCCGAATACCGGAGGAACACCTTGTGTGCTATCAAACGTGAAAACGTAACTAGGTGATTATAAAGATTCTCTATAGGTGTCTCTGATGGTGTTTGTTGAGTTGGCATGGATCGAGATTAGGATTTGTCACTCTGTATACCGAAGAGGTATCGTTGGGCCCTCTCAGTAATGCTCATCACTATAAGCCTTGCAAGCAATTTGATTAATAATTTAGTTAAGGGATGAAGCATTACGGAACGAGTAAAGAGACTTGCCGGTAACGAGATTGAACTAGGTATGATGATACCGACGATTGAATCTTGGGCAAGTAACATACCAATGACAAAGGGAACAATGTATGTTCTTATGCGGTTTGACCGATAAAGATCTTTGTAGAATATGTAGGAGCCAATGTGAGCATCCAGGTTCCACTATTAGTTATTGACCGGAGATGTGTCTCGGTCATGTCTACATAGTTCTCGAACCCGTAGGGTCCATATGCTTAATGTTCGATGATGATTTGTATTATGAGTTATGTGATTTGATGACTAAAGTTTGTTCGAAGTCCTGGATGAGATCACGAACATGACGAGGAGTCTCGAAATGGTCGAGAGGTAAAGATTCATATATTGGAAGGTTACATTCATACACCGGAATGGTTTTGGGAAGTGTCGGATGAGTTTCGGAGTATCGAGTATTATCGGACCCCCCCCCTAGGAAGTTAATGGTCCTACATGGGAGTTAGTGGAGAAGAGAGAGGGCCGGCCAGGAGGTAGCGCCCCCCATTGCCAATCCAAATTGGACAAGGGGTGTGGCCGGCACCCCCTCCTTCCTTCTCTCCTCTTCCTCCTTCCCTCCTCCTAGTTGGAATAAGAAAGGGGCGGATCCTACTTGGATCGGGAGTCCATGTAGGACTCCCCCCTATGGCACATCCCCCTTGGGCTGGCCTCCTCTTCCCCCCTCCTTTATTTATGTGGGAGGGGGCACCCCAAAGGCACACCAAGTCTTCTCTTCGCAGTGTGCGGTGGCCCCCTCCACAGTTACACACCTCGGTCATATCACCGTAGTGCTTAGGCGAAGCCCTACGCCGGTAACTTCATCATCACCGTCGCCACGCCGTCGTGCTGATGGAACTCTCCCTCGTCCTCAACTTGATCAAGAGCTCAAGGGGCGTCATCGAGATGAATGTGTGCTGATACGGAGGTGCCGTAGGTTAGGTGCTAGGATCTATTGAATCGTGAAGACGTTCGACTACATCAACCGCTTTACTAAACGCTTCAGCTTTTGGTCTACAAGGGTACGTGGACACTCTCCCCTCTCATTTATATGCATCTCCTAGATAGATCTTGCATGATCGTAGGAATTTTTTGAAATACTGTGTTCCCCAATAGTGGCATCCGAGCCAGGTCTATGCGTAGATGTTATATGCACGAGTAGAACACAAAGAGATGTGGGAAATAATAGTCATATTGCTTACCAGCAACGTCTTACTTTGATTCGGCGGTATTGTTGGATGAAGAGGCCCGGACCGACATTACATGACCGCGTTCATGAGACTGGTTCTACAGACGTGCTTTGCACACATGTGGTTGGCGGGTGTCTGTTTCTACAACTTTTGTTGAATTGAGTTTGACTATGCCCGGTCCTTGTTGAAGGTTAAAACAACACATTTGACGAAAAATCGTTGTGGTTTTGATGCATAGGTAAGAACGGTTCTTGCTAGAATCCTGTAGCAGCCACATAAAACTTGCAACAACAAAGTAGAGGCCGTCTAACTTGTTTTTGCAGGGCATGTTGTGATGTGATATGGTCAAGACGTGATGAGATAGAAATTTTTGTATGAGATGATCATGTTTTGTAAAAGTTATCGGCAACTGGCAGGAGCCTTATGGTTGTCGCTTTATTTTATGAAAAGCAATCGCCATGTAATTGATTTACTTTATCACTAAGCGTTAGCAATAGTCGTAGAAGCTATAGTTGGCGAGACGACAACGATACTACGATGGAGATTAAGGTGTCAAGCCGGTGACGATGTTGATCATGACGGTGCTTTGGAGATGGAGGTCAAAGGCACAAGATGATGATGGCCATATCATATCACTTATTTTGATTGAATGTGATGTTTATCCTTTAAACATCTTATTTTTCTTAGTACGACGGTAGCATTATAAGATGATCCCTCACTAAATTTCAAGGTACAAGTGTTCTCCCTGAGTATGCACCGTTGCTACAGTTCGTCGTGCTGAGACACCACGTGATGATCAGGTGTGATAAGCTCTACATTCACATACAATAGGTGCAAGCCAGTTTTGCACATGCAGAATACTCGGTTTAAACTTGACGAGCCTAGCATATGCAGATATGGCCTCAGAACACTAGGACCGAAAGGTCGAACGTGAATCATATAGTAGATATGATCAACATAGTGATGTTCACCATTGAAAACTACTCCATCTCACATGATGATCGGACATGGTTTAGTTGATATGGATTACGTGATCATTTAGATGACTAGAGGAATTTCTATCTAAGCGGGAGTTCTTAAGTAATATGATTAATTGAACTTTAATTTGTCAAGAACTTAGTACCTGATAGTATTTTGCATGTCTATGTTGTTGTAGATCAATGGCCTGTTCCCTTAAATTTTAATGCATTCCTAGAGAAAGCTAAGTTGAAAGATGATGGTAACAACTACACGGACTGGGTTCGTAACTTCAGGATTATCCTCATTGCTGCACGGAAGAATTATGTCCTGGAAGCACCGCTAGGTGCAAGACCCGCTGCAGGAGCAACTCCGGGCGTTGTGAACGTCTGGCAAAGCAAAGCTGATGACTACTCGATAGTTCAGTGTGTCATGCTTTACGGCTTAGAATCGGGACTTAAACAACGTTTTGAACATCATGGAGCATAGGAGATGTTCGAGGAGTTGAAGTTAATATTTTAAGAAAATGCCCGAATTGAGAGATATGAAGTCTCCAATAAGTTCTATAGCTGCAAGATGGAGGAGAATAGTTCTGTCAGTGAACATATACTCAGCATGTTTAGGTACCACAACCACTTGACTCAACTAGGAGTTAATCTTCCTGATGATAGTGTCATTGACAGAGTTCTTCAATCACTGCCAGCAAGCTACAAAATCTTTGTGATGAACTATAATATGCAAGGGATGGATAAGACAATTCCCGAGCTCTTCGCGATGCTAAAGGCTGCGGAGGTAGAAATCCAGAAGGAGCATCAAGTGTTGATGGTTAACAAGACCACTAGTTTCAAGAAAAAGGGCAGAGGGAAGAAGGGGAACTTCAAGAAGAACGACAAGCAAGTTGTGCTCAAGTGAAGAAGCCCAAGTCTGGACCTAAGCCTGAGATTGAGTGCTTCTAGTGCAAAGGGACTAGTCACTGGAAGCGGAACTGCCCCAAGTATTTGGCAGATAATAAGGATGGCAAAGTGAAAGGTATATTTGATATACATGTTATTGATGTGTACCTTACTAATGCTCGTAATAGCGCATAGGTATTTCATACTGGTTCAGTTGCTCATATTTGCAACTCGAAACAGGGGCTACAGATTAAATGAAGATTGGCTAAGGACGAGGTGACGATGCACGTGGGAAATGGTTCCAAAGTCGATGTGATCGCCGTCGGCATGCTACCTCTGCATCTACCTTCGGGATTAGTTTTAGACCTGAATAATTCTTATTTGGTCCCAGCGTTAAGCATGAACATTATATATGGATCTTGTTTCATGAGAGACGGTTATTCATTTAAAACAGAGAATAGTGATTTTTCTATTTATACGAGTAATATATTTTGATTGGTCAATGCTATATTATCTACTGTTTTGGGCAATATTGGGCTTTATTTTCCACTTTTATATTAATTTTGGGATATCACAATATCTCTTATTTTAATTAATGCATTTGTATACTTTGTAAAGGGTGGAAGGCTCGGCCTTATGCCTGGTGTTTTGTTCAACTCTTGCCGCCCTAGTTTCCATTATACCGGTGTTATGTTCCTTGATTTTGCGTCCTTACGCGGTTGGGTGTTATGGGAACCCCTTGATAGGTCGCTTTGAATAAAACTCCTCCAGCAAGGCCCAACCTTGGTTTTACATTTGCCTAACAACCTAAGCCTTTTTCCCTTGGGTTTCCGGAGCCCGAGGGTCATCTTTATTTTAACCC
>NC_041386.1:334769358-334804462 GCF_002162155.2 Triticum dicoccoides
GCTTCTCTAAGTGTTGGTCCAAACCGGGCAGCCTGCGGGGCCACCTCGGGGCAACTTGAGGGCTGGTTTTACTCGTAGCTTGACCTATCCGGTGTGCCCTGAGAACGAGATATGTGCAGCTCCTATCGGTATTTGTCGGCACATCGGGCGGCTTTGCTGGCCTTGTTTTACCATTGTCAAAATGTCTTGTAACCGGGATTCCTAGACTGATCGGGTCTTTTCGGGAGAAGGAATATCCTTTGTTAACCTTGAGAGCTTGTGATGGGCTAAGTTGGAACACCCCTGCAGGGTATAAACTTTTGGGAGCCGTGCCCGTGGTTATGTGGCAGATGGGAATTTGTTAATGTCCAGTTGTAGAGAACTTGACACTTGACTTAATTAAAATGCATCAACCGCGTGTAGCCGCGATGGTCTCTTTTCGGCGGAGTCCGGGAAGTGAACATGGTCTTGTGTTATGCTTGAACGTAAGTAGTATCAGGATCACTTCTTGATCACTTCTAGCTTCTCGACCATTGCGTTGCTTCTCTTCTAGCTCTTATTTGCGTATGTTAGCCACCATATTTTCTTAGTGCTTGTTTGCAGCTCCACCTCTTTACCCTATCCTTCCCATAAGCTTAAATAGTCTTGATCTCGCGGGTGTGAGATTGCTGAGTCCTCGTGACTCACAGATACTTCCAAACTGTTGCAGGTGCCGATGATACCAATGCAGGTGACACAACCGAGCTCAAGTGGGAGCTCAATGAAGATCTTGGTCGTTAGTAATTGTCTTTTCCGGTTGATCAGTAGTGGAGCCCAGTTGGGACGATCGGGATCTAGCATTTGGGGTTGTCTTCCATTATTTTTGGTTCCGTAGTCGGACCTTGATTGTACTCTGGATGATGTATGTTTAACTTGTATTTGTGTGAAGTTGCGATTGTAAGCCAACTCTTTATCCCTTTGTTATTCAGTACATGGGATTGTGTGAAGATTACCCCACTGGGGACTAAACCACCATGCGGTTATGCCTCTAAGTCGTGCCTCGACATGAGGGAGATATAGCCGCATAGTGGGTGTTACAGGTTGGTAATCAGAGCCATCCCCAACTTAGGAGCCCCCTGCTTGATCGAACCATTGACGTTGTTGAGTCTAGAACAAAAGGTTTTGAGCCTTAGGATTATATATATCGGAGAGTAGGATTCTTTTTACTCCTCAGTCCCTTCGTCGCTCTGGTGAGGCCTCCTGACGTAGAAGTTTTGACTTCCTCTCCTCAAATTTCATGAAAAAAATGTAGGATCACGCGGGTATCCTGGAATCGTTCCTATAGTCTTGTGATGAGAACATTGTTCTTGGTGCCTCCTGACATTTAGGGGTTGTGGCAGTGTCCCGGGAGTTGAACTCTGAGGTGTTGTCGTCACAATTTTATCATTGCAGTTCTGGAATACCTGAGTTTGCTGACTTCGAAAATCTCTTTTATGAAGTTGTTGGTGAGATAACCTCAATGCCACCCAGTACTGGGGCGGGAGTTCGGAGTATTTCCATAACTCGTATAACGGATGATTTTCGAAGGTTGAGGTACACGATTTCCGAAGGTTTCTTGGTTATGTGTTGAAGGATGGATACAGCTGGATGTAGGGATTGTTAGTTTGGGTGAGATATTATGCTTCCCCTGTATCCCCAACACCTGATTGCATAACTAGAAAGTTTTGGGAGTTTATAGGTGGGAATTCAAGTAGCTCCTAGAACATCTTTCCGACAGACACATGATACGATATGGGGTCTATCATATGTATTTGTTCCGGCTTATTTTCTAAGACAATCATTCGTTTTGTTTTGGTTTGTGGTATTCAAGTTGCTTCAATGTCAAGTGGTGATTCCATACCTTTCCTAAGCGGTGTTCTCATATTTCTATGTGAATACTAATCCTTCGTGACCATCGAGATTGTCTTGTCAATTATTTTTCAACCGGATCGCTTCTCGTCAAGATGATCCTATCATTTTCCCCATTCGCGTGATCAAATTTCAGTTCTTCTCAATGGTGTTTGTTTCATCCATCCCCAAGTTGACTTTGTTTTTCCCGCCCTGCCACCCTTTTTCTTCGAGGACTCAGATTTCCTAATCAAGCATCTTTTATTGATGGGAAGTTTCTCCATTCTTTTCTGTCAATGTTCTTATCCGGTGATTCTCAAGAAGATACAAACAGATCTTCAAGTTCATCATTCTTCGTTCTCTTTCTTCTCCGATTGATTCAAGTAAAGCTTTGTTTATCATATCCTTTCCTCGTTTCTAGTGTTTTCCCATACCGGTGCACATCTTAATCATCCACTTCTCGCTATTCAATTGTTCCGGAGTGCTAAAGATATCTCGAAGATTCGTGTTTCCATTCTGCATTTGTTCAAGTTCTTTTGAGGATGTTATCTCATTCAAGACATTTAATTCAATCGGTGCAATCTCCCTTTCAAGTAATCATGTAATGGTGTTTCTTTTGAGTGGGCCATTATCCACAGGTGTTTTCCCAGGATCTTACCTGACTCTTCTTTTCCGGAGTTATTCTGAAATTCATTTCAAAGTCTGACGTAAGAATGAGTTATCATCAGTCAAATGTCTTTCTCCTAGATCTTTCAAATTCTTGTCATCGTTGGTTCATCATTTCTAGTCTTCATTGTTCCGGAGTGGCTCATCAATTGTCATGGTGGTTCTCATCATCTTTCTCAACATTTGAAGACCGAAGAAGAGTTTTCCCTCCAAATCTTATCAGTTATCTCAAAGACGCGAAGTTCAAGCTTGATGCCATCCTCTCATAATTGTTTGCAATTGTGAGAATTCTTTTCACCCATCCGAAGCAATTCAGGAGTCTTTTCATTTTGATTCCCTGGAGCCCATCATCACAGAATTATTCATTCCAGCTTTTAGCTCTCGTTCTCCAAATCTTACCGGTGCATCATTCAAGTATTCTCTAGTCAGTTCATGATCTCTTTGTTTCACTTGTATCTAAATTCTCTCAAGTATCTTCATTCATTTTCCAATTCCTCCTAGCGATGCCTTCGTTTTATTTGCTTGTTCTATTAATCCTAACGGTGGTTCGTCCAACATTCCTCTTTCGTCGTTATCGTATCAATGCATTCGTGCTTTCCAAATCCTACCGGTGGTTCATTGAAGATCTTTCTCAAGTTTGCGCTATATCTATCTTAATCCTTTCTACGAGAATAACTAGTATGCCAAATCCGTTGCTTGTCAGCATCAATTTAAATTCATGAAGGATACGCATAACATAATTCTTATTCTTACTTCATCCAAATGATGGATTCATTATTCCGGAGTTTGTTCACGAAGAGTAAATTCTTTGGTTCAAGTGCTTCATACTTTTCCCGGAGTTCCAAGATCCCTCAACTATATCACCATGAAGATTCATCTAAATCATTGCAAGGATTCTCTCGGATCATGGGTTCTGGCAAAACCCTCAAGGTTCAAACACTGGGGTGCACGCGATGATCTTCCCCCTACCAATCCACGTCCTAACTCAGCAAAGATCTTACGAACTAACTCGACAAACTCGCAACACAAAGGACACAAGATTTATACTGGTTCGTGCCACCGTTGTGGTGTAATATCCTACTCCAGTGCGGTGTGGTGGATTGCCTCTTGGGCTGAGGATGAATAGTACAAGGGGAAGAACAGCCTCCAGAGGAGAGGTGTTCTTGTGCTTGGAGAACTTGTGGTTGTTCTGGTCTCTCTCGATCTCACCTCTCCAGCTATAGTGGTGGATGGTCCTATTTATATAGGCCCTGGTCCTCTGCCCAAATATTAAGAGGGAAGGGAGCCAACAACGGCCAATTCGGAAGGGGACAACTAGTATAGCTTATCCTGACAAAAGCAGTCTTTGCGTGCCAAAGGCTCTGGTGGTGACGCCGTCTTGGGCTCCACGGCGACCTCCGTCTTGCCGTCCTTTTGGTCTTGGTCTTATTGCACTGATATGGAAACCTTTGCTTGACGCCTCGATACTCCGTGCATTCGCCTGCTTCCTTAGCACCAAAGAGGAAACAAGGACACTATGCGCGCTGGCGCCCGCCTGGCGCCCGCTTGGCCTTGGTCGTCATGGCTCACGTCACTAGAACCTTGCGAGGTTCGCCTGGCCTTGAACTCTCCGCCGCTCGCAAGCCATCCTGGTGAGGCCGCTCCTGAGGAGGTCTTGTGTCACTTGCCTCGCGAGGTTTGGCCCCCCGCGAGGGTCTTGAGTCCTTGTCGGTGAAGACGGGTCATACGGGCCCGCTCGCAGAGCCACGCCGTGGGCCACAGGCAGGCAAGTCTGGGGACCCCCATTCCCAGAACGCTGACAGTAGCCCCCGGCCCCAAGGCGCGCTCGGCCTTGGCTTCGAGGCGAAGCCAAAGGCCAAGTGTGAACTGTCGCGGGCCCTAATAGCCTGCAGCCTTGGTCGACTCGTGGCGGTTGATTGGATGTGGGCGCCTTCGCTTCCCCATGCTGCCTTGATACCCGCGTGACTAGACGGCCACCGCGGTCTACACAGTTATTCTTCCATCGCCTGCGCCATTTTCCTCCAATTCCTCTACTTCCCCCCGGACTCCACTCCTCTTTCCAATCTGACATTAGCTCTGCTCACTCCATCGCCATGGTGCCGACGCAAGCGAATAATGGGAAGAAGCCTCTGTCTTCGGCTAGTGCACCCCCTTCCGCCGAGCCCGGAGTTGGCCGATCGCTGGTGCTCAATGATGAGGCTATGGGCAAGGTGCGTCCCATGCTCGCCTCCAGCTTCAATGAGTGGGGAAAGATGGTGGCTTGGCCTGTGTCTCGTGCTTGCATTGACCGGGCGGCCACTAAGGTCCCCTTCTTCATCGACGCCCTTTGGGCCGGCTTGGTCCCTCCTTTCTCCGCCTTCTTCAGCGCTGTGCTTGCGCATTATCAGATCCATATGCTGCACCTTGATCCTCAATCAGTGACCCTTCTCTCCTTCTTCGCCTTTGTTTGCAAGGCCATGATAGGCATTGCCCCTTCAGTGGCCCTTATTCGTCACTTCTTTTCACTTCACTTGGTTGCTCCCCGGCAAAGCTCAGGATGCCTGAGCTTTCAGGCCGTGGCGGCGACGTCCGGCACGGGGATTGACTTCGAGCTCCCACCATCCATGAGCGGGTTTTGGACACGGTGGGTATTCGTTGATGTCGGATTGCTCAGCCCCCTGCTCTCTTCTCCGTCAGCGCCCGCTATCCCCAGCTCCGGTTGGTGCCATCAAAGGCTTACCGATCCGCGCCTTGCCCCTGTCTAGCTCAGGCTGAGGTGGCTCAAGGATCTTGATGTGACTGCACCTATGGTGGTGAAGGAGTTCATCCGGCGATAGATCACCCCTCTCAACAGCAAGGACCACATGAGACTTCAGGAGTCCGGGCTCCCTCTCGAGGCACGGCGAATGGTGCTCGAGGTCCTGACGGGTGTCCCGCTGCCTGATGACATGCCGAGGAAGAGTTGCCTTCTCTACCGCTGCTTGAACAACGCGACATTCGCGGAGCAGATGCCCGCCTTTGATGAGTGGGGGCTGCATCCAGTCGGCCTCGTGGGGCCTCGTGAGAACCCCATCGTCGTGGTTCCTCTTCTTGCTGCTGGCGCCGAGCTCGCCCCAAGTGTGGATGCAGGGCAGGGAGCACCACTGGGGGCTGATGGCGAAGGTGCCGAGATGATGATGCCGCCCAGGGCTCCTGAGGCGTCGTCCTCAGGAACTTGTGACTCTTGCCCTGGGGCGATGGTTGAGGAGGCGATGCAGCCCACATCTCCTGAGGCCAGGGCTCCTGAGACTGCCCCTTCGAGCGCTTCTCCTGTTGTGCCTCGTGTTGGCCGCCACGTCCAGCGCTTCGGTCGGCTCCCCTCAGCTTGGAGCTCCTGAGACTGCCCCTTCGAGTGCTTCTCTTGTTGTGCCTCATGTTGGCCGCCACGTCCAGCGCTTCGGTTGGCTCTGCGTGGACTTTGAAGAGCTCCGCAAGAGGAAAGGGTCCCCAAGCAGCGGCACCTTCGGGCTGTTAAAGCGGAGGAAGTACATCGCCGTTGACAAGTAAGTACCTTATCTTGGTGATTTTCCACGTGCTATTTCCCTTCCTGACGATATTTCTTCAGTATTCCTTACGCCAAGGCCACAAGATCTCCTAAGGAGCAGCCTCCTCTCGCCTCGCTTCTCCTGTCAGGCTCGAGCGCTTCAAGCCCTTGCTCTGCTCATGGTGTGGAGTCAACCGGGGAAGCCAGCCCATCGACAAGGTGTCTCGAGCTCGTGCCTTCGCCGTCTTTTCTTCACCGCCTTGCTCAGAGCACATCAAGTGTGCTAAGGGTTCCTCCCCTGGTCGTGGGCAGCGACTGGTTGGCTTCGATCCTGGGGTCTTCTTCAAGCAGCGGGGCTTCACTCGTTTGGGCCCCTCGCGAGGCCTGTCCCGCAAATGGGTGGATGGCAGCCCCCAGCCCCCTGCTGAGAGGGGGCGAGCCACTTCAGGCCCCATCCGCCATCCCTGCGGCAGAGGATGAAGTCAGCAGCATGCTCGAGTCAGCGCGAGAAAGGAGCGTCGTTCTCCATGAGCTCTTTCAGGAGGCGATGGGCGCGATGAACCGGCTTGGTGAAGAGCTCGTGGATGTGGAAGCGTTCCTCGTGGCCGAGGGTCTTTGGCTGGTGGAGGAGCGGCATAAGCTGAAGGTGGCCATCAACCTCGGGCGCCACCAGTGCGAGCTTGATAATGCGAAGGCCGAGGCTTCCCTCGCAGCCTCCCGTGAGGCCTTCTCCCGAGCTCTGGAAGAGGCTCGGTAAGCTGACCACCGTTGCGAGGCCATGGAGAAGCGCATGTGGGAGCTCAAAGCCTGCAGCACCATCTTGGATCAGCAAGTGGAGGCGCGCAGGGCTGCCCTTGCGTCGTTGAGGGGGACGCCTGCCGAGGAGGAAGAGATCCGCAAGCACGAGGAGGCGCTGGCGCTGGAAGCCATGGAGCGCAGCCTTGAGCTCGAATGGCTGGAGACGAGGAAGCGCCAGGTTGCTCAGGCAGATGATGACGTCGGCGTGTGCGAGGCCAGGGCCCAGGAGGAGGTCGATCGCCGGGTGGCTGAGGCTCGCACGGATCTCGAGGGCAGGTATGACCTGAAGCTGAAGCGCGTGGAAGCCGGGGCCGCTGGTAGGACTGCTGCCCTCAAGTCTAGGTTGGTCAAGGTGGAGCGGCGCGAGGAGGCTGCCGCAACCGCCCTGGCCTTGGCGCAGGCTGAGCTTGCTTCCGCCCGCGCCGAGCTGCTCCCTCTTCAGCAGCGGGTCGCCGACGCCGAGTCCGTCGTGCAGCAGAACAAGCAAGAAGTGCTTCAGTTGCGGACATTGGAGCATGTGCACGCCCCCATGCTCCAGGACCTCAGGAACAGGGCCAACACCGCCCTGGGCCATATCTGCGATGAGAATGCTCTTCATCCCCATGCGAACGACTATGCCAGCCACCACTGCTTCTTCGCCGATGTGGTGACGCGCCTAGAGAGCCGTTCCGAGAGGGCTCGCCAACTTGTCGAAGAAAGGAGCCGCGGTCTGCTCGGACGTGCGTTCTCTCGAGTCTTCAGCCACCTCTAGATCACCGACCCCAACTTCGACTTTGATGTCGCCATCGCTCCCGTACCCGAGGCCATCCGAGGTGACCTGTCACGATGGGTGGAAGAGAATGTGGACGCGCTAGTTAGGGCCTTCACTTCTGACGACGATGGGGTGGTGGTCGCGGCGAATGCGGGCGACGTGGTCGACGACGGCGATGGCGGCACTGGTGGAGGTGATGGTGATGCCATCGATGGTGGCAGCGATGCCAGCGACGCGTCTGGGGGCGATCCGGGGGATGCGGCGAGCGACATGTCCGACTGATCCCGTGCTTCCCAACTATTTGTCCTGCCGACAGAAGCTTCGGGCATAGCCCTTGAAGTTGTAAGAGCATTTTTTGGAGGGGAAGCCCCTCTTGTAAATGTGCCACTGCCTTTATATTTTTAGGTCGGGTTGAATATGTATCTTTGTGGACCCACGTGCCCTGGGGCGAAGTTGTCATTGCGGTTTACCTTAGCCTGGGCGAGCCCAAACCGGCTCGTGAGGTTGGAAGCTCTGGAGGAACTCGCCGAGACACCCGAGGGGGCCGCGTGATAAGCGAGCGCTAGCCGGGGAATGGCACACGCGTGGCGCGTGTACGTCTTGCTCAGTCCCGCTCACGAGGGGCCCGTGAGGGGGAACTAGTAGGCATGAACTCCGAAATAAGGCAAGAACCAGACAGCAAGAAATAGCTCGAACGAGAAAAGGCACCCCCTGCGCGCATCAAATGAAAACTCAACTCCAACTTAAATCCAAATCCAGAAGGCAAGGCTACAGAAAGGGGTGTCGGTGTACAAAATTAGGGCTCTCCTTTTGACCCCTTTACTTGTGCATGGGCAGTCAAAGCCACGCGTCGCGGCCACACTTAGCAGGACAGAGGAGGGAAGCTGGAGAGAATCCAAGGCACAAGATGACCAAGGCGACGCCAAGACTGGGAGCACAGGAGGGCAAGAGGGCGAGGTGGACTCCCTCGGCAAGATCCTTGTCGAGGTGGCCCCCCGCAGCCCTGGCAAGAGCCTTGCCGGGGCAACTTGCCCAATGCCAGCGGAGTGAACCACCCTTGAGCCCACCGGCTCCAACCTAACCCACTGCATTGGAACCAAGGATCGGGAGGTGCCTCTGTGGTGGCATGCAAATCTTCGTCAAGCTAATAAATATATGAGTTCAGATGAGGACTAGAAGATGGCGACCCTCGGTAGGATCCTAGCCGAGGAAATCCACAAGACCCCCGGTAAGATCCTTGCCGGGGATGACAGCAGCGCCACGGCAAGACCCTTGCCGAGCCCCCGACCAGACCCTTGCCGAGGGCGTCAGCAGGGCCTCTGCCAGGCTCGCACCAGCCAAGACTCTGCCACCGTTCGCATGTAGCTGCCAGCCCAACCAGCTAGGCAGGCACCTGCGTGGCAACATGCAGCTTCCAGGCCAAATCAGCAACCACCTGCGTGGCGGCATGCAGATCTTCCAAAAGGCCCTACCACCGCGCCACCTCAGCTGCCTGCCTGCCTACATGGTGTTGCATGCATCGCCAGCCTGGGCACATGTCGAAGCGAGGCGAAGCGGCGATGGACAGGACGGGCCTCGTTCCCGTCCCCGATAAAGCTAATGGACACCTATGTAGTGCATTTAATGCACTTTGTCCGATAATGCCGTGCGATAAGCTCACGCACTTAGGCCTTTCCACCTCCTGTGTGCCGTTGTGGTAGCCCCTTTTTCCTATAAAGGGAGGCCCGAGGCGACCAGGAGAGGGATTCGGCTTTTTGAACGGGACAACCACCATAGCTAGTTCGGAAAGCTCAAGAACACTCAATACATCCACCAAAGCAGGACTAGGGTTTTACGCATCCTCGCGGCCCGAACCTGGGTAAACGATCTGTGTGCTTGCTCCTAAGCCTACTCTTCTCCCGACCCCACGCCTGCCGACCATAGAAGCGATCCCAGTGATCCCATAGGTATCGTTCCCACCAACATCTTTGGCGCGCCGGGTAGGGGAATGCGGTTGTGGAAATCTGGTCTAGCAGTTAGCCTAGCGGTCCTTCGTCTCCATGGCTCCCAAGAAGAAGAAGGCCACGGCGATCGGTTCGCCGGGAGCCGGACGACCCATACTGGTGCGGGCGAGCAACGGGCCGGTCGCGGACAGAACCCGAGGCACAACCCGCGAGCACCAACATTGCTCTGGCAGTCAGAGCCCGGCAAGCGGCGTGGTTCGTGCGCAAGGCAACGGGCCACACGCCGCGAAATCCATAGATGGAGTTGGCCCCCCCGCAGACGGCATGGAACCCTCCGGGGCATTGACGTACCACCCGCGGGCGGCGCGGCGACTGCTACCTCTTGAGCACTGCGTTGGTTTTCCCTTGAAGAGGAAAGGGTGATGTAGCAAAGTAGCGTAAGTATTTCCCTCAATTTTTGAGAAACAAGGTATCAATCCAGTAGGAGATAACGCTCAAGTCCCACGCACCTACACAAACAAATAAGAACCTCGAAACCAACGCGATAATGGGGTTGTCAAGCCCTTCACGGTCACTTATGAGAGTGAGATCTGATAGATATGATAAGATAATATTTTTGGTATTTTTATGATAAAGATGCAAAGTAAAATAAAAGGCAAAAGAAATAACTAAGTATTGGAAGATTAATATGATGGAAGATAGACCCGGGGGCCATAGGTTTCACCAGTGGCTTTCTCAAGAGCATAAGTATTACGGTGGGTAAACGAATTACTGTCGAGCAATTGATATAATTGAGCATAGTTATGAGAATGTCTAGGTATGAGCATGTATATAGGCATCACGTCTGTGACAAGTAGACCGAAACGATTCTGCATCTACTACTATTACTCCACACATCGACCACTATCCAGCATGCATCCCATCTTTTTATCCTCGATGAGTAATGCTTTAAGGAAGATGACATGATGTTTAGGGATAAGCTCATGCAATATGATATAAACCCCATCTTTTTATCCTCGATGGCAATAATACAATACGTGCCTTGCTGCCCCAGCTGTCAGTGGGAAAGGACACCACAAGATTGAACCCAAAGCTAAGCACTTCTCCCATTGCAAGAAAGATCAATCTAGTAGGCCAAACCAAACTGATAATTCGAAGAGACTTGCAAAGATAAACCAATCATACATAAAAGAATTCAGGGAAGAATCAAATATTGTTCATAGATAAACTGGATCATAAACCCACAATTCATCGGATCTCAACAAACACACCATAAAAGAAGCTTACATCGAATAGATCTCCAAGAGAATCGAGGAGAACTTTGTATTGATATCCAAAGAGAGAGAAGAAGCCATCTAGCTAATAACTATGGACCCAAAGGTCTGAAATAAACTCCTCACACATCACCGGAGAGGCCATGGAGTTGATGTAGAGGCCCTCCGTGATCAATGCCCCCTCCTACGGAGCTCCAGAAAAGGCCCCAAGATGGGATCTCTCGGGTACAGAAGGTTGCGATCGTGGAATAGGTTTTCGTGGTGCCCCTGGATGTTTGGGGGTGCGTGGACTTATATAGGAGGAAGAAGTACGTAGGTGGAGCAATGAGGGGCCCACGAGGGTGGAGGGCGCGCCCTCCTCGATCGTTTCTTGACACACACTCCAAGTCTCCTGGATCACGTTTGTTAAGAAAATCACGTTCCTGAAGGTTTCATTCCGTTTGGACTCCGTTTGATATTCGTTTTCTTCGAAACCCTAAAATAGAAAAAAATCAGCAATTTGGGCTGGGCCTCCGGTTAGTAGGTTAGTCCCAAAAATGATATAAAAATGTAAAATAAAGCCCATTAACATCCAAAATAGATAATATAATAGCATGGAGCAATCAAAAATTGTAGATACATTGGAGACGTATCAAGCATCCCCAAGCTTAATTCCTTCTCGTCCTCGACTAGGTAAATGATAAAAGAAGAATTTTTGATGTGGAATGATTTCTAACATATTTCTCAATGTAATTTTTCTTTATTGTGGCATGAATGTTCAAATCCGAAAGATTCAAGATAAAAGTTTAATATTGACATAGAAATAATAATACTTCAGGCATACTAACTAAGAAATCATGTTTTCTCAAAATAACATGGCCAAAGAAAGTTATTCCTACAAAATCATATAGTCTGGCTATGCTCTATCTTCACCACACAAAATATTTAAATCATGCACAACCCCGATGACAAGCCAAGCAATTGTTTCATACTTTTGATGTTCTTAAACTTTTTCAATCTTCACGCAATATATGAGCGTGAGCCATGGATATAGCACTATATGTGGAATAGAATGGTGGTTGTGGAGAAGACAAAAAGGAGAGGATAGTCTCACATCAACTAGGCGTATCAATGGGCTATGGAGATGCCCATTAATAGATATCAATGTGAGTGAGTAGGGATTGCCATGCAACGGATGCACTAGAGCAATATGTATATGAAAGCTCAACAAAAGAAACTAAGTGGGTGTGCATCCAACTTGCTTGCTCATGAAGACCTAGGGCATTTTGAGGAATCCCATCATTGGAATATACAAGCCAAGTTTTATAATGAAAAATTCCCACTAGTATATGAAAGTGATATCATAGGAGACTCTCTATATGAAGAACATGGTGCTACTTTCAAGCACAAGTGTGGAAAAAGGATAGTAGCATTATCCCTTCTCTTTTTCTCTCATTTTTTTTATTTGGGCCTTCTTTTTTTCATCCGGAGTCACATCCCGACTTGTGGGGGAATCATAGTCTCCATCATACTTTCCTCACTTGGGACAATGCTCTAATGATGATGATCATCACACTTGAATTTCTTACAACTCAAGAATTACAACTCAATACTTAGAACAAAATATGACTCTATGTGAATTCCTCCGGCGGTGTACCGGGATGTGCAATGATGCATTAGTGACATGTATGAAGAATTATGAATGGTGGTTTTGCCACAAATATGATGTCAACTACATGATCATGCAAACAATATTACAATGACGAATCATGTCATAATAATGGAACGGTGGAAAATTGCATGGCAATATATCTTGGAATGGCTATGGAAATGCCATAATAGGTAGGTATGGTGGCTGTTTTGAGGAAGGTATATGGTGGGTTTATGATACCGGCGAAAGTTGCGCAATATTAGAGAGGCTAGCAATGGTGGAAGGGTGAGAGTGTGTATAATCCATGGACTCAACATTAGTCATAAAGAACTCACATACTTATTGCAAAAATCTATTAGTTATCAAAGCAAAGTATTACGTGCATGCTCCTAGTGGGATAGATTGGTAGGAAAAGACCATCGCTCGTCCCCCACCGCCACTCATAAGGAAGACAATCAATAAATAAATCATGCTCCGACTTCATCACATAACGGTTCACCATACGTGCATGCTACGGGAATCACAAGCTTCAACACAAGTATTTCTCATATTCACAACTACTCAACTAGCATGACTCTAATATCACCATCTCCATATCTCAAAACAATTCTCAAGTATCAAACTTCTCATAGTATTTAATGCACTTCTACGAAAGTTTTTATATTAAGGCCAATTTCCATGTTTTTCTAAAGGACTCTCAAAATAATATAAGTGAAGCATGAGAGATCAATTATTTCAATAAAATAAAACCGCCGACGTGTTGTAAAAGATATAAGTGAAGCACTAGAGCAAAAACTATATAGCTCAAAAGATATAAGTAAGCACATAGAGTATTCTAATAAATTTCAAATCATGTGAGTCTCCCTGAAAAGGTGTGTACGGCAAGGATGATTGTGGTAAACTAAAAAGCAAATACTAAAATCATACAAGACGCTCCAAGCAAAACACATATCATGTGGTGAATAAAAATATAGCTCCAAGTAAAGTTACCAATAGACGAAGATGAAAGAGGGGATGCCTTCCGGGGCATCCCCAAGCTTAGGATTTTTGGCGTCCTTGAATTTTACCTTAGGGTGCCATGGGCATCCCCAAGGTTAGGCTCATGCCACTCTTTGTTCCATAATCCATCAAATCTTTACCCAAACCTTGAAAACTTCACAACACAAAACTCAAAATAGAAAATCTCGTGAGCTCCCATAGCGAAAGAAAACAAAACACCACTTAAAGGTACTGTAATGAACTCATTATTTATTTATATTGGTGTTAAAACTACTGTATTCCAACTTCTCTGTGGTTTATAAACTCTTTTACTAGCCATAGATGCATCAAAATAAGCAAACAACACACGAAAAACAGAATCTGTCAAAAACAGAACAGTCTGTAGTAATCTGTAGCTAACGCAACTTCTGGAACCCCACAATTCTAAAATAAATTGCTGGAAGTGAGGAATTTATCTATTAATCATCTGCAAAAATAACTAACTAAATAGCACTTTCCAAATAAAAATGGAAGCAATTCTCGTGAGCGCTAAAGTTTCTGTTTTTTACAGCAAGATCAAAAAGACTTTCCCCAAGTCTTCCCAACGGTTCTAGTTGGCACAAACACTAATTAAACACAAAAAACACAACCATAACAGAGGCTAGATAAATTATTTATTACTAAACAGGAGAAAAAATCAAGAAATAAAAATAAAATTGGGTTGCCTCCCAACAAGCGCTATCGTTTAACGCCCCTAGCTAGACATAAAAGCGAAGATAGATCTAGGTATTGCCATCTTTGGTAGGCAATCCATAAGTGGATCTCATAATATATTCATATGGTAATTTAATTTTCTTTCTAGGAAAGTTTTCAATGCCTTTCTTTAATGGAAACTGGAATTTAATATTCCCTTCCTTCATATCAATAATTGCACCAATCGTTCTAAGGAAAGGCCTACCAAGAATAATAGGACATGAAGGATTGCAATCTATATCAAGAACAATGAAATCTATGGGCACATAGTTCCTATTTGCAATAATAAGAACATCATTAATTATTCCCATAGGTTTCTTAATAGTGGAATCCGCAAGGTGCAAATTTAAAGAACAATCATCAAAATCACGGAAACCTAGCAAATCACACAAAGTTTTTGGAATCGTGGAAACACTAGCACCAAAATCACACAAAGCATAAGACTCATGATATTTACTTTTAATTTTTATGGTAGGTTCCCACTCATCATAAAGTTTTCTAGGGATAGAAACTTCCAACTCAAGTTTTTCTTCATAAGATTGCATCAAAGCATCAACGATATGTTTAGTGAAAGCTTTATGTTGACTATAAGCATGAGGAGAATTTAGCACGGATTGCAACAAGGAAATACAATCTATCAAAGATCAATTATCATAATTAAATTCCTTGAAATCCAAAATAGTGGGTTCATTTCTATTTAAAGTTTTAACCTCCTCAATCCCACTTTTAACAATTTTTGCGTCAAGATCTAAAAACTCCGAATTTTTAGAACGCCTTCTAGGTAAAGGTGGCTCATCTTAAGTCCCTTCATTATCAAGATTCATATTGAAAAACAAAGATTTAATAGGGTACACATCAATAACTTTTAGATCTTCATCTTTATTATCATGAAAACTATAAGAACACGCCTTCACAAAGCAATCTTTCTTAGCACGCATGCTAGCGGTTCTTGCTTTGCACTCATCAATGGAAATTCTCATGGCTTTGAGAGACTCGTTGATATCATGCTTGGGTGGAATAGATCTAAGTTTCAAAGAATCAACATCAAGAGAAATTCTATCAATGTTCCTAGCCAACTCATCAATCTTAAGCAATTTTTCTTCAATCAAAGTATTGAAACTCTTCTGAGAAGTAATAAATTCTTTAATATTAGCTTCAAAATCAGAGGGTATCTTATTATAATTTCCATAAGAATTGTCATAGGAATTACCATACTTATTAGAGGAATTACTAGGAAACGGCCTAGGATTAAAATTACCTCTATACGCGTTATTACCAAAATTATTCCTACCAACAAAAATCACATCCATAGATTCATTATTATTCTCAATCAAAGTATACAAAGGCATATCATTAGGATCAGTAGGAGCACTCTTATTAGCAAACAATTTCATAAGTTCATCCATCTTTCCACTCAAAACATTAATTTCTTCTATCGCATGCACTTTTTTATTAGTAGATCTTTCAGTGTGCCATTGAGAATAATTACCATAATATTATCTAGCAGTTTAGTAGCTTCTCCTAAAGTGATTTCCATAAAAGTGCCTCCCGCGGCCGAATCTAAAAGATTCCTAGAAGCAAAATTCAATCCGGCATAAATTTTTTGTACAATCATCCAAAGATTCAAACCATGTGTAGGGCAATTACGTATCATTAACTTCATTCTCTCCCAAGATTGTGCAACATGTTCATGATAAAGTTGCTTAAAATTAAGAATACCGTTTCTAAGAGAGATGATTTTAGCGGGAGGAAAATACTTAGAGATAAAAGCATCTTTGCATTTATTCCATGAATCAATACTATTTTTAGGCAAAGACGAAAACCAAGCTTTAGCATGATCTCTAAGGGAAAAAGGAAATAGCTTTAGTTTAACAATATCATTGTCCACATCTTTCTGTTTTTGCATATCACATAAATCAAAAAAGCTATTTAGATGGGTAGGGGCATCTTCACTAGGAAGGCCGGCGAATTGATCTTTCATGACAAGATTCAACAAAGCAACATTAATTTCACAAGATTCAGCATCGGTAAGAGGAGCAATCGGAGTGCTAAGAAAATCATTGTTGTTGGTATTGGTAAAGTGACACAATTTAGTATTATCTTGAGCCATCGTGACAAGCAAGAAATCCAACACACATGCAAACAAGAAACAAGAAAAAAGGCAAATTGGGAAAGAGAAGGGGACGGAGAGAGATGGCGAAAGGAAAAGGAGGGCGAATAAAACGGCAAGGGTGAAGTGGGGGAGAGGAAAACGAGAGGCAAATGGCAAACAATGTAATGCGAGGGATACAAGTTTGTGATGGATACATGGTATGTCTTGACTTGACTTGGCGCGAATCTACCCGGCAACGGCGCCAGAAATCCTTCTTGCTACCTCTTGAGCACTGCATTGGTTTTCCCTTGAAGAGGAAATGGTGATGCAGCAAAGTAGCGTAAGTATTTCCCTCAATTTTTGAGAACCAAGGTATCAATCCAGTAGGAGATCACGCTCAAGTCCCACGCACCTACACAAACAAATAAGAACTTCGCAACCAATGCGATAAAGGGGTTGTCAATCCCTTCACGATCACTTATGAGAGTGAGATCTGCTAGATATGATAAGATATTTTTTTTTGGTGTTTTTATGATAAAGACACAAAGTAAAATAAAAGGCAAAAGAAATAACTAAGTATTGTAAGATTAATATGATGGAAGATAGACCTGGGGGCCATAGGTTTCACTGGTGGCTTCTCTCAAGATCATAAGTATTACAGTGGGTGAACGAATTACTGTCGAGCAATTGATAGAATTGAGCATAGTTATGAGAATATCTAGGTATGACCATGTATATAGGCATAACGTCCACGACAAGTAGCCCGAAACGATTCTGCATCTACTACTATTACTCCACATATCGACCGCTATCCAGCATGCATCTAGAGTATTAAGTTCATAAGAACAGAGTAATGCTAAAAGGAAGATGCCATGATGTAGAGGGATAAGCTCATGCAATATGATATAAACCCCATCTTTTTATCCTCGATGCCAACAATACAATACGTGCCTTGCTGCCCCTGCTATCACTGGGAAAGGACACCGCAAGATTGAACCCAAAGCTAAGCACTTCTTCCATTGCAAGAAAGATCAATCTAGTAGGCCAAACCAAACTTATAATTCGAAGAGACTTGCAAAGATAAACCAATCGTACATAAAAGAATTCAGAGAAGAATCAAATATTGCTCATAGATAAACTGGATCTTAAACCCACAATTCATCGGATCTCGACAAACACACCGCAAAAGAAGCTTACATCGAATAGATCTCCAAGAGAATCAAGGAGAACTTTGTATTGAGATCCAAAGAGAGAGAAGAAGCCATCTAGCTAATAACTATGGACCCGAAGGTCTGAAATAAACTCCTCACACATCACCGGAGAGGCCATGGAGTTGATGTAGAGGCCCTGTGTGATCAATGCCCCCTCCGACGGAGCTCTCGAAAAGTCCCCAAGATGGGATCTCTCGGGTACAGAAGGTTGCGGCGGTGGAATTAGGTTTTCGTGCAGCCCCTGGATGTTTGGGGGTACGTGGACTTATATAGGAGGAAGAAGTATGTCGGTGGAGCAACGAGGGGCCACGAGGGTGGAGGGGGCGCCTAGGGGGGTAGGCGCCCCCCTGCCTCGTGCCCTCCTCGATCGTTTCTTGACGCACACTCCAAGTCTCCTGGATCACGTTTGTTGAGAAAATCACATTCCCGAAGGTTTCATTCCGTTTGGACTCCGTTTGATATTGCTTTTCTTCGAAACACTAAAATAGGGAAAAAAAGAACAATTTGGGTTGGGCCTCCTGTTAGTACGTTAGTCCCAAAAATGATATAAAAGTGTAAAATAAAGCCCATTAACATCCAAAATTGATAATATAATAGCATGGAGCAATTAAAAATAATAGATACGTTGGAGACGTATCAGCGACCTCCAAGACGGCCACTCCGGCGCCCACAGCGCGATCTTCCCAGGTTGTGCGCGACGAGCAGCGTCACCACGCCGGTGAACCTGGACGCCACCATGGGAAGAGTCATGTGCGTCATCCGCGGGACGAAGGAGGCCAGCATGCCTGCCGAAGTGCTGGCGAGGATGGTGCACAGCTGCTGGGCCGTGACAAAGCTCCTTCTAACGTGGTTAGAAGTCGAGGAGCGCTACAGTCCATGCAGCTTTCACCGCCGCCCATGCCAGCAGAAGCCTTGGCGCGCACGCAGCTGCTCCTGGACTTCCCTCCCGCCGCAGAGAAGCTCGGCGAGTGGAGAGCCACTATCCAGAGCCTCGTCGGCATCGCCAACAAAGACGAGCCACGGCCGGCGGGGCCCTCAGGCCGGCGCTCCATCGAGCCACTGCATGCTGGCGGTGGAGGGGCCGGAGGCGCCGCGACCACGGTGCACTCTCCTCCTCCATGCCAGCCACCGCGGATGTCGGTCCGTCGTGATGACGCTTGTGTTGACATTTCCATAGCGTCGTCCAACCCATGGACCCGCCGCGATCAACGCTAGGTTCTTCAGGAGCGAGCCCATGAAGACGCTCGAACCACCATCGAGCACCGGCGCAATACGCGCCACCAGTCAGACAGGCGGGCAGGGCCCACTATGGACCACCCAGCACCGGGAGGCTCCGGCGGCCTACCTTATGAGGTGGGTTGCCCAGCCTTTACCCGTGAGCTGCGGCAGTTCCAGTGGTCGTCCCACCGCATGTTCAAGCCCGACGTCAGCGAGAAGTACGACGGCAAGACCCACCCGTCAGAGTTGCTCAGCATCTACACCATCGCGATGCAAGCCGTTGGAGCTCGTGACGACGAGGTGCTTGCCAATTACTTCCCATTGGCCCTGAAACCCAATGTCATGTCTTGGTTGATGCACTTGCCGGGGGATTCCATTTCTTTTTGGTTAGATCTGTGCCACGAGTTCATTGGTGCCTTCACTGGAGGCCACCAAGCTCATGGCCAGGCGACTGATTTGCATATCATTCCCCAGAAGGAAGGTGAAAACCTGCGCAAGTACATACAGAGGTTCAGCCGAGTGCAATACAACATCCCGGATGTTCATCCTGCCGCCGTGATCAGCGCATTCCATCAGAACGTGTGTAACCGCAAGATGCGTGAAGAGCTGGTAATGAACAAGGTCAAGGACGTGGCCGAACTTTACGTTCTAGCCGATAGATGCGCCCGGGCTGAAGAGGGAAGGAAGTACCCCGGCGTAGACGCCGGTACGGAAACCGACTCTACCGACGAAGACACTGCCGCCCCGATGAAGAAGGGCCGGCGTCGCAATAGGAAACGCAAGGACAAGACCGTGCTTGCCGTCGAGGGATCCGGCGACACCAGCGCCGCCAAGAAGGCCAAGGCAGACGACCCCGCCAAGGAGATTGTCGGGTGTGCCGCTTGCCGGGCCTTGGCGGCTGCTGACAAGCCAGGGGGCTCCGACAAGCAGTACTGCAAGATCCACCGCACCAAATCCACGACCTCCAGAACTACCGACCAGTTAAGATGCTTGCTAAAAAGCAAAAAGCCGAATATGAGAGGCGGGACAAGGAGAAGGGTCGGGATGGTGCCGAATGATCCGGCAAGAAGCGTGGCGGCCAAGGAGGTCGCCACGGCAAGGATAACCAGCAAGAGAGGCCCACCCGGGGCCGCTACAAGAAGCAGGAAGACGATGATCATGACGAGGACGACGAGTCCGGTGAGCATGAGTTCCAGAAGGCTACGGAGGCCATGTGCATCGATGGCGGCGCCTCGCTGCACACTTCTCACCGCCAACTCAAGTAGTGGGCGCGTGAGATTACAGTAGCAGAGCCATCATTTGACACTCAGAAGCCACTGAAGTGGTCTAGCACGCCCCTCATATTTGATGCCGAGGACTACCCTGACCGCACGACTGCGGTCGGGTGTTTGTCATTGTTGGTCTCACCAACGATACCAACCTCAAGGTGAATAAGATGCTGGTTGACGGCGGGGCCGGCCTGAACTTGATCTCGCCCATCGTGATCAAAAGGCTGCAAATTCCTGATGGAAACCTTGAGGAAACGGGTACGTTTCAAGGGGTCAGCCCGGGAAGGAGCCAGCCGAAGGGGAAGGTCACATTGCCCGTGACGTTCGGAGGTGAGTTGAACTACAAGACGGAGAGGATCGCCTTCAATGTGGCCGAGACCCCCTTGCCCTACAACAGGATCCTCGGTCACCCGGCACTAGCCAAGTTCATGGCGGCGTCGCACGACGCCTACAATACGCTAAAGATGCCTGGGCCGATGACCATCATCACTGTCCCTTCCGACAAGAAGGATGTGCTGATCTGCGCTGACCAACTCTATCGAGAAGTAGTTGCAGCAGCTGCCGCCAAGGCATCTGCTCCTGCCGTTGAGGCCCCGGGAGGGAAGAAGAAGACCGACAGGACCTCTCGCACCCACTCCGGCAAGTGCACCTCTTCGGAATGCTGTGCTACCGTCGAGGACATGCCCGAGAGCTCTACCAGCAAGAGCAAGAAATCCAGAGCTGCACCACCAGAGACCAAGAGGGTGTCTGTCAAGGACGATGGCACGGGAGGGACTTTCACCATAAGCTCCACCCTCGACGACAAATAGGAAAGCGCGCTTGTCACTTTCCTGCGGGCGAATGTTGATGTGTTATCGTGGCAAGCATCCGACATCCCCGGCGTTCCGTGGGAAGTGATTGAGCACCACCTTGTTGTCTGTCCCCATGCGCGACCCGTCAAGCAGAAGGTCAGGAAGCAAGCTTTGGAACGACATGAGTTAATAACAGAGGAGATCAGGAAATTGGAAGCGGCAGGTTTGGTGAGAGGAGTGCTCCATCGACGTGGTTGGCCAATCTGGTGGTGGTGCGCAAGGCATTGTCCTATCAAAACACAGTGCCAAAGAAGAATTTTCTGGTGTTGATAAGGGCAAGTGGAATTTGAATTTGGAGAGCTATGCTCAATTTAATGCCTAGGAGCTTCATGCAGGCTATTTGAACTGCCTCCATGCCAGCCGTGACTTTGAAGCTAGCTTGGTCAACCTGATGAAGGAGCGCTTTGAGGTAAACACAATCATCTTCTTCATAGAAATATATCTCAGCCGCCAAGTCTACTGGATATGATAATTTTGAATATGCTGTAGATTTTAAACATTCTTGTTGAACTTGATATCCATGTCAAAGCCTGTTAGAACTGGAGAATCAACAAGTAGCCCCCAAGGGCCGGCTTAAACTGTATAGCTAAAGCCGGGTCTTCAAAATATGGCTTGTAATTTCACATACATAGCTCGCCAGGGCCGGCTTATACTGACAAGTTAAGCCGGATCTTCAAGTCACAACGAAATTTTTTGCACCTGTAGCCCCCAAGGGCCGGCTTAATCATCATGAATAAGCAGGCACTTATCACCATTACTATGAATAAAATGCAGCTGCGTAGCCCCCATGAGTCGGCTATAGTCATAGCAGTGTAGCCGAGTCATCATAGAATTGTTTTCAAAAAAGAGCAATATGCATTAGCCCCCAAGTGCCAAGTGAAATACCTGTATTATGCTTGGGACATCAAATAACATGATCATAATGCTTCCTATCTTATTCATGTTGCAGACTGAATTGAGCATAAAGGAATCCCAAGTCAATGATCTGAGGGCCAACATTGAAACCCAACAATCTGAGACTTCAAAAGCCAAATCAGAGCTAAAGAATATGTTGGAAAACATTGAGCAGTTGAAACAAAACTTCAGTACTGATAAAACCGGTTGGGAGACCGAGAAGGCAGCTCTATTAAAAAGAGCAGAGGATGCTGAAGCAGCACTTAAACTGGCAACTGACGAATTGTCCGGTTTACGGCATCAAATCAACAGCATGACGTCGGCCATCTTTGGTAAGTAGCAAAAAATACTCCCCTTTACACAAACAATATATCATAATCATCTGCATGTTTACCAAGAATTTTACTGATGTAGGCTCCCGAAGCGCCAAGCTGGGTTCAGACATGCCCATCAAGCTTAAGGCTGTCTATACTCTGGTAGAGCAGCTATACACTGGTGCTCTCTGCTACTACTCATAAGAAACAACCGCCCTCCCTCATCAAGGAAACACTGGAGAAGCTATTGGTGCTACCCCAAAGAATTGAAGATTTAAAGCGATCAGCCGCCAGAGCCGGCGCCATGACCTCCTTAAGCCAGGCGAAGGCATGGCAAGCAGATCTTGATCCAGAAGATTTGGCTAATGGCAGCCCTAGTGTAAAACAAGATGGGTCTCCCTTTAGCGCTGATGATTTTGCAAAAATAGCAAGGGAAATGCGTCCATTAGCAAGCAAGCTGGCCGAAGACACAGATCTATCCCAATATCAGGCGGCTTATGATGCTGAGAACAAGAAGGTGAAGGCACCGGTTCATCAGGAGGTGGATCTCATCCCGCCGACTCGTAAGCACACCTTCGCTCCTGACATTGATCCATCAAGTCTTATAGATGACGAGGCTATGTTTAGAGCTTTGGCCGGTATCAACTGGGCTACGTCTGACTTCCAGCCAATGGGTAACCAAGGAGAAGAAGAAGTAGTGCAGGATGACCCGGAAGCTTCGACCAGCCAAGACTAGAAGTCTTAATTCATGAGTCGGTTTACCAACCATAGCATTTGGATGATGTGTGTCTCAAAAATACTTATTTTTTCGTGGCCATATGATGCCTTGTAATAGGCTAGTTGAAAAACCATGATCTGTTATGCCATCATGTGTGTTTATTTCCATAACATTGCCGATTTGTCATTTGAAGATCTGCCACTTAAGCTTATAATATCATTAATTATGCAGACCATGCTTATCCATTTTTCCTGCACATAAGCAGATAACAAGTGCCATGGCGGTTTACCCCAGGGTGGGTCACAATACCCCACATAAAAACCACTGGTGACTGAATAGTCCATAGCCAGGGAGGGTTTATCAAAAACCTCATATAATTACAGCAAAATAAATATCATACATGTGATATTTATTCATACTGTCGGCTTATCATGCGACGTGCAGTAAGGGTAACAGCCCAAAGTCTTAAAGCACAATGCCCTATTCAATTTATTCATACCGCCAGCTTACAACGCCATATGTAGGAAGGGTAACATCCCAAAACTTAGAGCACAGAACTCTAAGTACATAATCATCATACTGGCGACTTAAAGTCCAAAGCTAGGCCAGGTTAACAAAACTCCGGATAGATTCATATATAAATCATAAGGCAACATGGCCCTAATCAAGTTTCAACCATAGTACCAAAGATGAATCTCAAAAAATGTTCAACGCAAATATAAATCAGAAAAAAAAGGTGTTCATAGGCTGCCAAGCCTCAATGCCAAGTGCTATTCAAGGGCGGCACAGTCGCTGAGTTAAAACTAAATTCAAACCCGTAAGCCAGACCTCACATGACCAATCGTCGTTTTAACTTTGACAAATTCAAGATCTTTATAAGATTGATTGTCAAGAGTATGATGAGTCATTCCAGGATTACCTCGATGGAGTGCCAGGCAAACAAAGGCAGGATAACCCGGATTTTTGGTGAATACACCTGGCGTCCAAGCCTATTACAAGGGACAACATAGCTCTGTTCATTAACAAGGAGCCCCCAAGTAATATTTCATTCCAGGCGTGTAAGCCGGATTAGTAGGGTAGTCATAGCTATGCTCAATGAGCAGGAAGCCCCCAAGTAATATTTCATTCCAGGCATATAAGCCGGATCAATAGGGTAGTCATAGCTATGCTCAATGAGAAGGAAGCCCCCATGCATTGTGCAATCAAGGCATACAAGCCGGATCAAGAGGGTAGTCATAGCTATGCTCAATGAGCAAGTAGCTCCCAAGTGATCTTATGAAGAGACAATAAAGACTTGGATTTTAGAAATGAAACGACAGAGGCCCTGAAATATCAGGGATGTCGGCTTTATTATACTAGTCATTAATATATATACATTGGTAAAAATATGTACATCACAAGAGCCAGTGGCTTAGGTGTAACAAGGCCAAAGATGAGCAATATTCCACGGCCGATGGGTCTCCTCCTCCGACGTGCGTGAGTCCTTATGCTCTCGAACATTGATAAGATAGTGTGACCCATTGTTCAGATTTTTGCTGACCACAAAGGGCCCTTGCCAAGGTGGGGATAGCTTGTGCATGTCAGTTTGATCCTGGATGAGTCGGAGCACCAAATCTCCTTCTTGAAAGGTCATGGCTTTAACCTGGTGGCTATGATAACGATGGAGATCTTGCTGGTAAGTCGTAGAATGAGCCGCCGCAAGGTCACGCTCCTCATCCAACAGGTCAATAGCATCCTGATGTGATTTTTCATCATCAGCTTCAACATAAGCCGCCACACGGGGCGAGTCGTGACGAATGTCACTAGGGAGAACCGCCACTGCTCTGTAAACCATGAAGAAAGGCGTGTAACCCGTAGATCTATTGGGGGTGGTATTGATACTCCAAAGTACTGAAGGTAACTCCTCAACCCAACAACCTGGCGTCCTCTACAAAGGGACCATAAGCCGGGGTTTTATACCTCTCAAAATTTCTTGATTGGCTCTTTCTGCTTGGCCATTGGACTAGGGGTGAGCCACCGATGATACATCAAGACGAATATGCTCTTGTTGACATAATTCTTTCATAGCACCTTTTTGATGAATTGAACCTCGGTCCCCGCGTCACACTTACTGACCGGCTCTACCTCAACCCACTTTGTAATTTGTCAACCACCACCAAGAGGTGGGTCTTTTTATCTTTGGATCTTTTAAAAGGTCCAATCATATCCAGCCCCCAGACTGCAAACGGCCAAGTAATTGGAATCATCCTCAATTCTTGAGCCAGCACATCAGCTCGTCGTGAAAATTTCTGACAACCATCACATTTCCTGACCAAAAACTCTGCATCAGCATGAGCCGCCAGCCAATAAAAACCATGACGAAAAGCCTTGGCCACGAGAGATTTAGAGCTGACATGATGACCACAATCTCCTTCATGAATCTCTCATAGAATCTCACGGCCTTCCTCAAGAGAAACGCAACGTTGAAACACCCTGTGACACTGCATCGGTGCAACTCTCCATTGACAATAGTCATTGACTTAGACCGTCCGGTTATCTGCCAGGCCAAAGTTTCATCTTCAGGTAACTCACCCCGGGTCATATAAGCAAAATATGGAACTGTCCAACCAGGAATAGCATGAAGAGCCGCCACCAACTGTGCCTCCGGGTCAGGAATAGCAAGATCTTCCTCCATAGGCAATTTGACTGAAGGGTTATGCAGAATATCAAGGAAAACATTAGGTGGTACCGGCTTACGTTGGGACCCTAGCTGGCTCAAAGCATGAGCCGCCTCATTTTTCCTACGATCAACATGTTCCACTTGATAACCTTCGAAATGACCAGCAATAGCATCAACCTCTCGACGGTAAGCCGCCATTAGTGGGTCTTTAGAATCCCAAGTTCCTGAAACTTGCCGAGCCACCAAATCTGAGTCGCCAAAGCACCTTACCCGGCTTAGATTCATCTCCTTAGCCATCCAAAGACTGTGGAGCAAGGCTTCATACTTAGCTGCATTGTTAGTACAAGGGAACATCAGCCTTAAAACATAACAAAACTTATCACCTCATGGGGAAGTAAAAATAACTCCAGCCCCAGAGCCTTCCAACTGCCTGGATCCATCAAAGTGAATAGTCCGATATGTGCTATCTGCCTTCTGCTCAGGCATCTGCAATTCTGTCCAATCATTGATGAAATCCACAAGTGCTTGGGACTTGAGGGCTGTGCGAGGCATATATTTCAAACCATGGGGTCCAAGCTCAATGGCCCACTTGGCTACCCGACCTGTGGCCTCTCTGTTTTGAATAATATCCCCTAAAGGAACAGAACTAACCACAGTGATGGGATGACCAAGGAAATATTGCTTGAGCTTACGACTAGCCATGAACACCCCATATACCAGCTTCTGCCAATGCGGATACCTCTGCTTGGATTCAATGAGTACCTCACTGATATAATAAACCAGGCGCTGAACCGGATGTTCCTTGCCTCCTTCCTTCCGTTCCACCACAATCACCACACTGACGGTTCGGCCATTAGCAGCCACATATAACAACAATGGCTCCTTATCAATAGGAACTGCAAGGATCAGCGGCTCAGCCAACTGCTTTTTCAATGCCTCGAATGCCTGATCAGCAGCATCACTCTAGACAAAGTGATTTGTTTTCTTCATCATCTGATACAGAGGGATATCTTTTTCTCCTAACCGGCTTATGAACCAGCTTAAGGCCGCAATACGACCCGCCAGACACCGAACATCATTAATACACGCCGGTTTAGCCAAAGAGGTAATAGCCTTGATTTTCTCCGAGTTAGCTTCAATGCCTCTTTCAGAAACCAAAAAACCCAAGAGCTTGCCTGTTGGCACACCAAAAACACACTTGGTCGGGTTAAGCATCATCTTGTAGACCCGGAGATTGTCAAAGGTCTCTTTAAAATCATCTATCAAGGTATCCTTCTTCCTGGATTTCACAACAATATCATCCACATAAGCATGAACATTGCGTCCAATCTGATCATGAAGGCAATTTTGAACACACCGCTGGTAAGTCGCCTAGGCACTCTCCAAAAGGCATAGACACATAGCAGAAGGCTCCAAAGGGAGTGGTGAAGGTTGTCTTCTCCTGGTCCTTAACAACCATCTTGATCCGAAGATACCCGGAATAAGCATCCAGAAAACTCAAACGCTGACAACCCGTCGTAGCATCAATAATCTGATCAATACGAGGAAGAGAAAATGGATCAGCCGGGCAGGCCTTATTAAGGTCTGTGTAATCCACACACATGCACCAAGTGCCATTTTTCTTAAGCACCAGTACTGCGTTAGCCAACCATTCAGGATGAAAAACTTCAACAATGAACCCAGCTGCCAAGATCCAAGGCCACTTCTTCACCAATGGCCTTACGCCTCTCTTCATTAAAGCGATGAAGGAATTGCTTGATCGGTTTAAACTTTGGAACAATATTGAGAGTGTGCTCAGCGAGTTCCCTCAGTACACCTGGCATGTCTGAAGGCTTCCATGCAAAGATGTCCTGGTTCTCATGGATGAACCCGATGAGCGTGCTTCCCTATTTCGGATCTAGATTAGCACTGATATTGAACTGCTTGGATGAGTCGTCAGGAAGAAAATCAACCAACTTAGTGTCATCTGCTGATTTAAACTTCAACAGAGGGTCATGCTCTGTGGTTGGTTTCTTCAAAGGTGTCATATCTGCCGGGTCAACATTATCCTTGTAAAACATCAACTCTTCTATTGCACAAACAGACTCGGCATAAGCACCATCGCCCTCTTCACACTCTAAGGCTATCTTCCTGTTCCCATGTACTGTGATGGTGCCCTTGTGATCCAGCATCTTAAGCTGCAGATAAACATAACAAGGCCTTGCCATAAACTTAGCATAAGCCGGCCACCGGAACAAAGCATGATAGGGGCTATGGATCTTGACCACCTCGAAAGTCAATGTCTCAGCTCTGTAGTCACGATCATCACCAAAGGCCACTCACAAAACTATCTTACACACTGGATACGCTGACTTACTAGGCACCACTCCATGAAAAATAGTAGAGGATGGCTTAAGATCCTTATCAGTTAAATTCATATGGCGGAAGTTATCATAATAAAGGATATTGATGCTACTGCCTCCATCCATGAGCAATTTAGTGAACTTGTAACCTCCAACCCGAGGTGCAACCACCAAAGCCGAGTCACCCGGATTGTCAACCCGAGGCGGGTGATCCTCACGGCTCCACACAATAGCATGTTTGGACCATCGCAAGCATCAAGGTATTACCGGCTCAACTGCGTTGACTGCCCTCTTATGAACCTTCTGGTCTCGTTTACATAAACTTGTGGTAAACACATGATACTGACCACTATTCAACTGCCTTGGATTACTCTGATAACCCGACTGCTGCTACAGATTCCCTTGACTAGATTGTTGATTGAAGCCGCCTTGAATGCCTTGGCCCTGGAAACAAGAGTTTGAGCCGCCACCACCAAAGTCAGGCCCGTGAGAGCCGGGCCCTAAGCCGCCATTCGGGCCATGATTATTATAGCAAAAATTGGAATTCCTATACTCCCTCATGGTGAAGCAATCCTTCCACAGATGATTGGCCGGCTTTTCTTGCGTACCATGCTTTGGACAAGGCTGATTCATCATCGCCTCAATTACTTTGAGCCTCAAAGCCGGGGCAGCTTGCCCTTACGGCGCTGATTATTGTTCTGCGTATTGGTGTTGGCCACAAAGTCTAAACTACCCTCAGCTTTGCGCTTACCATTGCCACTTTGTTCTGCCGTATTATGCTACTGCCCTTTTGTATTACCGCTCTTCTTTCCCTTACCAGTCTTTTCCTCATCAGACTCAGGGTCTTTAGTACTATCAGAGTCGGCATATTTGACGAGAGCCGCCATGAGCTCTCCCATATCATTGCAGTGATGTTTAAGCTGCCCCAATTTCTGCTTAAGGGGAAGGAAACGACAATTTTTCTCCAACATCAGGACCGCTGAACCAGCGTTGATATTGTATGATGAATGTATAACGGCCGAGATCTGGCGCACCTAATTAGTTGTTGATTCACCCTCACCCTGGACGCAAGAATCCAGATCAAGAATCAACATAGGCTGGTTGGATGTGTCTTTGAAATTTTGAATAAAACATGCCTTCAACTCAGCCCATGACCTGACTGAATTAGCGGGCAACCCTTTCAGCCAAGTATGTGCCGGTCCATCCAAAATCATGGTGAAGTACTTGGCACATGTCACATCATTAAAATCCAACATCTCCACCACTATCTCGTAACTCTCAATCCAGGCCTCTGGGGGCTGATCTGCAGTGTAATTAGGCATCTTACGAGGGCCCTTGAAATACTTAGGCAAACGCTCGTTGCGCAGAGATGGCACTAAACATGGCACACCCAAGGTTCTAGAGGTCACTCCTGCCAGCACAGAAGTTGACGGATAAACCGAAGATTGCTGTTGAGCCGCTAGTTGAGCTGCCAACTCAACCTCCCGACGCGCCCTACCCTGATCCACCAAAGTCTGGGCATCGACACCATCGTGCAGCGGGTCATGGCTATGAGGTTGGTTATGGTGTTGCTCACTACTTGAAACTGCTGGCGAGTCAATATGTCTACTGTAACTTCGACTCAGACGAGGGGTCGAGTGAATCCTTTGGCAGTTGTACAAATACGCCGCCTGTTGGGCCATTGCCCTCTAAAGAAGTTCCCTGGTACAATCATGTTGCCGCAGAGATCATATTATCCAGAGGGTTAGAATAATGACCCGGCGGTGTCGGAACATGTTGAGGCGAAGTCATATCCAAACAAGGCAGATCCATAGTACGCGACTAAACCGACGCTCTGGTCACGTGCGCCTCAACCGCCCGGTTCACCATGGGCGGGTCACTGGTGTTGGATTCTTTAGTAGGGTGCATCGACTGCAAATTAAAATTTTCCTACACGCAGAACAACCAAGAACATGCTACGGGAGATGGATCACAGTGCGTTACCACTAGACGCGCAGTGTCGTGCAGCAGAAGAAGAGTTGGGGCAGCGCGTCTGCGTGAATCGTCTCCTCCTCGTCCAATCTCCCTCGAACAACCGGTCGCCGGATCCTACGTACAAGTTCGCTGGATCGGCGCAGGTGCACTGCCTCTAACGGTATTCGTGCGTGTAGGAGGAACATCGTGCGGCGGACTGCTAGGTATGATCACACAACCGGCGGCGAGTGGAGGTGTCTATTCGTAACACATGCAAACCCTAGTGACACTGCGAAGCGATCAATCCATGAGTGTGCGACACATCCACTTTATATAGGCATCCGTCGTGGGCTCAACACTTGGGCCTCGCACGGACACTAAACCCCATAAGTCTACTCGGCCACAATCCGAATACAGCTCGGATCACATCCGACCAGTGTCCTCAGATCCGACCTCATAGGTTCCTTCCCTTAAGCGCGCGAGCCCTTATGTTCAAGCTGGCTTGGTCGCAGTTCGGATCACCTCCGAGCTGCATGGTTGGTAGCGGCCCCTAGCAAGGCATGCCGAACACCAAGCAGACTATGAAGGTGGTTAAGCGAACCTGTACATCATACTTCCATTCCTTTTGCCACATGATATACGTTGTCGGGCTCAAGGCGAGTCTGTCATCCTTGTGCTAGCCCAACCCCTTTCTCGTTCTAGTGATGTCGACCACAAACAAGATTATCACATAATCTTTGTCACATGGCCATGCTTATCCTGGTCGGATCACACGAGGGGCCCAGAGTATATCTCTCCTTATCAGAGGGGCAGATCCCATCTTGCTTGACCATGTCTTGCAGCATGGGTCTGGACAAGCCAGAAACCTACCTTTGTAACTACCCGGTCACGGAGTAGCATTTGGTTGGCCCAAAGTCTGTCACCATCCCGAGTACATGCGCCAGCTCAGGTCTTAGGACATAGAATGTATGTTGTATTAGAGACTGAAAGATGACATATCGTTGTGTCTCATAGTTGGGTCTCTCCGACTCGGACCTTATCTCGACTCGGATCTGACTACGTCGAATCCGACCAGATCCTTCCAAGTCCATATTATCCGGTTAGCATCTTTGTGCCCCATGGCTAGTGAGACCAAGCCATCGACCGTGTTATATGCTAGTCTAGTTGGTTGCGCGTCCACACAGCCCTTTTGACTAGGGACCTTTTAGGACAGTCATCATATGATGCTTAGTCCCACAAACAAGTCACGTACTTGTTGATACACATCATTGATAATGTCCAAGGACTATCTTTATTCATAAACACATAGGAAATATCATCATACAAGATTGCCTCTAGGGCATATCTCCAACAACTGGTCCATGCCCAGGTGTGTTGAAAAGGTTTCTTGCATCATACTCTAGAGGTAAGCGACTCTGGTGCCTCCTTCTCATGATGACACTTGAAGCGTTTTGATCCATGGTAAGCCGGAAAGACTCTGCATGAATCCATTGTGCCTGAGCGTCCAAAGCAGCTCGCTCCGTGGCCATCCTAGTGTTTTCAGTTGCCAGCTCTTCCTTGGCTTGAGCCATCTCATCTCGTAGCTTCGCCACATCCGCCTTATGCTGTTCTTGAGTGTCTGGGGTCACCTCCACCCCCATCAAAGCCACCAAAGCATTCAGCAATTCGGTCAGAACCTGAGCCGGCGGGCGCGCAGGGCTGCTAGCCCTGGCCGTTGCTGCAACCATTGAGCCGAAGGTTATGGTTGTGGCGGTCTTCGAGCCGAGCACCGGCTGTGTACCGGCCATGAAGATTGCAACCCTGTTCGGCGGCTCATGGGGGTCCAGAATACTGTCACCATCGGAATAGCCCCCAAGTCGGCCGTCCTGTAATTGATGCATTGAATTGGTCTCACCGGTTGATGACTCACCATCAGAGTGAATGGCTGTCTCACCACTAGACACAAAATCCTTCCTCAAATTCCGCCCCATGGATGAACCCAACAAAGGCATGCTTCACAGCGGTTTGAACCTTGGCGGGTCATGCATGCTGAGCCGTCTTGATGATGCCAGTGCAGGTGTCCGGCTCAGGGCCCGGTTCGCCGATCTTGCCGATGAAGACGTGGATTCTGTCGAAGGGGACCCGGTACCCGTACTCGATTGAGTCAGCCTTGGGACCCCAGCCTGCATCGTCGATGTAGAGTTTGCCGCGACGACTCTTGGTCATCCGGCCCACGGCGTATGCCTTGAGCCGTGGGAAGCTGCCCTTCAAGAACTCGAAACCACCGTGCGCTGGCCCCATGGTGGGCGCCAACTATCGTGGATTTAACGTGGCAGATGCCCTAGCAAAACGACTTAGATGTGGAGCCATCACGACGTAGTTAGCTTGAAGGGGTTAATCGAGACAAAGGACACAGAGAGTCTATACTTGTTCGGCCCCTCACAACGAGGTAAAGGCCTACTCCCGTTTGGAGTTGTATTGCTTCTGTTTTGATTTCCAGGGAGAGAATACGCTTGACCTAGTTCTCGATCTCTTGTTTCTTGTCCTCAACCTGCCGTCGGGTCACCCCTTTATATACACAGGTTGATGCCCGACAGCTTACAGAGTCCGGGCCGGCTCATACACAACATGTCCGGCTCGGTGACTAACTAAGTCGCCAGTGGTATGACCCGGCCCCTCCTGGGCGGGTCATACCCAGTAGTTATATCCCCAACAAGATTGGACCCAATGTTCATGCTTATGTGGATGATACTATTGTCAAGTCCGGGAAGAAGTAGACTCTATTGTATGATTTGAAAGAAACCTTTGACAATCTCTGGGTCTACAAGATGATTCTTAACCCGGGCAATTGTGTTTTCGGTGTGCCTATAGGCAAGCTTTTTGGTTTTCTGGTCTCTGAGAGAGGTATTGAAGCTAACCTGAAGAAGATTAAGGATATTAGTTCATTGGCTAAGCCGGCACGTATCAATGACGTCTAGCGTCTGGCGGGTCGTATCACCGCCTTAAGCAGGTTCATAAGCCACCTGGGAGAGAAGGCAATTCCTCTATATCAGATGATGAAGAAAATAGACCATTTTGTGTGGAGTGAAGCGGCTAATGAGGCATTTGAGGAACTCAAGAAGCAGGTAGCTGACCCGCCCGTCCTTGCAGCTCGCATTGAGAAAGAGCCCTTGCTTTTATACGTGGCGGCTAACAGCAGAGCTGTCAGTGTGGCGATTGTGGTGGAATCAAAGGAGATGGGTAAGGAATACCCAGTCCATAGACCGGCTTATTATGCCAATGAGGTGTTAATTGAGTCTAAACAGCGATACCCACATTGGCAGAAGCTGGTATAAGGGGTGTTCATGGCAAGTCGCAAGCTGAAGCACTATTTTCTTGGCCATCCAATTACAGTAGTCAATTCTGCTCCTTTGGGGGGTATTATTCAAAACAGAGAGGCTACAGGCCGAGTGGCTAAATGGGCCATTGAGCTTGGACCTCATGGTTTTAAGTATGTGCCATGGACACCTATCAAATCTCAGGCTCTTGTGGATCTCATCAATGATTGGAAGGAGTTACAGACACCGAAGGAGAGGCCTGACAACACATATTAGACTATTCACTTTGATGGGTCCAGACAACTAGAAGACTCGGGGCTAGAGTTATTTTGACTTCCCCACGAGGTGATAAATTTTGTTATGTTCTAAGGTTGATGTTTCCATGTACTAACAATGCGGCTGAATATGAGGCTCTGCTCCACGGTCTTCAGATGGCCATGGAGATAAATTTAAGTCAGGTCAGGTGCTTTGGCGACTCAAATTTAGAGGCTCAGTAGGTGTCAGGCACTTGGGACTCCAAAGACCCACTCATAGCGGCTTATCGCCAGGCGGTTAACAATATAGTTGGTCATTTCAAAGGTTATCAAGTGGAGCATCTTGATAGGAGGAAGAATGAGGTGGCTGATGCATTGAGCCGGCACAGGTCTCAACGTAAGCCGTACCTCCCAATGTATTTCTTGACGTGTTGAATAATCCTTCAATCAAATTGCTGTCAAAAGAGGATCTTGCTATTCTTGACCCAGAGGCGCAGTTAGTGGTGGCTCTCCATGCTATTCCTGATTGGACAGTTCCATACTAGGCTTATACGACCCGGGGTGAGTGAGCAGAGGATGAAACTTTGGCCAGACAGATAACCCGGTGATATAAGTCAATGACTATAGTCAATGGCGAGTCACACCAATGCAGTGTCATGGGCATGTTCCAGCGGTGTGTTTCTCCTGAAGAGGTCCACAGGATCTTAAGGGAAATCCATGAAGGTGATTGTGGTCATCACGCCGTCTCTAAATCTCTAGTGGCTAAAGCCTTTCATCATGGATTTTATTTGTTGATGGCTCATGCTGATGCCACGGATTCTGTCAGTAAGTGTGATGGTTGTCAGAAGTTTTCTCGATAGGCTCATGTGTAGGCTAAAGAATTGAGGATGATTCCAATTTCTTGGCCGTTTGTAGTCTGGGGGATTGATATGGTTGGACCTTTCAAGAGGTCTAAGGACAAGAAAACCCACCTCTTGGTGCCGGTTGATAAATTAACCAAGTGGGTTGAGGCAGAACCGGTCAGCAAGTGTGATGCAGCAATGGCGATTCAATTCATAAAGAAAGTAATCTTCCGTTTTGGTTACCCTCATAGCATCATAACTGACAATGACACTAATCTATCTAAGGGTGCTATGAGAGACTTCTGTCAACAGGAGCATATTGATCTTGACGTCTCCTCGGTGGCTCATCCACAGTCTAACGGTCAAGTTGAGAGGGCTAATCAAGAAATCTTGAGAGGTATAAAACCCTAGCTTATGGTTCCTTTGCAGAGAACACCGGGTTGTTGGGTCGAGGAATTACCTTCGGTACTTTGGAGTATAAACACTGAAGGAAATATGCCCTAGAGGCAATAATAAAGTTGTTATTTATATTTCCTTATATCATGATAAATGTTTATTATTCATGCTAGAATTGTATTAACCAAAAACTTAGTACATGTGGGAATACATAGTCAAACAAACTGTCCCTGGTATGCCTCTACTAGACTATCTCGTTAATCAATGATGGTTAAGTCTCCTGACCATAGACATGTGTTGTCATTTGATGACCGGGATCACATCAGAGAATGATGTGATGGACAAGACCCGTGCGTTAGCTTAGTGATACGTCTCCAACGTATCTATAATTTTTGATTGCTCCATGCTATATTATCTACTATTTTGGACATTATTGGGCTTTGTTATCCACTTTTATATTATTTTTGGGACTAACCTATTAACCAGAGGCCCAGCCCAGAATTGCTGTTTTTGCCTATTTTAGGGTTTCGAAGAAAAGGAATATCAAACAGAGTCCAAATGGAACAAAACTTTGGGAACGTGATTTTCTCAGCGAACATGATCCAGGAGACTTGGACCCTACGTCAAGAAATAAAGGAGGAGGCCATGAGGTAGGG
>NC_041386.1:334804748-334823994 GCF_002162155.2 Triticum dicoccoides
GTAGGCCCCCTGTTGGTCCACCAACGTACTCCTTCCTCCTATATATACCTACGTACCCCCAAACGATCAGATACGGAGCCAAAACCCTAATTCCACCGCCGTAATTTTCTTTATCCACGAGATCCCATCTTGGGGCCTATTCCGGAGCTCCACTGGAGGGGGCATCTATCACGGAGGGCTTCTACATCAACACCATAGCCTCTCCGATGAAGTGTGAGTAGCCTCAGACCTTCGGGTCTATAGTTATTATCTAGATGGCTTCTTCTCTCTTTTTGGATCTCAATACAATGTCCCCCCCCCACTCTTGTGGAGATCTATTCAATGTAATCTTCTTTTTGCGGTGTGTTTGTTGAGACCGATGAATTGTAGGTTTGTGATCAAGATTATCTATGAACAATATTTGAATCTTCTCTGAATTCTTTTATGTATGATTGGTTATCTTTGCAAGTCTCTTCAAATTATCAATTTGGTTTGGCCTACTAGATTGATCTTTCTTGCAATGGGAGAAGTGCTTAGCTTTGGGTTCAATCTTGTGGTGTCCTTTCGTAGTGACAGTAGGGGCAGCAAGGCACGTATTGTATTGTTGCCGTCGAGGACAACAAGATGGGGTTTTCATCATATTGCATGATTTTATCCCTCTACATCATGTCATCTTGCTTAAGGCGTTACTCTGTTTTCATGAACATAATACTCTAGATGCATGCTGGATAGCGGTCGATGAGTGGAGTAATAGTAGTAGATGCAGGCAGGAGTCGGTCTACTTGTCTTGGACGTGATCCCTATATACATGATCATACCTAGATATTATCATAACTATGCTCAGTTCTGTCCATTGCTCAACAGTAATTCGTTCACCCACTGTAAAATACTTATGCTCTTAAGAGAAGCCACTAGTGAAACCTATGGCCCCGGGGTCTATCTTCATCATATTAAACTTCCAATAGTTAGTTATTTCCTTTGCTTTTTTACTATGCTTTTATTTTACTTTGCATCTTTATCATAAAAATACCAAAATATTATCTTATCATATCTATCAGATCTCACTCTCGCAAGTGACCATGAAGGGATTGGCAACCCCTTATCGCGTTGCTTGCGAGGAGTTATTTGCTTTGTGCAGGTACGAGGTACTCGCACGTAGCCTCCTACTGGATTGATACCTTGGTTCTCAAAAACTGAGGGAAATACTTACGCTACTTTGCTGCATCATCCTTTCCTCTTCAAGGAAATCCAGCGCAGTGCTCAAGAGGTAGCACTTAGCATTATGATCATTTAGTTTTAGTGCTATTGCTTTCTTCATGACTTATACATGTTCCTCTGACTATGAGGTTATGCAACTCCCGAATACCGGAGGAACACCTTGTCTGCTATCAAACGTGACAACGTAACTAGGTGATTATAAAGATTCTCTATAGGTGTCTCTGATGGTGTTTGTTGAGTTGGCATGGATCGAGATTAGGATTTGTCACTCTGTGTACCGAAGAGGTATCGTTGGGCCCTCTCAGTAATGCTCATCACTATAAGCCTTGCAAGCAATTTGATTAATGATTTAGTTACGGGATGAAGCATTACGGAACGAGTAAAGAGACTTGCCGGTAACGAGATTCAACTAGGTATGATGATACCGACGATTGAATCTTGGGCAAGTAACATACCAATGACAAAGGGAACAATGTATGTTGTTATGCGGTTTGACCGATAAAGATCTTTGTAGAATATGTAGGAGCCAATATGATCATCCAGGTTCCACTATTAGTTATTGACCGGAGATGTGTCTCGGTCATGTCTACATAGTTCTCGAACCCGTAGGGTCCATATGCTTAATGTTCGATGATGATTTGTATTATGAGTTATGTGATTTGATGACTAAAGTTTGTTCGAAGTCCTGGATGAGATCACGGACATGACGAGGAGTCTCGAAATGGTCGAGAGGTAAAGATTCATATATTGGAAGGTTACATTCATACACCGGAACGGTTTTGGGAAGTGTCGGATGAGTTTCGGAGTACCTAGGATTATCGGACCCCCCCTAGGAAGTTAATGGTCCTACATGGGACTTAGTGGAGAAGAGAGAGGGCCGGCCAGGAGGTAGCGCCCCCCATTGCCAATCCGAATTGGACAAGGGGTGGGGCCGGCACCCCCTCCTTCCTTCTCTCCTCTTCCTCCTTCCCTCCTTCTCCTAGTTGGAATAGGAAAGGGGCGGATCCTACTTGGATCGGGAGTCCATGTAGGACTCCCCCCTATGGCACATCCCCCCTTGGGCTGGCCTCCTCTTCCCCCCTCCTTTATATATGTGGGAGGGGGCACCCCAAAGGCACACCAAGTCTTCTCTTCGCCGTGTGCGGTGGCCCCCTCCACAGTTACACACCTCGGTCATATCATCGTAGTGCTTAGGCGAAGCCCTACGCCGGTAACTTCATCATCACCGTCGCCACGCCATCGTACTAATGGAACTCTACCTCGTCCTCAACTGGATCAAGATCTCAAGGGGCGTCATCGAGATGAATGTGTGCTGAATACAGAGGTGCCGTAGGTTCGGTGCTAGGATCGATTGAATCGTGAAGACGTTCGACTACATCAACCGCTTTACTAAACGCTTCAGCTTTCGGTCTACGAGGGTACGTGGACACTCTCCCCTCTCATTTATATGCATCTCCTAGATTGATCTTGCATGATCGTAGGAATTTTTTTGAAATACTGTGTTCCCCAACAGTGGCATCCGAGCCAGGTCTATGCGTAGATGTTATATGCACGAGTAGAACACAGAGAGATGTGGGCGATAATAGTCATATTGCTTTCCAGCAACGTCTTACTTTGATTCGGCGGTATTGTTGGATGAAGAGGCCCGGACCGACATTACATGACCGTGTTCATGAGACTGGTTCTACCGACGTGCTTTGCACACATGTGGTTGGCGGGTGTCTGTTTCTACAACTTTAGTTGAATTGAGTTTGACTATGCCCGGTCCTTGTTGAAGGTTAAAACAACACACTTGACGAAAAATCATTGTGGTTTTGATGCACAGGTAAGAACGGTTCTTGCTAGAATCCTATAGCAGCCACCTAAAAGTTGCAACAACAAAGTAGAGGACGTCTAACTTGTTTTTGCAGGGCATGTTGTGATGTGATATGGTCAAGACGTGATGAGATAGAAATTTTTGTATGAGATGATCATGTTTTGTAAAAGTTATCGGCAACTGGCAGGAGCCTTATGGTTGTCGCTTTATTGTATGAAAAGCAATCGCCATGTAATTGCTTTACTTTATCACTAAGCGGTAGCGATAGTCGTAGAAGCTATAGTTGGCAAGACGACAACGATACTACGATGGAGATCAAGGTGTCAAGCCGGTGACGATGTTGATCATGATGGTGCTTTGGAGATGGAGATCAAAGGCACAAGATGATGATGGCCATATCATATCACTTTTTTTGATTGAATGTGATGTTTATCCTTTAAACATCTTATTTTTCTTAGTACGACGGTAGCATTATAAGATGATCCCTCACTAAATTTCAAGGTACAAGTGTTCTCCCTGAGTATGCACCGTTGCTACAGTTCTTCGTGCTGAGACGCCACGTGATGATCAGGTGTGATAAGCTCTACGTTCACATACAATAGGTGCAAGCCAGTTTTGCACATGCAGAATACTCGGTTTAAACTTGACGAGCCTAGCATATGCAGATATGGCCTCAGAACACTAGGACCGAAAGGTCGAACGTGAATCATATAGTAGATATGATCAACATAGTGATGTTCACCATTGAAAACTACTCCATCTCACATGATGATCGGACATGGTTTAGTTGATATGGATTACGTGATCATTTAGATGACTAGAGGAATTTCTATCTAAGCGGGAGTTCTTAAGTAATATGATTAATTGAACTTTAATTTGTCATGAACTTAGTACCTGATAGTATTTTGCATGTCTATGTTGTTGTAGATCAATGGCCCGTTCCCTTAAATTTTAATGTGTTCCTAGAGAAAGCTAAGTTGAAAGATGATGGTAACAACTACACGGACTGGGTTCGTAACTTGAGGATTATCCTCATTGCTGCACGGAAGAATTATGTCTTGGAAGCACCGCTAGGTGCAAGACCCGCTGCAGGAGCAACTCCGGGCGTTGTGAACGTCTGGCAGAGCAAAGCTGATGACTACTCGATAGTTCAGTGTGGCATGCTTTACGGCTTAGAATCGGGACTTCAACGACGTTTTGAACATCATGGAGCATATGAGATGTTCGAGGAGTTGAAGTTAATATTTTAAGAAATTGCCCGAATTGAGAGATATGAAGTCTCCAATAAGTTCTATAGCTACAAGATGGAGGAGAATAGTTCTGTTAGTGAACATATACTCAGAATGTTTAGGTACCACAACCACTTGACTCAACTGGGAGTTAATCTTCCTGATGATAGTGTCATTGACAGAGTTCTTCAATCACTGCCACCAAGCTACAAAAGCTTTGTGATGAACTATAATATGCAAGGGATGGATAAGACAATTCCCGAGCTCTTCGCGATGCTAAAGGCTGCGGAGGTAGAAATCAAGAAGGAGCATCAAGTGTTGATGGTTAACAAGACCACTAGTTTCAAGAAAAGGGCAGAGGGAAGAAGGAGAACTTCAAGAAGAACGACAAGCAAGTTGCTGCTCAAGTGAAGAAGCCCAAGTCTGGACCTAAGCCTGAGATTGAGTGCTTCTAGTGCAAAGGGACTAGTCACTGGAAGCGGAACTGCCCCAAGTATTTGGCAGATAATAAGGATGGCAAAGTGAAAGGTATATTTGATATACATGTTATTGATGTGTACCTTACTAATGCTCGTAATAGCGCATAGGTATTTGATACTGGTTTAGTTGCTCATATTTTCAACTCGAAACAGGGGCTACGGATTAAATGAAGATTGGCTAAGGACGAGGTGACGATGCACGTGGGAAATGGTTCGAAAGTCGATGTGATCGCCGTCGGCATGCTACCTCAGCATCTACCTTCGGGATTAGTTTTAGACCTGAATAATTCTTATTTGGTGCCAGCGTTAAGCATGAACATTATATCTGGATCTTGTTTGATGAGAGACGGTTATTCATTTAAATCAGAGAATAGTGATTTTTCTATTTATACGAGTAATATATTTTATGGTCATGCACCCTTAATGAGTGGTCTAATTTTGTTGAATCTCGATAGTAGTGATACACATATTCATAATATTGAAGCCAAAAGATACAAGTTTAATAATGATTGTGCAACTTATTTTTGGCACTGTCGTTTAGGTCATATTGGTGTAAAGCGCATGAAGAAACTCCACACAGATGGGCTTTTGGAATCACTTGATGCTTGCGAACCATGCCTCATGGGCAAGATGACTAAGGCTCCATTCTCCGGAACAATGGAGCGAGCAACTGACTTATTGGAAATAATACATAGTGATGTATGTGGTCTGATGAGTGTTGAGGCTCGCGGCGGGTATCATTATTTTCTTACCTTCACAGATGATTTGAGCAAATATGGGTATATCTACTTGATGAAACATAAGTCTGAAACATTAGAAAAGTTCAAAGAATTTTAGAGTGAAGTGGAAAATCATCGTAACAATAAAATAAAGTTTCTACGATCTGATCATGGAGGTGAATATTTGAGTTATGAGTTTGATCTTCATTTGAAACAATGTGGAATAGTTTCCCAACTCATGCCACCTGGAACACCGCAGCATAATGGTGTGTCCGAACGTCATAACCGCACTTTATTAGATATGGTGCAATCTATGATGTCTCTTACTGATTTACCACTATCATTTTGGGATTATGCTTTAGAAACGGCTGCATTCGCGTTAAAAAGGGAACCATCTAAAACTGTTGACACGACACCATATGAACTGTGGTCTGGCAAGAAACCCAAGTTGTCATTTCTTAAAGTTTGGGGCTGCGATGCTTATGTGAAAAAGCTTCAACCTGATAAGCTCGAACCAAAATCGGAGTAATGTGTCTTCATAGGATACCCAAAGGAGACTGTTGGGTACACCTTCTATCACAAATCTGAAGGCAAGATATTTGTTGCTAAGAATGAATCCTTTCTAGAGAAGGAGTTTCTCTCGAAAGAAGTGAGTGGGAGGAAAGTTGAACTTGATGAGGTAATTGTACCTTCTCCCTTATTGAAAAGTAGTTCATCATAGAAATCAGTTCCAGTGATTCCTACACCAATCAATGAGGAAGCTAATGATGATGATCATGAAACTTCTGATCAAGTTACTACTGAACCTCGTAGGTCAACTAGAGTAAGGTCCTGATGGCAGCTAGAACTACCTCATTATTTCCCCGTAGAGGGAGGGATGATGCTGCACAGCGACGGGAGGTATTTCCCTCAGTTATGAAACCAAGGTTATCGAACCAGTATGACAACCAACCAACACAACGTAAATAGCCCATGCACACAAATAACAACACCTCGCAACCCGACATGTTAAAGGGGTTGTCAATCCCTTCCGGGTAACGGCGCCAGAAATTGGTGTGTGACGGTAAAAAGGTTGTAATAGATTGGATAAATAGATCGCAAATAAAATAAAGTGAACCAAAGTATTTTTGTATTTTTGGTTTAATAGATCTGAAAATAGAAGCCAGGGAAAAGTAGATCGCAAAGGCAAATATATGAGCAATAAGACCCGGGTGCCGTAGGTTTCACTAGTGGCTTCTCTCAAGAAAAATAGCAAACGGTGGGTAAAAAACTTACTATTGGGCAATTGATAGAACTTCAAACAATTACGACGATATCTAGGCAATGATCATTACATAGGCATCACATCCAAGATTAGTAGACCGACTCCTGACTGCATCTACTACTATTACTCCACACATCGACTGCTATCCAGCATGCATCTAGTGTATTAAGTTCATGGAAAAATGGAGTAATGCAATAAGAACGATGACATGATGTAGACAAGATACGTTTATCTATATGGCGGTAGATATGGATCTCATCTTTTTATCCTTGGTAGCAACGATACATACATGTCGGTTCCCTTTCTGTCACTGGGATCAAGCACCGTAAGATCGAACCCACTACCGGGCTCCTCTTCCCAATGCAAGATAAATAGATCGAGTTGGCCAGACAAAACCCAAATATCGGAAAAGAAATACGAGGCTATAAGAGATCATGCATAAAAGAGATCAAAGAAACTCAAATACTTTCATGGATATAAAAACATAGATCTGATCATAAACTCCAAGTTCATCGATCCCAACAAGCACACCACAAAAGAGTTACATCATATGGATCTCCAAGAGGCAATTGTATTGAGAATAAAGAGAGAGAGAGAGAGAGAGAGAGAGAGAGAGAGAGAGAGAGAGATGAATCCATCTAGCTACTAACTACGGACCAGAACGTCTACAAAGAACTACTCACGCATCATCGAAGAGGCACCAATGGAAGTGGTGAACCCCTCTGTGATGGTGTCTAGATTGGATCTGGTGTTTCTGGACTCTACGGCGGCTGGATGAATATTTCATCGACTCCCCTAGGGTTATGGGATTTTTGGGGTATTTATAGAGCAAAGAGGCGGTCCTGGGTGTACCCGAGGTGGGCACAACCCACCAGGGCACTCCAGGGCCTCCTGGCATGCCCTGGTGGGTTGTCCCCTCCTTGGGACTCCCCCCAGGTGCAACCATGGCCCATCTTCTTCCTTTTGTCCCATAAAAAATCATCGTAAAGTTTCGTGCCATTTGGACTCCATTTGATATTTACTTCCTGCGATGTAAAAAACATGGAAAACATGAACTGGCACTAGGCACTATGTTAATAGGTTAGTACCAAAAAATTATATAAATTGACTATAAAATGATTATAAAACATCCAAGATTGATAATAAAACAACATGGAACAATCAAAAATTATAGATATGTTGGAGATGTATCAGCATCCCCAAGCTTAACTCCTACTCATCCTCGAGTAGGTAAGTGATAAAAACAGAATTTTTGATGTGGAGTGTTGTTCATCAAGTCACATTCTTTTATTTATAGCATGGACATTTGGACTTTTATGTGATTCAAAGCAATAGTCTAGTTTTGACATAATAATTTAGATACTCAAGCATATCAACAAGCAACCATGTCTTTCGAAATATCAATGCTAAAATAAGTTATCCCTAGCCTATCATGCTCAAACATTGATCCATTCATGAAACACACTCGAAAATTAACTACACCCAATACTTGAGCACGATCATATTGCCTCCTAGTTCGTGCTTTTTATGAGAGAAGATGGAGACTGAAATTTCAAAATAAAAATTGCATAAAGTAAAAGAAAGACCCTTTGCAGAGGGAAGTAGGGATTTGTAGAGGTGCCAGAGCTCAAAGCGAAAAATTTGAGATAAAAACATTTTGGGAGGTGTATCCATCCCACCAGCGAAAACGACTTAGAGTTCTGAACACTTTCCATGCTAGATATGCCATAGGCAGACCCCAAACAAAAAATAAAGTTTATTCCTTTTTGCACCATAACTTTCACTTTCCATGGCTAGCAGTATCCACGGGTTCCCTCCATACCAATACTTTCCAAGGAATTTATTGTTTGACAATATAAAGTAAATTCATTTTTGTTTTTGCATTTCGGGACTGGGCATCCCTAATATCTTTGCCTTACTCTCATGCAATGACAAGTGAATAAACACTCATCTTGAGAATAACACATCTAGCATGGAAAATATTATCCACCCTTTACCGTTCCACGAGTGAAACAAACACACAAAAGAGAAGTTTATTTTGAAAATTAGAGATGGCACATGCAAATTTTCTTAGAACAGCAAAAGAATACCGCATATAGGTAGATATGGTGAAATCATGTGGCAAAACTAGTTTAAAGGATTCTGGATGCACAAGTAGAAGTCATACTTAGTGCAAAATGAAGGCTAGCAAAACATTGGGAAGCGAGCAACCAAGAAACGGATAATCTTATAAGCAAGGCTTAAGCATAATTAACACCAAATAATGCACTAGAAGTAGGATATAATTTTCATTGCATGATTATTGACTTCCGTGCATGCATAGGGAATCACAAACCTTAACACCAATATTCCTACTAAAGCATAATTACTCATCAAGATGACTAACATATCACATCATCATATCTCAAAACTATTACTAAGAATCAAGTTTATTTTGTCCAATGATCTTCATGACATTTTCTTTTCTTTTATCCTTCTTGGATATCTATCACTTTGGCACTATTTTTCATGTGTTGCTTTTCATAAGCTCGACCAAATATAAGTGCAGATCATGAGCATAACAAATTTTCTTTCTCTCAAAATAATTTAAGTGAAGCAAGTGAGAATTTCTTCAAAATTTTACTAACTCTCAAACAAATCTAAGTGAAGCAAGAGATCGTTTATTCAAAAATAACAAAGCACACCGTGCTCAAAAAGGTATAAGTGAAGTACTAGAGCATGTCCTAGCTCATAAAAGATTTAAGTGAAGCATACAGAGCAATTCTAACAAGTCATGACATAATTTTGGCTCTCTCAAAAAGGTGTGTCCAGCCAGGATTGATAACTTAAAACACAAAATAAAAAAGCAAAGACACATATCATACAAGACGCTCCAAGCAAAACACATATCATGTGACGAATAAAAATATAGTCTCGAGTAAAATACCGATAGTTGTTGGAAGAAAGCGGGGATGCCACTCGGGGGCATCCCCAAGCTTAGTTGGTTGCTCATTCTTGGATAATAGCTTGGGATGCCGGGGCATCCCCAAGCTTAGGCTATTACATCCTTCCTTCATCCATCGTAAGATAACCCAAAACTTGAAAACTTCAATCACACAAAACTCAACAAAGTCTTCATGAGATCAGTTAGTATAAGAATAATAAATCTCTACTATAAGTGTTGTATCGAACCAATTCATATTTTGTTTTTGTATTATATCTACTGTATTCCAACTTTTTTATGGAAAAAATTCATCAAAGAAAACCATAGAGCCATCAAAATAAGCACACAACACAAAGAAAACAGAATTTGTCAAAACAAAACAGACTGTAGCAACCTGACTATTTCTAATACTTTTGTAACTCCAAAAACTCTGAAAAATTAGGATGGCCTGAGAAATTTGTATATTGATATACTGCAAGTGGAATGGGTATTTTATCGCTCATTGGTAAAAAAATGAATATTAATTTCATGAGCATAAACTTTTTGTTTTTTTCAGCAAGATCAAACAACTATTGCCCAAGAAGATCCTAAAGGCTTTGCTTGGCACAAACACTAATTAAAACATAAAAACACAATCATAACAGTAGCATAATTGTGCTAACACTCAAGAACAGAAAGCAAAAAGCAAAAATAATTTTAGTCATTGGGTTGCCTCCCAACAAGCGTTATAGCTTTACGCCCTTAGCTAGCATAAAGCAAGAATCTAAGTTTTGTCATCTTTGGTTCGAGATCCATAAGATGCCCTCATGATTGATTCATAGGGTGGCTTAATTCTAGTTCTAGGAAAGTGTTCCATACCTTTCCTAAAAGGAAATTGGAAGTTAATATTGCCTTCTTTCATATCAATCACGACACCGATAGTGCGTAAAAACGGTCTACCAAGAATAATCGGACAAGACAGATTGCAATCAATATCAAGAACAATAAAATCTATGGGCACATAATTCCTATTTGCAAGAATAAGAACATCATTAATCCTTCCCATACGCTTTTTAATAGTGGAATCCGCTGATACGTCTTCAACGTATCTATAATTTTTGATTGCTCCATGATATATTATCTACTGTTTTGGACATTATTGGGCTTTATTATCCACTTTTATATTATTTTTGGGACTAACCTATTAACAAGAGGCCCAGCCCGAAATTGTTGTTTTTGCCTATTTTAGGGTTTCGAAGAAAAGGAATATCAAACGGAGTCCAAACGGAATGAAACCTTCAGGGACGTGATTTTCTCACCGAACATGATCCAGGAGACTTGGACCCCACGTCAAGAAACAAAGGAGGAGGCCACGAGGTAGGGGCACGCCTACCCCCCAGGCGCGCCCTCCACCCTCGTGGGCCCCTGTTGCTCCACCGACGTACTCCTTCCTCCTATATATACCTACATAACTTTCTGTATCCACGAGATCCCATCTTGGGGCCTGTTCCAGAGCTCCGCCGGAGGGGGTATCCTTCATGGAGTGCTTCTACATCATCACCATAGCCCCTCCGATGAAGTGTGAGTAGTTTACCTTAGACCTACGGGTCCATACTTATTAGCTAGATGGCTTCTTCTCTCTTTTTGCGGTGTGTTTGCGGTGAGTAGTTTACCTCAGACCTACAATGTTCTCCCCCTCTCTTGTGGAGATGTAATCTTCTTTTTGCGGTGTAATCTTCTTTTTGTGGTGTGTTTGTTGAGACTGATGAATTGCGGGTTTATGATCAACTCTATCTATGAACAATATTTCAATCTTTATTGAATTCTTTTATGTATGATCGGTTATCTTTGCAAGTCTCTTCGAATTATCAGTTTGGTTTGGCCTACTAAATTGATCCTTCTTGCAATGGGAGAAGTGCTTAGCTTTGGGTTCAATCTTGCGTGTACTTTCCCAGGGACAGTAGGGTTTTCATCATATTGCATGAATTTATCCCTCTACATCATGTCATCTTGCTTAAGGCGTTACTCTGTTTTCATGAACTTAATACTCTAGATGCATGCTGGATAGCGGTCGTTGAGTGGAGTAATAGTAGTAGATGCAGGCAGGAGTCGGTCTACTTGTCTCAGACGTGATGCCTATATACATGATCATACCTAGATATTCTCATAACTATGCTCAATTCTGTCAATTGCTCAATAGTAATTCGTTCACCCACCATAAAATACCTATGCTCTTGAGAGAAGCCACTAGTGAAACCTATGGCCCCCGGGTCTATCTTCATCATATTAGTCTTCCAACACTTAGTTATTCTTACTTTGCTTTTATTTTACTTTGCATCTTTATCATAAAAATACCAAAAATATTATCTTATCATATCTATCAGATATCAGTCTGGTAAGTGGTCATGTAGGGATTGACAACCCCTTATCACATTGGTTGTGAGGATTTATTTGTTTTGTGTAGGTGCGAGGGACTTGCGCGTAGCCTCCTACTGGATTGATACCTTTGTTCTCAAAACTGAGGGAAATACTTATGCTACTTTTCTGCATCACCCTTTCCTCTTCAAGGGAAAACCAACGCAGTGCTCAAGAGGTAGCATCTGCCAAGTGCAAATTCAAGGAACATTCTTCAAGATTGGTTAGACCAAGCATATCACATGAAGATTTCGGAATTGTGGAAACACTAGCACCCAAGTCACACAAAGCAAAACATTCATAATTTTTAATCTTGACTTTGATAGTACGTTCCCATTCATCATACAATTTTCTAGGAATTGAAACTTCTAATTCCAATTTTTCTTCAAGAGCTTTCATCATTGCATCAACAATATGTTTAGTAAAATCTTTATTTTGTTCATAAGAATGGGGTGAATTTATCATGGATTGCAACAAAGAAGTACAATAAATCAAAGAAAAACTATCATAATTAAAGTCTTTGTGATCCAAAATAGTGGGTGCATCATTAGGTAATGTTTTGACCTCTCCAAACCCACTTTCATCAATTTTCTCAACAAGATTTTCACCCTCCGAAATATTGGGATGCCTTCTACCTAAAGTTGACTCTTCTCCAGTCCCTTTTTCATCATTCTTAACTTTACTAAACAAGGAATCAATAGAAGAAACACCAATCATTTTAAGATCTTCATCACTTTTGCAAGAATAATCACTAGAAAAAGCTATTTCCAAAAATTCTCTTTTAGCTCTAAGCAATGTAGTTCTTTTCTTACTTTCATCCATAGAAACATAAAGAGCTTTAATTGATTCATCTACTTTAGGCACAACAATTTTCATCTTGAGATTTTCCGCATCATGAGCAATTCTATCAACACTTCTAGACAAATCATGAATTTTGTTCAACTTTTCTTCTATGGAAGTGTTGAAAACTTTTTGTGTGTTGATAAATTCTTTAATATTATTCTCTAGATTAGAGGTGTTCCTATTATTATTATAAGACTGATTTCCATATGAATTACCATAATTATTAGAGGAATTACTAGGAAAAAGCCTAGGATTAAAATTACCTCTATAAGCATTATTGTTGAAATTATTTCTAGAGATAAAATTCACATCAATGACATCACTATTTTGCTCAATCAAAGTAAACAAAGGCATTGTCGGCATCCTGGGAACGGGGGTACCCAGACTTGCCTGCCTGCTGCCCAGGGCGTGGCTCCACCAACGGCCTGGTACAGCCCATCTTCAGCACCAACCACTCAAGACCCTCACGAGGGGCCAAGCCTCGCGAGGCGGACGACACGAAGGCCTCCTCTGGGGCGGTCTCGCTAGGTTTTCTCCCGAGGAGCGGAGATATCTATGCAAGGGACACCTCGTGAGGTCCGTGTGACATGAGCCATGACGACCAAGGCCAGGCGGGCGCCAACGGGCGCTAGTAGGCGCAGAGTGTCAGTTTGTTCTTTGGTGCTAAGCAAGCAGGTGCAGGCGAGGAGTCCCGGGGCATCAGGTAAAGGTTTCCATATCGGTGTGACAAGACCAAGAACATTAGGACAGCATGACTGAGGTCACCGCGGAGCCATGGCGGCGTCACCACCATAGCCTTTGGCAGGAGAATACAACTTTTTGTCAGGATAACTTGTACTAGTTGTCTCCCTTCAAAATTGGCCGTTGTGGGATCCCTTCCCGTCTAAACATTTGGGAAGAGGACCAGGGCCTCTATAAATAGGACTAGCCACCACCATAGCAAGGGACGGATCATTCGGACCATCCTCAAGCACAGCAGCTTATCGAGCTCAAGAACACCTCTCCTTAGGAGGTTGGTCATCCACTGTAATAGTTCATTCTCAGCCCACGAGGCAATCCACCACACCGCACTGGAGTAGGGTATTACACCACAATGGTGGCCCAAACCAGTCTAAACTCTCGTGTCACTTGTTGCTTGGGTTTGGCAAGCTAGGCCTTGAGATCATTGCGAGGGTGAGCTAGGGAGACAGAGATCTTTGTATGCACCCCAGTGTTCGAACCTCAAGGGTTTGTCGGAACCCAAAATCCGACATTTGGCGCGACAGGTAGGGGTGCGCCGAAGCTTCGTCTCTCCGCTTGCTTCGTCTTGCTCCATGGCAGACGCCATCCCTCCGATTAGGCCGGCGGGCGCCTATGGATGTGCCGCGGGCATCCGGGCCTTCACCCTTGCCTTGCGGTAGGTGCAGCGTCCGCTCAAGTTCAAGCCAGAGATTCCTCCCCGCTATGATGGCGCGGCAGATCCAGCGGCTTTCCTACAGGCGTGCGAGGAGGTCGTTCTCGAAGCCAGAGGCGATGGCCAGGTCATGGCCAACTGGTTCCCCCTGGCGTTGGCTGGCGTGCCACGCACCTGGCTGCTCAGCCTGCCAGGATCTTCAGTAGCCTCCTGGAGGAGCTGCGCGATCTCTTCATCGCACGCTTCACGGCACAGGTGCCCCCCCCCCCGCCGTGGCAGCCCTCCTTGGTGGTTCGCGGGCACCGCCCATGGGTCGCCACGTCAAGCAGTTCATCCGCCAGGTGGGCGCTGCCCGCGTGTAGTAGGGGGCTCCCCCAGGTTAGGCGGAGCCCCTGGCCGACCTCACCTTCAACTCGGAGGACCACCCAAGCATCACCATGGGCTCGGGCGCGCTCCCAATGCTCTGCACACCCACCATATGCAACGTGGCTATGGCCAAGACCCTCATCAATGGCGGAGCTGGCCTCAACGTGCTCTCTATGGAAGCTTTTGGGTTGCTTCACATACAATACGGCTGGCTCAGCCCCACCAAGCCTTTCTCTGGAGTCGATGTCGGCTCCACCAGCCCCCTGGGGCAAATACACCTCCCGGTCACCTTTGGTACCTGTGACAACAACCGCACCGAGCTGATCGACTTCGACATCGCTCACATCGTCCTCCTGTACAACACCATCCTCGGGTACCCTGCCCTAGCTCAGTTCATGGCAGCGACCCATCCAGCCTACAACCTCATGAAGATGCCAGGGAGCAGCGGCGTTCTCACCGTGGCTGGGGAAACCAAGGAATCCCTGACGGCTCTCGAGCTCGCCTTCGGGGATGCCGCGGCAGCACGCTGATACGTCTCCATCGTATCTACAATTTTTGGTTGTTCCATGCCAATACTATTCAACTTCCATAGTGCCCAGTGCCAGTTCCTGTTTGTTGCATGTTTTCTGTTTCGTAGAAAACCCATACCAAACGGAGTCCAAACAGAATAAAGACTGACAGAGATATATTTTGGAATATTTATGAATTTTGGGAAGTGGAATCATCGCGAGACGGTGCCCGAGGGGGGCATGAGGTAGGGGGGCGCGCCCCAGGGTGTCAGGCGCGCCCCTGACCCGCGTGGCCACCCCGTAAGGCGGTTGGAGCCCTTCTTTCACCGCAATAAAGCTATTATCCGGATAGAGATCGTGTTAAAATTTCAGCCCAATCGGAGTTACAGATCTCCGGGAATATAAGAAACGGTGAACGGGGAGAATCTGAGAACGCAGAAACAGGGAGAGACAGAGAGACAGATCCAATATCGGAGGGGCTCTCGCCCCTCCCATGCCATGGAGGCCATGGACCAGAGGGGAAACCCTTCTTCCATCTAGGGAGGAGGTCAAGGAAGAAGAAGAAGGAGGGGGCTCTCTCCCCCTCGCTTCCGGTGGCACCGGAGTGCCACCCAGGGCCATCATCATCACCGCGATCTTCACCAACAACTTCACCGCCATCATCACCAACTCTTCCCCCCCTCTATGCAGCGGTGTAACCTCTCTCTTACCCGCTATAGTCTCTACTTAAACATGGTGCTCAACGCTATATATTATTTCCCAATGATGTATGGCTATTCTATGATGTTTGAGTAGATCTGTTTTGTCCTATGGCTATTTGATGATCAAGATTGGTTTGAGTTGTATGTTTTATTATTGGTGCTGTCCTGTGGTGCTCTCTGTGTCGCACAAGCGTGAGGGATTCCCGCTGAAGGGTTTGCAATATGCTTATGATTTGCTTATGGTGGGTGGCGTGAGTGACAGAAGCACAGACCCAAGTAAGTAGGTTATTTGCGTATGGGATAAAGGGGACTTGATGCTTTAATGCTATGGTTGGGTTTTACCTTAATGAATATTTAGTAGTTGCGGATGCTTGCTAGAGTTCCAATCATAAGTGCATATGATCCAAGTAGACAAAGTATGTTAGCTTATGCCTCTCCCTTAAATAAAATTGCAATAATGATTACTGGTCTAGTTATCGATTGCATAGGGACCAATAACTTTCTCGTAACAACAAGCTCTCTACTAAAACTAATTTAGTTGTGTCTTTACCTAAACAGCCCCTAGTCCTTATTTACGTGCTCTTTACTTTCTTGCAAGCTTTCCCAAAAACACCTACAAAGTACTTCTAGTTTTATTCTTATTCTAGGTAAAGCGAACGTCAAGCGTGCGTAGAGTTGTATCGGTGGTCGATAGAACTTGAGGGAATATTTGTTCTACCTTTAGCTCCTCGTTGGGTTCGACACTCTTACTTATAGAAAGAGGCTACAATTGATCCCCTATACTTGTGGGTTATCAAGACCTTTTTCTGGCACCGTTGCCGGGGAGCAATAGCGTAGGGTGAATATTCTCGTGTGTGCTTGTTTGCTTTATCACTAAGTAATTTTTATTTGCTATTCTTAGTTGTTTCCTATCTTTAGTTATGGGTAGGAAACGCAAAATACCAAAAAAATTAGTTGTACCTACTGAACCAATGGTTGAAGAACCAATCAAAATCTATCACACTGCTGAAGCTTATTACTTGGATCATCTTCGGTCCCGATGTGCTCGTGCTAAAACCCCAACTAGCTTAGTTGAGGGCAAATATTTAGATGAGCATGCTTGTTATGTGCGACACTGTATATCTCAAAAAGGGAAACTTTTACAGCATCAAATTAATACCATGCAATGCTATGCTTGGAATTTATGCTATTATTATGATTTTACTTGTTATTCTGAAAACCCTAAGAAACACCTTCCCTACCAATGTGAGTTTAGTGATAATGGAATCATATCTTCGTATGCTAAAGGTACTTATAGTTACTATGATGTTCAAAAAATTGAAGAATTTGTTGCTTTTAAGGGTGCTTATGAAATTGCTTCGTTGATTGAAAAGTATGATGCTACTCTTTACAAATCTGTAAATTTTGCCATACTTGAATATTGTTATGAGAATTATGGTTCTAATGCCTATGTTAAACAATATATTGAGGAGTACTCCGCTGCCCATGAAGAAACTAATATTTTGCAGGAGTCTATGGAAGAAGAAATTGATGAACTGTGAGCTCATTGGATGAAAAAGATGACGAGGGGAGCGAAGAACAAAAGGAGGAAGAGCGGATTAGCTACCCGTTCCCACCTTCTAATGAGAGTAACTCTTCAACTCATACATTGTTTAAATTCCCTTCGTGCTTACCAAAGGATGATTGCTATGATGACTGTTATGATCCCATTGATTCTCTTGAAATATCCCTTTTTGATGATGCTTGCTATGCTTGTGGCCAAGATGCCAATATGAATGATGCTTATGGAGATGAACTTGCTATAGTTCCTTATGTTAAACATGAAATTGTTGCTATTGCACCCACGCATGATAGTCCTATTATCTTTTTGAATTCTTCCGATTACACTATATCGGAGAAGTTTGCACTTATTAAGGATTACATTGATGGGTTGCCTTCTACTGTTGCACATGATGATTTTGATAGATATAATATGCATGTGCTTGCTGCTCCTACTTGCAATTATTATGATAGAGGAACTATATCTCCACCTCTCTATGTTTCCAATATGATAAAATTGCAAAAAACCATTTATACTATGCATTGGCCTTTACTATGTGTGCATGAATTGTTCTTTTATGATAGCCAATGCATAGGAAGAGAGTTAGACTTTGTTGTTACATGATATATGTTACTTTGTGCTCACTGCTAAATGCTAAATCATTCTTAATTAAAATTGGCTTTGATATACCTCGGGATCCGGGTGGATTCATTACTTGGGCACTATATGCCTAGCTTAATGGCTTTAAAGAAAGCGCTGCCAGGGAGACAACCCGGAAGTTTTAGAGAGTCATTTATTTCTGTTGAGTGCTTTCATATATTTTAAAAACAACAAAAATAAAGAGGGGAACCCAAAACTTTTTCTAAAAGAAAAGTGAAAGTGAGAGATACGAGCATTGTGAAAGTGGGGGGCGTCCTTGAACTTTGTTCATGACCATGGGAACTTTGTGAATCTTAATTACAGAAAACTTTCAACAAAAATAATTATCTTGTAAAATTCCATTGTATTATAAAAATAATGTGCCAAGGTTTGCCTTTAGGATGTTTACATTGGCTTGATGGTTTGTATGGTGCAGGACAGAAATTTTGGCTGTAGTCCGCGATTTTACATTTTTAGCTGGAACGTCAAATGGTTCTGATTATTTTTGCAATGTCTTCCTATACAAATTTTGTAACATCCCAAATTTTCAATTTGGAATGTTATACATAGATCATCATGCATATCATATTTACTTGCATTTTGCCTGATCCTAGAAATTTCACGCAACTCAAGGACCCTCGGAGAGAGTTGGAGATTTCGTTATTTTCATATTTGAGTTTTCTCAAATTTTGAAAAGAGGATCATTTGATTTATTTTATTTCATCTTCAATTATTTTTCCAATATCAAAAATAATGAGAGAGGGAATAATATGACTTTCCCAAATTTAGGAAAAATGAAGATTTAATGAATAAATCAAATTTTGGTTTTGCCGGAGTTTTGTTTGCTTTTTAAATGTGATAGGGAAAAATGCGCGTTTTCAAAAATTTGCATTTTAGGCCCGGAGAAAAGTTCATTTTGTTCGACTCATTTTTAGGAGTCGGGGAAAATTTACTTTAGAATTTTTGGAGTTCGTTTAGATAGTTTTTCTTTTGTCTTTCTGCGCGCGAAACCGTTTAAAAAAAACCGCAGCGCCTTGGGCCAAGGCCCAGCCAGCAGGCCGGCCGGCCAGGCCCCAGCCCCGCGCGCGCCAGGCGCCAGGCGCCAGCGCCCCAGGCCGCCGCCTCTCGCTCGAGCCGAGTCCCAGCGGGACTCTGGCCACCGTAGCCCCCCCCCCTTTTCCTTGTTTTGTTTTCCTACTCTATTTCTTGTCCCCTACCCCAAGAAACCCCCTCC
>NC_041386.1:334824425-334952473 GCF_002162155.2 Triticum dicoccoides
GAAAACATCAAATCAAAACCCCAAGCCCCTCTCCTCCTATAGCCGCGCTCCACCCCGAGCTCCTCACCCGCCGCCGCCGCCCTATAGCCGCGCCACCCCGCGCTCCTCACCCGCCGCCGCCACCCTATAGCCGCGCCGCCCCGCGCCTAAGCCGCCGCTGCCGCCATAGCCGCGCCACCCCTCGTCGCCGCCGCCGCCCAACGCCGCCGTTCACCGGAGCCCCTCGCCGGAACCTCGCCGAGGTAGCCGCGCCGCGTCTCTCCTTTTCCCTCGGTTCGGTTTTTCTTATAAACCGTTCCGATTCTTTTCTTCTCTTCCGATTCATTTTCTTTCCGGTTCTTTTCTAAACCGTTCCGGTTCTAGATCGGTTTTTCGTTTCGGTCTTTTTCTCCGAAAACCCAAGATCGGTTTTCGTTCTTCTTTCGGACCGTTCGTCTCAACGAACGTGATCACCGATTTTTCTCGGTTAACGACGCGATCGCTCGTTTATTCGGATTTATTCCGCGATTTATTCCGCGATCGCGATCTCAGATCCGATCTTCGTTCTAGTCTTTCTTCTCACTCGTTTATCGGAATCAGGTGATTCAAGCACCTGGAATTTCGTTTCGAAACCGTCGTTCCGTCTAATCAACTTAAACAAGTTTTTGCCCCGGTAAAATTTGACCTAGTTTCAACTTGCTAGAACCGAGTTGTTTTCTTCCGCCGTTTGTTTTCTGTTTCTTTGTTCGGTTCGTTCTTTCTTTGCAACCGGAGTTCTTAAGTTGAACTTCCTGGTTCGTTCTCCTGTTCGAGTTTTACCTGTGCATTAGATGAGTACTTATTGTATGCTTGTTGTTTGTCTGCGATAGATCACCCGGATTGCGCCGCTTGTTACCTCGAAACCCTAGGTCTCGCGGATCATCAGCAAGGCAAGTAACACTTTGATCATACCTTTTCTACAACCCAGTTTTATTGCATTAGATCAATCCTCACACATTGCATGATTAGGATCTAATTAAACTGTGGGATGGGAAGTAGATTAGTTAGTTCCTATCACCTGTATTATTATGAACCCTTTGGGAGTTACTTCTATGTTTGCTTATTATGCCATGCTATGCTAGTAGACGTGGATTGGGTGAGTGATATCCATGACAGATGTGAGTTGATAATTTTAATGGTTTATCTAAGGTGGCAACTTAAACACACATCTGGGTGGATTGAGGCACCTGATGTCTATCAGGACTTGCCTGTTTTATTTTGGACCGCCACCCAGGCTCAAAGGGATCATAAGATCATTCATGCTAGTAACTTCCGTGTGCAGCCACATGCTACTATGGGCTCTGGAATAGTTGACTAAGTTGTGCGAACTCTTACGGGATGGACTAGCAGATGTAGGGGTTGTAGGTGGTACGGTCTACCCCACTTGTAAGGTCCTAGCGCTTCTGAAAGACTATGTCTCGGTCATCCATTTCTCAAACACCATGTAGTGCGAGAAAACAAACAGAGGCGATCAAGTCATGTGGGGAAAAGTGCACAAACCTCTGCAGAGTGTACAAACTAATCATGATTAGCCATGTCCCCGGTTATGGACAACTTGAGTATCTAGTACTTGAATATCAGGTGAATCTCAACATGTTACTTCTAATTAATGTTGTTGGGTTTTAATTATTTTTAATTGGGATTGAGAATGTTGTCAACCATTCTCGATGTTTAGCAACTACCATGATAGTTAAATAAATTTATTCCTTCGCAGTAGGGAAAAACTGGCTTTACGCAAAACTGTAACCATAGAGCTTTCCACCAGCCATATATGCATATAGTATAGCTGTTTCATTCCATTACTCTATATGTGTTACATTGCCAGCATATTCCATGTGTTGGCCCGTTTTCGGGCTGCAACTTCTCATGTTGCAGACTTTTCAGACGACGAGTAAGGTGTTTTAGGTCGTGGCCCTATACTCAGTGATGCCGCTGGAGTTGATGGACCCATTTATCTTCCAAGTCTTCCGCTGTTATCGTTATTAGATGGCCTTAAGCCATATTTATTGTAAAAGTTCTCTTTGAGACAACAATGTAATAAGTGTGTGATTGCCACTCTGCTATAAATCCTTCGATGTACTGTGTGGTGTCAGCATTACTGATCCAGGGATGACACCTAAGCACAGAGCACTTGATCCATTCGGGTCTGGTCGCTACAGAGATGGTATCAGAGCACACGCTGACTGTAGGACACGACCACGAAGTTAAAGCCATAGATCACCATTCTCTTCTCATTTTCTAATTCCTCATCTTTTCTACCCTATTAGGATGACGAACGCGAAGATTAAGTACGCTCAACTGGATGAAGGCACACTTTTTGGATTTCACTTGAAAGAAGTCACCAAGTACCTGAACATTGGATTACCAAGCTTCACGGGAACCTTCAACGCCACTCTGCCTGAAGAGGAGCGCTGGAAGATTCAAGCTCATGTTCTGGGAAGGACATTCGCACCAATCACGAAGCCCATAGATAGTGTTTTCAATGCACCAACCTGGAGTCTGGGAAAGAGCATGGCAGCTCATATCACCATAGGACGCATTGGAGAAGTTTACCAAGAAGACCTCAAGGACACTATCTACCAGATTTGCGGACGCCGAGATGAACAATGGGAGTTAGTCAGCACCAAGAAAGATAGATCCATTGCATCTTTCATCCAGGAGTTAAACCAGCACATTCGACGCCACGAGAACCAGATGTGCAATGATATGATAGAGTTGAAGAATGCTAAGGCAAGGATCATCGAGCTAGAAGGAGAACTGAAGTCTACACGCAAGGACTACATGGACGAGATCGTAGCTCTAGCAAGGCACAATGGCGATCTTAAGCAGGAGATTGAAGAACTCAAGAGGAAGTTAGCATCCACGGAGAAAGACGAGTACGTCGCATGTCCGGACAACTACATCATCATCGACGACACCGATTCGGATCCAAGTGAACCCGACTTTGAAGACGAAGCTGGAGCAGATATCATGGAGTCTTCCACCGGTTCAAATTTCTAGATGACCACCAAATAGTAGCAGCATTTCCCCCCTGTAAACATTATAGTTTGAGCACTTTTGCGATAGTTTTAGACCGATTGTAAGCCCTTGTTTGATTGAATGAAGTGATTTTGTGTGCATTTGCTCATGTGCATTGGGGTAGTGTTTTCCCTTTAGACCTCACTCTATTCTTATATCTCATCTTTTCTAAACCCTCAGATGCCTCCGAGACGTGACCCCGGATTTGCCTTTCCACCGGAGTTCACTCAGTTGATCCAGCAACAGAATCAATTGATGCAGATGTTAGTCCAGAACTAGCAGAACAACAACAACCAACCACCACTACCACCACCTATTGACCACTTAGCCCGTTTACTTAGGCTGAATCCGCCGGTGTTTTCCAGTAGCACCGAGCCAATAGTAGCAGACGATTGGCTCCGCAAGATAGGAAGGGAGTTGACCACTGCAGGATGCACGGATGGTGAGAAAGTGAAGTTTGCCGCTCACCAGCTTGACGGACCCGCGGCAGCATGGTGGGAGAATTTCACAGCCACTTACCCAGTTGACACTGTCACATGGGATCAGTTTCAGCAGGCTTTTCGTACCGCCCATGTTTCAGCAGGAGCAATGGCCATGAAGAAGCATGAGTTTCGTAACTTACGCCAAGGAGGACGGACAGTTGGCCAGTATGTGGAGGAGTTTAGTAAGCTAGCACGTTATGCCCCAGATGACGTTGCCACGGATGCAGCTAAGCAGGAGAAATTCCTGGAAGGATTGAATGATGAGTTGAGTATGCAGTTGATGGTAGCCACCTTCAACAACTACCAGGAGTTGGTAGATCGTGCTCTTATGATTGAAGGGAAGAAGCAGCAAATTGAGAACCGCAAGAGGAAGTATGGACAAGGAAAGTATAATTCAGGAGCTCAGCAGAAGCCTCGTTTTACCCCTAAACCGGGATTTCAGTTTCAGCATACCCATGGAGGAGGTAGCTCGCACAACCATAATGGCCACAAGAATGGTAATGGAGGAAGCAATGGCCAGAACCGTACCACCCCATCGACCCCAACCAAGAGAGACCTGAGTCAAGTCACCTGTTTCAAGAGTTCCAAGACCGGACATTATGCCAATGAATGCCCCGAAGGCCAGAATGGAAATGGCAATGGAAGCTCTGGGAAGAAGCCGAACCCTTTCAATAGGGGACATGTGAACCACATTAATGTGGAGGAGGTTGAAGATCAGCCTGATGCAGTAATCGGTAAGTTTCTGGTTAAGTCATTTACCGCACTCGTACTTTTCGATACTGGAGCATCGCATTCATACATATCAAGGGGATTTGTGGATAAATATAACCTACCAACCCAAGCCCTTAGGTCACCCATGTTAGTAACCTCGCCAGGAGCGGAGTATGTGGCAAGTTTATGGTGTGATCGGTTACCATTAAGGATTGGTAACTATGTGTTTCCCTCAGACCTAATAGTATTGGAATCTCAAGGATTGGATGTGATATTAGGTATGGATTAGCTGTCGATGTATGGAGGAAACATCGATTGTGCTAGTAAGACAATTTTGCTTACCACACCAGAAGGAAGAAGGATCAAGTATGTATCCCGGCATGTGCCAAACAGGACACAAGTAAACTTCCTAACAGAAGTTGTGCAAGAGGAAGTACCAGTGGTGAAGGATTTTCCTGATGTATTTCCTGAGGAATTACCAGGCATGCCACCGGATAGAGACATTGAGTTTTTGATTGAGTTATTGCCAGGTACAGGCCCAATATCGAAGCGACCGTACCGGATGCCAGCAAAGGATTTGGTGGAAATTAAGAATCAGATTAAGGAGTTATTGGATAAAGGTTACATTCGCCCAAGTTCTTCGCCTTGGGGATCACCCGTACTTCTAGTGGAAAAGAAGGATGGATCATTAAGGATGGTTGTAGATTATCGGGGATTGAATGAAGTAACCATCAAGAACAAGTACCCACTGCCAATGATCAACGATCTGTTTGATCGGTTGCAAGGAGCTAAAGTGTTTTCCAAGATCGATTTGCGATCAGGGTACCATCAATTGAAGATTCGAGAGCAGGACATACCTAAGACAACATTCACCACAAGATATGGATTGTATGAGTATACCGTTATGTCATTTGGATTGACTAACGCACCTGCCTATTTTATGAACCTGATGAACAAAGTGTTTATGGAGTTTTTGGATAAGTTCGTCGTAGTGTTCATTGATGACATCCTGGTTTATTCAAAGAATGAAGAGGAGCATAAGGAACATTTGCGTTTGGTTTTGGTGAAACTAAGGGAACATCAATTATACGCCAAATTTAGCAAATGTGAGTTTTGGTTGAAGGAAGTTGGATTCCTCGGACACGTTATATCCGGAGAAGGTATAGCAGTTGACCCCACTAAGGTTGAGACCGTAACCGAATGGGAAGCACCAACAACAGTTGGAGAGATTCGGAGTTTTCTTGGACTCGCAGGATACTACGGGAGATTCATTGAGAACTTTTCAAAGATTGCAAAGCCTATGACTGAATTGTTGAAGAAGGATACTAAGTTCAAATGGACTGAGGAGTGTGAGGCTAGTTTCCAAGAGTTGAAGAAACGTTTGGTCACCTCACCAGTATTGATTTTGCCAGATCAGACCAAGGATTATGAGGTGTATTGCGATGCTTCACGTCGAGGACTTGGAGCAGTGCTTATGCAGGAAGGAAGAGTTGTTTCGTATGCTTCACGGCAACTGAAGCCTCATGAGTTGAATTATGCCACGCATGATTTGGAGTTAGCAGCCGTAGTGCATGCATTGAAAATGTGGAGACATTTCCTCATTGGAAATCATTGTGAGGTGTACATGGATCACAAGAGTTTGAAGTACATTTTCACGCAGAAGGAGTTGAACCTCAGACAAAGGAGATGGTTTGAGCTCATCAAGGATTATGACATGAGATTGCATTACCACCCCAGAAAAGCTAATGTAGTAGCTGACGCATTGAGCCGTAAGAGCCATGTCAACACCCTAGTGACGGGAGAAGTACCAAAGGAGTTAGCAGAAAACCTTCGTGAGATATGTTTGGAAATAGTTCTGAGAGGCTATGTAGCAGCATTGGAAATTCAGTCTACTTTGATGGATAGAATCAGAGAAGCTCAGAAAGCTGACAAAGAGATTGCCGCTATAAAGGATAAACTGAGCAAAGGAAAAGCTAAAGGATTTCGCGAGGATGAGCACGACACCCTATGGTTTGAAGACCGTGTTTACGTGCCCAATGACCCGGAGATCAGGAAGTTGATTTTGCAAGAGGCACATGATTCACCGTATTCGATTCACCCAGGGAATACCAAGATGTATTTGGATTTGAAGGAAACATTCTGGTGGACCGGAATGAAGAAGGATATTGCAGCATATGTAGAAATTTGTGACGTATGTCAGAGAGTAAAGGCAGAGCATCAGAAGCCAGCAGGATTGTTACAACCATTGCCGATACCCGAATGGAAGTGGGATAAGATAGGCATGGATTTTATCATAGGATTACCCAGGACGAAAGCAGGCTATGACTCGATATGGGTAGTAGTTGATCGTTTGACAAAGGTAGCACATTTTATTCCAGTTAAGACCACTTACACTAGTGCTAAGTTGGCAAAGATATACATGAATAGGATCATTTGTTTGCATGGAGTTCCGAGGAGTATCGTATCAGATAGAGGAACCCAATTTACCTCAAAGTTTTGGAATCAGTTGCATGAAACTTTAGGAACCAGACTAGAGTTCAGCACAGCTTTTCACCCACAGACGGATGGACAGACCGAGAGAGTCAATCAGATTTTGGAAGATATGCTGGGAGCTTGTGCACTAGATTATGGATCTAGTTGGGACGATAACTTGCCGTATGCGGAGTTTTCTTATAACAACAGTTACCAAACCAGTTTGAAGATGGCACCTTTCGAAGCTTTATACGGAAGGAGGTGCAGGACACCGTTGTCATGGGATGAAGTTGGAGACCGTCAATTCTTTGGACCAGATTTGATTAAGGAGTCTGAACGGAAAGTTAAGTTGATTCGCGAGAGGCTCAAGGTAGCCCAGTCCAGGCAGAAGAGCTACGCAGATTCTAAACGCAAGGAGACAGTTTACGAAACCGGAGACAGAGTTTATCTCCGAGTATCCCCACTTCGAGGAGTTAAGCGCTTTGGAGTTAAGGGAAAGTTAGCACCGCGTTTCGTTGGACCGTACAAGATCTTGCAACATTTGGGAGAAGTCGCTTATAAGTCGGAACTACCAGAGGGACTGTCAGGAGTTCATGATGTATTCCATGTTTCTCAGCTGAAGAAATGTCACGCCGAGATGGCAGAGGTACCGCTAAGAGATACCGTGCCACTCGAAGTGATTCAGTTGAAGGATGACTTAACATATGAGGAGAAGCCAGTCAAGATTCTCGATTATGCTAGCAGAGTTACTCGCAACAAGGTTATCAAGTTTTGCAAAGTTCAGTGGAACCACCACTCAGAGGATGAAGCCACCTAGGAGAGAGAAGAATATTTACTCAAGGACCACCCTCACCTATTTTCTAGCCAACCCGAATATTGAGGACGAGATTCCTCTTAAGGGGGGTAGGTTTGTCACATCCCCAATTTTCAATTTGGAATGTTATACATAGATCATCATGCATATCATATTTTCTTGCATTTTGCCCGATCCTAGAAATTTCACGCAACTCAAGGACCCTCGGAGAGAGTTGGAGATTTCGTTATTTTCATATTTGAGTTTTCTCAAATTTTGAAAAGAGGATCATTTGATTTATTTTATTTCATCTTCAATTATTTTTCCAATATCAAAAATAATGAGAGAGGGAATAATATGACTTTCCCAAATTTAGGAAAAATGAAGATTTAATGAATAAATCAAATTTTGGTTTTGCCGGAGTTTTGTTTGCTTTTTAATTGGATAGGGAAAAATGCGCGTTTTCAAAAAAATGCATTTTAGGCCCGGAGAAAAGTTCATTTTGTTCGACTCATTTTTAGGAGTCGGGGAAAATTTACTTTAGAATTTTTGGAGTTCGTTTAGATAGTTTTTCTTTTGTCTTTCTGCGCGCGAAACCGTTTTAAAAAAAACGCAGCGTCTTGGGCCAAGGCCCAGCCAGCAGGCCGGCCGGCCAGGCCCCAGCCCCGCGCGCGCCAGGCGCCAGGTGCCAGCGCCCCAGGCCATCGCCTCTCCCTCGAGCCGAGTCCCAGCGGGACTCTGGCCACCGTAGCCCCCCCCCTTTTCCTTGTTTTGTTTTCCTACTCTATTTCTTGTCCCCTACCCCAAGAAACCCCCTCCCCTCACGTATATAAATACCCCCACACCCCCCCTCCAAAACATCAAATCAAAACCCCAAGCCCCTCTCCTCCTATAGCCGCGCTCCACCCCGCGCTCCTCACCCGCCGCCGCCGCCCTATAGCCGCGCCACCTCGCGCTCCTCACCCGCCGCCGCCGCCCTATAGCCGCGCCGCCCCGCGCCTAAGACGCCGCCGCCGCCATAGCCGCACCACCCCTTGTCGCTGCCGCCGCCCAACGCCGCCGTTCGCCGGAGCCCCTCGCCGGAACCTCGCCGAGGCAGCCGCGCCGCGTCTCTCCTTTTCCCTCGGTTCGGTTTTTCTTCTAAACCGTTCCGATTCTTTTCTTCTCTTCCGATTCATTTTCTTTCCGGTTCTTTTCTAAACCGTTCCGGTTTCTAGCTCGGTTTTTCGTTTCGGTCTTTTTCTCCGAAAACCCAAGATCGGTTTTCGTTCTTCTTTCGGACCATTCATCTCAACGAACGTGATCACCGATTTTTCCCGGTTAACGACGCCCATTCGTTTAACCGTTCGTCTCTTTCTTTTTGTCGGATTTATTCCGCGATCGCGATCATAGATCCGATATTCGTTCTAGTCTTTCTTCTCGCTCGTTTATCGGAATCAGGTGATTCAAGCACCTAGAATTTCGTTTCGAAACCGCCATTCCGTCTAATAAACTTAAACAAGTTTTTGCCTTGGTAAAATTTGACCTAGTATCAACTTGCTAGAACCGAGTTGTTTTCTTCCGCCGTTTGTTTTCCGTTTCTTTGTTCGGTTCGTTCTTTCTTTGCAACCGGAGTTCTTAAGTTGAACTTCCTGGTTCGTTCTCCTGTTCGAGTTTTACCTGTGAATTAGATGAGTACTTATTGTATGCTTGTTGTTTGTCTGCGATAGATCACCCAGATTGCGCCGCTTGTTACTTCGAAACCCTAGGTCTCGCGGATCATCAGCAAGGCAAGTAACACTTTGATCATACCTTTTCTACAACCCAGTTTTATTGCATTAGATCAATCCTCACACATTGCATGATTAGGATCTAATTAAACTGTGGGATGGGAAGTAGATGAGGTAGTACCTATCACCTATATTATTATGAACCCTTTGGGAGTTACTTCTACGTTTGCTTATTATGACATGCTATGCTAGTAGACGTGGATTGGGTGAGTGATATCCATGACAGATGTGAGTTGATAATTTTAATGGTTTATCTAAGGTGGCAACTTAAACACACATCTGGGTGGATTGAGGCACCTGATGTCTATCAGGACTTGCCTGTTTTATTTTGGACCGCCACCCAGGCTCAAAGGGATCATAAGATCATTCATGCTAGTAACTTCCGTGTGCAGCCACATGCTACTATGGGCTCTGGCATAGTTGACTAAGTTGTGCGAACTCTTACGGGGTGGACTAGCAGATGTAGGGGTTGTAGGTGGTACGGTCTACCCCACTTGTAAGGTGCTAGCGCTTCTGAAAGACTATGTCTCGGTCATCCATTTCTCAAACACCATGTAGTGCGAGAAAACAAACGGAGGCGATTGAGTCATGTGGGGAAAAGTGCGCAAACCTCTGTAGAGTGTACAAACTAATCATGATTAGCCGTGTCCCCGGTTATGGACAACTTGAGTATCTAGTACTTGAATATCATGTGAATCTCAACATGTTACTTCTAATTAATGTTGTTGGGTTTTAATTATTTTTAATTGGGATTGAGAATGCTGTCAACCATTCTCGATGTTTAACAACTACCATGATAGTTAAATAAATTTATTCCTTCGCAGTAGGGAAAAATTGGCTTTACGCAAAACTGTAACCATAGAGCTTTCCACCAGCCATATATGCATATAGTATAGTTGTTTCATTCCATTACTCTCTATGTGTTACATTGCCAGCATATTCCACGTGCTGACCCGTTTTCGGGCTGCAACTTCTCATGTTGCAGACTTTTCAGACGACGAGTAAGGTGTTTTAGGTCGTGGCCCTATACTCAGTGATGCCGCTGGAGTTGATGGACCCATTTATCTTCCAAGTCTTCCGCTGTTATCGTTATTAGATGGCCTTAAGCCATATTTATTGTAAAATTTCTCTTTGAGACAACGATGTAATAATTGTGTGATTGCCACTCTGCTATAAATCCTTCGATGTACTGTGTGGTGTCAGCATTACTGATCCAGGGATGACACCTGAGCACAGAGCACTTGATCCATTCGGGTCGGGTCGCTACAAATTTTTTATTTTTCCTAATTATGGTAGAATTTTTCAAGTATCATAAGTATGGTGAATGTTCAGATTATTACAGACTGTTCTGTTTTAGACAGATTCTGTTTTTGATGCATAGTTTGCTTGTTTTGATGAAACTATCAATTTATATTAGTGGATTAAGCCACGAAAAATTTATATTACAGTAGACACAATGCAAAAACAAAATATGAATTGGTTTGCAACAGTACTTAGAGTAGTGATTTTCTTTATTATACTAACGGATCTTACCGAGTTTTCTGTTGAAGTTTTGTGTGGATGAAGTGTTCGATGATTGAGAAGGTTTCATTGTGAGAAGAAGGAAGAGAGGCAAGAGCTCAAGCTTGGGGATGCCCGAGGCACCCCAAGTAAATATTCAAGGAGACTCGAGCGTTTAAGCCTGGGGATGCTGGGGAGGCATCCCCTCTTTCTTCAACAAGTATCGGTATGTTTTCGGATTCATTTCATTCATGTGATATGTGCAATCTTGGAGCGTGTTTTGCATTTAGGTTTTCGTTTTTCTTTTATGCACCATGCTGGTATGAGATGGTCCTTGGTTGATTTATAGAATGCTCATTGCACTTCACTTATATCTTTTGAGTATGGCTTTATAGAATGCTTCATGTGCTTCACTTATATCATTTGAAGTTTGGATTGCTTGTTTCTCTTCACTTAGACAACCGCCATTTGTAGAATGCTCTTTTGCTTCACTTATATTTGTTAGAGCATGGGCACATCTTTTGTAAAAAGAATTGAACTCTCTTGCTTCACTTATATCTATTTAGAGAGATGACAAGAACTGGTCATTCACATGGTTAGTCATAAAATCCTACATAAACTTGTAGATCGCTGAATATAGTATGTTTGATTCCTTGCAATAGTTTTGTGATATAAAGGCGGTGATATTAGAGTCATGCTAGTCGAGTAATTGTGAAATTGAGAAATACTTGTGTTGAGGTTTGCAAGTCCCCTAGCATGCACGTATGGTGAACCGTTATGTAACGAAGTCGGAGCATGAGGTGTTTATTGATTGTCTTCCTTATGAGTGGCGGTCGGGGACGAGAGATGGTCTTTTCCTACCAATCTATCCCCCTAGGAGCATGCGCGTAGTATTTTGTTTCGATGACTAATAGATTTTTGCAATAAGTATGTGAGTTCTTTATGACTAATGTTGAGTCCATGGATTATACGCACTCTCACCCTTCCATCATTGCTAGCCTCTCTAGTACCGCGCAACTTTCGCCGGTACCATAAACCCACCATATACCTTCCTCAAAACAGCCACCATACCTACCTATTATGGCATTTCCATAGCCATTCCGGGATATATTGCCATGCAACTTCCATCATCATCATATACATGACTTGTGCATCATTGTCATATTGCTTTGCATGATCGTAAGATAGCTAGCATGATGTTTTCATGGCTTGTCCATTTTTTGATGTCATTGCTACGCTAGATCATTGCACATCCTGGTACACCGTCGGAGGCATTCATATAGAGTCATATCTTTGTTCTAGATCGAGTTGTAATATTGAGTTGTATGTAAATAAAAGTGTGATGATCATCATTATTAGAGCATTGCCCAAAAAAAGAGAGGCCAAAGAAGCCTAAATAAAAAAAGGGGGGCCAAAGAAGCCCGCAAAAAAGGGGCAATGTTACTATCCTTTTACCACACTTGTGCTTCAAAGTAGCACCATGTTCTTCATATAGAGAGTCTCTTGAGTTATCACTTTCATATACTAGTGGGAATTTTCATTATAGAACATGGCTTGTATATTCCAATGATGGGCTTCCTCAAATGCCCTAGGTCTTCATGAGCAAGCAAGTTGGATGCACACCCACTTAGTTTCAGTTTGAGCTTTCATATACTTATAGCTCTAGTGCATCCGTTGCATGGCAATCCCTACTCGTCACATTGATATATATTAATGGGCATCTCCATAGCCCGTTGATACGCCTAGTTGATGTGAGACTTTCTCCTTTTTTGTCTTCTCCACATAACCCCCACCATCATATTCTATTCCACCTATAGTGCTATGTCCATGGCTCACGCTCATGTATTGCGTGAAAGTTGAAAAGGTTTGAGAACGTCAAAAGTATGAAACAATTGCTTGGCTTGTCATCGGGGTTGTGCATGATGTGAATGCTTTGTGTGGTGAAGATGGAGCATAGCCAGACTATATGATTTTGTAGGGATGAGTTTTCTTTGGCTATGTTATTTCAATAAGACATAATTGCTTGGTTGGTATGCTTGAAGTATTATTATTTTTATGTCAAAGGATAGACTATTGCTTTGAATCACTCGTGTCTTAATATTCATGCCATGATTAGACATATGATCAAGATTATCCTAGGTAGCATTCCACATCAAAAATTATCTTTTTTATCATTTACCTACTCGAGGACGAGCAGGAATTAAGCTTGGGGATGCTGATACGTCTCCGTCGTATCTATAATTTTTGATTGTTCCATGCCAATATTATTCAACTTTCATATATTTTTTGGCAACTTTTTATATTATTTTTGGGACTAACATATTGATCAAGTGCCCAATGCCAGTTCATGTTTGTTGCATGTTTCCTGTTTCGCAGAAAACCCATACCGAACGGAGTCCAAACGGAATAAAAACTGACGGAGATTTATTTTGGAAAATTTATGAATTTTGGGAAGTGGAATCATCGCAAGACGGTGCCCGAGGGGGGCACGAGGTAGGGGGCGCGCCCCAGGGTGTCAGGCGCGCCCCTAACCCTCATGGCCACCCGTAAGGCGGTTGGAGCCCTTCTTTCGCCGCAAGAAATCTAATATCCGGATAGAGATCGTGTTAAAATTTCAGCCCAATCGGAGTTACGGATCTCCGGGAATATAAGAAATGGTGAAAAGGAAGAATCTAAGAATGCAGAAACAGGGAGAGACAGAGAGATAGATCCAATCTCGGAGGGGCTCTCGCCCCTCCCACGCCATGGAGGCCATGGACCAGAGGGGAAACCCTTCACCCATCTAGGGAGGAGGTCAAGGAAGAAGGAGGGGGGCTCTCTCCCCCTCGCTTCCGGTGGCACCGAAGTGCCACCGGGGGCCATCATCATCACCGCGATCTTCACCAACAACTTCACCGCCATCATCACCAACTCTTCCCCCCTCTATGCAGCGGTGTAACCTCTCTCTTACCCGCTGTAATCTCTCCTTAAACATGGTGCTCAACGCTATATATTATTTCCCAATGATGTATGGCTATCCTATGATGTTTGAGTAGATCTGTTTTGTCCTAATGGCTATTTGATGATCAAGATTGGTTTGAGTTGTATGTTATATTATTGGTGTTGTCCTATGGTGCTCTCCGTGTCGCGCAAGCGTGAGGGATTCCCGCTGTAGGGTTTGCAATATTCTTATGATTTGCTTATGGTGGGTGGCGTGTGTGAGAGAAGCACAGACCCGAGTAAGTAGGTTGTTTGCATATGGGATAAAGGGGACTTGATGCTTTAATGCTATGGTTGGGTTTTACCTTAATGAATCTTTAGTAGTTGCGGATGCTTGCTAGAGTTCCAATCATAAGTGCATATGATCCAAGTAGAGGAAGTATGTTAGCTTATGCCTCTCCCTCGAATAAAATTGCAATAATGATTATCGGTCTAGTTATCGATTGCCTAGGGACAAATAACTTTCTCGTAACAACAAGCTCTCTACTAAATCTAATTTAGTTGTGTCTTTACCTAAACAGCCCCTAGTCTTTATTTACGTGCTGTTTACTTTCTTGCAAGCTTACCCAAAAACACCTACAAAGTACTTCTAGTTTTATTTTTGTTCTAGGTAAAGCGAACGTCAACCGTGCGTAGAGTTGTATCGGTGGTCGATAGAACTTGAGGGAATATTTGTTCTACCTTTAGCTCCTCATTGGGTTTGACACTCTTACTTATCAAAAGAGGCTACAATTGATCCCCTATACTTGTGGGTTATCACACGCCTAGCCGACAGAGCCGCCCCGAGGGCTAAGGGGCTGCGCCAGCGAAAAAGAAGCAGTTGTTCACTCAAGATTGGGCTGAAACCAAGCAAGTGCCAGTCGAGGAGGACGGAGCCTCGGGAGCCACTTTCACCATGGGCGCCCACCTTGATCTCGACCAAGAAGAGGCACTTGTGAGGTTCCTGCGTGCGAACAAGGATATATTCGCCTGGGAGCCCAAGCAGCTGGTGGGGGTCCCAAGGGGGTGATCGAGCATCACTTAAGGGTGTGCCCCAATGTGCGCCTTGTGAAGCAAAAGGCGCGACGACAGTCCACGGAGAAGCAGTCCTTCATCGTCTAGGAAACCCGCAAGCTACAAGCTGCGGGTGTCACCCGTGAGGTCTGATACCCAGAGTGGCTAGCAAACCCCGTCATTGTGCCCAAGAAAGGCGGGAAGGAACGTATGTGCATCGACTTCACCAACCTCAATAAAGCTTGCCCTCAAGACCCGTTCCCGCTTCCGCGCATCGACCAGATCATCAACTCCACCGCCGAGTGTGACCTGTTGTGTTTTCTAGATGCCTTCTCGGGTTATCACCAAATCAAGATGGCGGTGGAGGACATGGAGAATACGGCCTTCCTGACCCCGTGCGGGGTATACTGCTACACTTGCATTCCATTCGGATTGCGCAATGCTGGGGCTACCTTCCAGCGGCTGATGCACATCACCCTGGGCCAGCAGCTCGGGAGGAACGCTGAGGCCTACATCGACGACATTGTGGTAAAATCTTGGGACGCGAGGACCCTCATATGAGACTTGGAGGAGACTTTCTCCAGCCTGCACCAGGTGGACCTACGGCTCAATCCAGAGAAGTGTGTGTTCGGCGTCCATTCGGGCAAGCTATAGGGCTTCCTCGTGTCGCACAGGGGGTCGAGGGAAACCCAGAGAAGGTCAAGGCGGTAGAGGACATGAGCCTTCCCCAAACTCTCATGGAAATGCAGAAGCTCGCGGGTGTCGTGACCTTGTTGGGGCGCTTCAGCTCCAAGCTAGGAGAACGCGCCCTACCATTCTTTAAGCTGATGAAGAAGAAGGGCCCATTCGAGTGGACCCCAGAGTCCGACATGGCGTTTCAAGACCTCAAGAGATATTTGACCAGCCCTTCGGTGATGGTCGCGCCTCGACCTCTCGAGCACTTGGTGCTCTACCTGGCCGCCACGCCCCACTCAGCTAGCGCGGCGTTGGTGGCTGTCTGGGAGGAGCACCAAGCCAAGGATGTGCCGCGTAATGCCACGCCTTTAGCTGGGATAGTGCGGCACCAAGACGGTGCCACTAAAGCCACGAGGACGCTCGCGGACGATTACACCCCACAAGACGACGTCTCTGGGCCTGCGAAGGCCATGGTGGGCAACCGAGCTCCTAAGCCCCCCTGCCTCGAGAGGCGCCACAACCTCCAGAGGCCTCAGGCTCCACCGACGCTCCTGCCCTCGTCGAGCACCCGGTCTACTTCGTCAGCACGGTACTACGAGACGCAAGGGCATGATACCCCATGTCGCATAAGCTTCTGCTCGTGCTCCTGGTGTCCTAACGCAAGCTACGTCATTATTTCCAAGGCCACCCAATTATGGTCGTGTTAGCCTACGCACTGGAGAGGGTGCTTCGGAGCCCCAACGCAGCAGGAAGAGTTGCCGAGTGGAACATCGAGCTGCAGGTGTTTCAGCTGGAGTTCAGCACAACTAGGGTCATCAAGGGGGCTGCCCTCGCCGACTTCATGGCAGAATGGACCGACGCTCCAGAGCCTGAAGCAGGCGAGAACCGGTCCCTCTTGCCAGGAAGTGAAGCGCCAGATGGCTGGGTCATGTACTTCGACGATGCTTTCGCATGCCAGGGCACAGGGGCTGGAGCCGAGCTCATCTCGCCCACCCAAGACAAACTCTACTACGCCGTGCAACTCTGCTTCCAGCGGGGCGAGAAGGTCTCCAACAACATCGCGGAGTACGAAGGTTTGATCGCCAACCTCAAGGCTGCGGCGGCCTTGGGGGTGAAGCGCCTCATCATCAAGGGCGACTCCCAGCTCCTCGTAAACTTCTCCAACAACGTGCAGGAACCAAAGGACGAGCACATGGAGGCATATCTCGCGGAGGTACGCAAAATGGAGAAGCAATTCTTGGGCCTAGAACTGCAGCATGTGCCCCACGGCACAAACAAGGAAGCGGATGATATCGCCAAGAGGGCGTCACGGCGACAGCCCTAGGAGCCTGGCGTCTTCGAGGAGCGGCTCTTTACGCATTCAGCGGCCCCTCCGGCTGCGGAGCCTATGCCGCCTCAGGAGGAGCTCCCCCTACCACCAACCTCAGGAGCTCCCGCCTGCGGCCCGACCTCGGGGGCGTGCCTGCTCCATGCACTTGAGACTCAGGAGGGATGCTGGACTGAAGAATTCAAGGCATACCTGCTGCAGGGGACACTGCCGGAGAAAGAGGAGGACACGGAGCGTGTGGCCCGGCAGGCCACGGCATATTGCACCCAGGACGGTGAGCTATACAGAAAACGACCAAACGATGTTTCTTTGCGATGCATCTCTAGGAAGCAAGCGAGCGAGTTTCTAGCTGACATACACAGCGGGGACTGCGGGCATCCTCGTCATCACGCACCCTATTTGGCAAGGCGTTCCACATCGGGTTCTACTGGCCCACGACACTCAACGACGCAACCAAGTTGGTAAGGTCCTGCGAGGCCTGCTAGTTCCATGCCAAGCAAATCCAGCAGCCGTCCCAGGGCCTCCACACTATCCCACTCACGTGGCCGTTCGCGGTCTGGGGGCTGGATATCCTGGGTCCGTTCCCTCGAGCGCCCGGGGGCTACCTCTACTTCTATGTCGCCATCTACAAGTTCACCAAGTGGGCAGAGGTGGAAGCCGTCCGCACCATCCCAGCTGGGTCGGCAGTTAAGTTCATCAGGGGCCTTGTGAGCCGGTTTGGGGTCCCTAACTGCATCATCACCGACAACGGCTCGCGTATCACTAGCAATCTCTTCAAGAAATATTGTGCTAACCTTGGAACGCAAATCTGCTATGCTTCGGTGGCACACCCCAGGAGCAATGGCCAAGCCGAGCGCGCCAATGCTGAGGTCTTGAGAGGCCTCAAGACTAGGACCTTCAAGAAGAAGCTCGAGGTCTGCAGCAGGGGATGGCACGACGAGCTCCAGTTCATGTTGTGGTACATCCGCACCACCGCCACCAAGCCAACATGCGAGACCCCATTCTTCCTCGTCTATGGAGCAGAAGCGGTTCTCCCTCACGAGGTCAGGCTTCGCTCCGTGCGGGTCCTGGCGTTCGACGAGGCACGTCAGGACACCATGCCGGGGATGGACCTCGTGTTGGGGGAGGAGCGCCACCGTCAAGCCTCGCTCCGGGCGGCAAGATACCAGCAGGCGCTGCGACGGTACCACTGTCATAACGTCCGCTCCAGGATGCTCGAGGTGGGCAATCGCGTCCTGAGGCGGGTGCTCTGTAGGGAAGGGCTGCATAATCTCTCGCCCATCTAGGAGGGCCCATTTAGGATTGCTTGTGTCTCCAGGCCTGGCGCCGCACGCCTGGAGATGCAGGACGGGACACCCATCCAGAACGCCTAGAACATCCAGCACCTCCGGAAGTTCTACCCATGAAGCAAGGCCCAGTGCCTGTGAAGGTCTCCGCTCGTGACACTCTCACGTAATAATGAGTCGGGTTGTACACGCACCGGAGTCTCTGGAGTGCCGCCCCTTGGGCCTCGGGGGCTCCCTCCCACGTCCTAGTGGCAGCACTTAGTTCCGTGCTGGTGAGAAGACTAGACTAGGTGCCAGACGCGGCTATTCATTTCCTTTCTGTAGTTGGTTTGCCCCCCTTTTTTATGGAATTTGGAGTTCTGGCGTTTCTCGATTGCTCGGTTGAACCCTTTGCTTTCTCTACTTCCTCGCTCGGTTCTTTGTTTTGCACCAGGGAGGGCGGCAGTTGCCCCACACTCTCCCTCGCATGCCTCGCGCGAGGGCTGGGCAGGCGTGTGCGTGCGCTGGGCTAACCTAAGCCACGGACACGCCTTGACAAAGCCCTGTAGCTCCAGAGCTTCGACTCCCCTGACCTTCGCGAGGCTCCCTCAATTGAGCTCGCGGTTGGCGCACCCCCCCCTAAGTCCGTGCCCCATGGGTACCGCGATGTGGAGTGCTGGGCCATGATCATGAGGCCTCGCGCAAGAAAGGACAAGGCACCTGAAGGACGTCTTAACAATTTATGCAGCTTTGTGACGCCTCCCGAGGACAACGGCTCCCGAGTCAGCAACAAGGAGGGTTCACCAGGTGCTAGGGGGCGTGCCCTCACGAGACAGGAAACTACCTTTGGCGCATCCAGCTAAGTTACCCCTCTATGTCTACATGAGGCATGAACGCCATAACACAACAAAGGAACAATAAACATAGCACAAAGGAGCATAAGCACTATGGTTCATTACACGCCCTCACAAGGCCCCATACTTGTTTCTTATAAATGCAGGAGGAAAGGAAAGGACAGGCAAAAGCGGCCCCTACAGCACGGATGCTCACAAGGATCGCCCCCCCCCCCCCGGACTCAGTCGGAGCCCTCCTCGCGCTTCACTGGGGCACGGCGACGGGATAACCCGCCACCATCCTCGAAGCGAGCCTGACGACATGGCGGCTTGATACGTCTCCAACGAATCTATAATTTTTGATTGCTCCATGCTATTATATTATCTGTTTTGGATGTTTAATGGGCTTTAATATGCTCTTTTATATTATTTTTGGGACTAACCTATTAATCGGAGGCCTAGTGCCATTTTTTGCCTATTTTAGAGTTTCGCAGAAAAGGAATACCAAACGGAGTCCAAATGGAATGAAACCTTCGCGATGATCTTTCTTGGACCGAAAGCAAAGCAGGAGACTTGGAGTGGAAGCCTGGAACTCTGCGAGGCGGCCACGAGACAGGAGGGCGTGCCTAGGGGAGTAGGCGCACACCCCACCCTCATGGGCCCCACGTAGCTCCACTGACGTACTTCTTTTGCCTATCTATACTCTTATACCCTAGATCGATCGCAGAGAGCCACAAAACCACTTTTCCACCACCGCAACCTTGTGTACCCATGAGATCCCATCTTGGGGCCTTTTCTGGCGATCTGCCGGAGGGGGAATCGATCACGGAGGGCTTCTACAACAACACCATAGCCTCTCCGATGAAGCATGAGTAGTTTACCACAGACCTTCGGGTCCATAGTTATTAGCTAGATGTCTTCTTCTCTCTCTTTGATTCTGAATACAAAGTTATGCTCGATGTTCTTGGAGATCTATTCGATGTAATACTCTTTTGCGGTGTGTTTGCCGAGATCCGATGAATTGTAGGTATATGAACAAGATTATCTATGAATATTATTTGGTTCTTCTCTAAATTCTTATATGCATGATTTGATATCTTTGCAAGTCTCTTCGAATTATCGATTTAGTTTGGCCTACTAGATTGATCTTTCTTGCAATGGGAGAAGTGCTTAGCTTTGGGTTCAATCTTGTGGTGTCCTTTCCCAGTGACAGTAGGGGCAGCAAGGCACGTATTGTATTGTTGCCATCGAGGACAAAAAGATGGGGTTTATATCATATTATTTGAGTTTATCCCTCTACATTATGTCATCTTGCTTAAAGCGTTACTCTGTTCTTATGAACTTAATACTCTAGATGCATGCTAGATAGCAGTCAATGTGTGGAGTAATAGTAGTAGATGCCGAATCATTTCGATCTACTTGACACAGACGTGATGCCTATATTTATGATCATTGCCTAGATATTATCATAACTATGCAGTTTTCTATCAATTGCTCGGTAGTAATTTGTTCACCCACCGCAATACATGCTATCTTGAGAGAAGCCACTAGTGAAACCTATGGCCCTCGGGTCTCTTTCTTATTATGTTGCATCTCTTTTATTTACATCGCATCTCGTTTACTATTTTGCAATCTTTACTTTCCCATCTATACAACAAAAATACAAAAAATATTTACTTTACTATCTTTATCAGATCTCACTTTTGCAAGTGACCGTGAAGGGATTGACAACCCCTTTATCACGTTGGTTGCAAGGTTCTTGATTGTTTGTGCAGCTACTAGGTGACTTGTGCGTTTTCTCCTACTAGATTGATACCTTGGTTCTCAAAAACTGAGGGAAATACTTACACTACTTTGTTGCATCACCCTTTCCTCTTCAAGGAAAAACCAACGCATGCTCAAGAGGTAGCAAGAAGGATTTCAGGTGCCGTTGCCAGGGAGATCTACGCCAAGTCAAGACATACCAATTACCCATCATAAACTCTTCTCTCTCGCATTACATTATTTGCCATTCGCCTCTCGTTTTCCTCTCCCCAATTCTAAAAGATTTACGAAAACCCTTTGCCTTTTCTTCGCCCCTTTTCCGTTCGTCTCTTTTCGCTTGCTTCTTGTGTGTTCGTGTGTTAGATCATTTGTTTCACCTTCATGGCTAGTCCTCCTATCATTGTTAATACTCCCGATAATGAAGTTCTTAATTTTAAACAAAGGGAGGGAGAAAACCTAAAAGATGCTTGGTATAGAATTTGCAATGCTCAAAATAGATCTGCCAGAAAGCAATCTACTTCCGCCCTTCTTAGAAATTTTTATGTAGGCACCACTCCTTGGAATAGGTATGTTCTTGACACCATTACCAGAGGGAATTTCTTGGGAAGCCATACTTTTGATTCTTATAATGCTATGATAGATTTGTTAGGCCCACCACCTCTTCTGGTCAATGGAACTATTTTAACTTTGGAACATGTGATGCAAAGGCTTGATATTATTGATAATAAAATTGCTACTGTAGAGTTAATCGAAAATTTGGATAAAAAGATCCACAACCAAATTACCCAATACGGATCTAAGGTAGGAGTTACTCTGGAAAATCTTAGGGAAAAGTAACCCATAGTTAATGAGAAGATATATCAAGATTCCACTAGAATTGGTAAACTCGAGGATATTATTACCAACTTGGGGACCGCTTTTTCTTCCGTTAAAAATACCTAAAATCCTCCTCCTAGAAAAGTTGCCAAGTTTAACTATGTTCCTAAAAACAAGGGTGAATCTTTTAGTAAGGAAAATGAAGACCTCAAATCAGTAAGTGTTCACCCCAACTTTTTCGATATCATTAAGGAACCTTTTGCTACAAATGAATTTCTTGATTTCTTGCCTAGGAGTTTGATCATTAACATAAACAAAGAACCTCCTAGGGGCAATGTGTGTTCAATTGAAGAATTGCATACCAAAGATGACAATACTTAGATCTATTCCTGATTTTATGCGTAGCTAGGGGCGTTAAACGATAGCGCTTGTTGGGAGGCAACCCATTTTATTTTTGTTATTTACTTTTTGTTCCTGTTTAGTAATAAATAATTCATCTAGCTTATGTTATGATTGTGTTTTATATGTTATAATTAGTGTTTGTGCCAAGTAAAGCCTTTAGGATCTTCTTGGGTGATTGTTGTTTGATCTTGCTGATAAAAACAGAAAGTATGCACCAACGAAGATAATTTTCATTTTTAACAGAGAGTGATAAAATACCAATTCCAAATGAAGTAGATCAATATACAAATTTTCCTGGTCGTCCAATTTTTTCATAATTTTTGGAGTTACGGAAGTATTTCAAAGTTACAGATTGCTACAAACTGTTCTGTTTTTGACAAATTCTGTTTTTCGCGTGTTGTTTGCTTATTTAGATGAATCTATGGCTAATATCGGGGGGTATAAACCATAGAGAAGTTGGAATACATTAGGTTTAACACCAATATAAATAAATAATTAGTTCATTATAGTACCTTAAGTGGTGGTTTATTTTCTTATACTAGCGGAGCTCATGAGATTTTCTGTTGAAGTTTTGTGTTGTGAATTTTCAAGTTTTTGGGTAAAGATTTGATGGATTTTGGAATAAGGAGTGGCAAGAGACTACACTTGGGGATGCCCGAGGAACCCCAAGGTAAAATTCAAGGACAACCAAAAGCCTAAGCTTGGGGATGCCCCGGAAGGCATCCCCTCTTTCGTCTGTCGTCTATCGGTAACTTTACTTGAGGCTATATTTTTATTCACCACATGATATGTGTTTTGCTTGGAGCGTCTTGTATGATTTGAGTCTTTGATTTTTAGTTTACCACAATCATCCTTTCTGTACACATATTTTGGGAAAGACACGCATGAATCGGAATTTATTAGAATACTCTATGTGCTTCACTTATATCTTTTGACCTAGATAATTTTGCTCTAGTGCTTTAGTTATATCTTTTTAGAGCACGGCGGTGGTTTTATTTTGTACAAATTATTGATCGCTAATGCTTCACTTATATTATTTTGAGAGTCTTTTAGAACAGCATGGTATTTTGTTTTGGCTATAAAATTAGTCATAATATGATGGGCATCCAAGATGGGTATAGCAAAAACTTTCATAGAAAGTGCATTGAATACTATGAGAAGTTTGATTCCTTATGATTGTTTTGAGATATGAAGATGGTGATATTAGAGTCATGCTAGTTGTGTAGTTGTGAATTTGAGAGATACTTGTTATAAAGTTTGTGATTCCCGTAGCATGCACGAATGGTGAACCATTATGTGATGAAGTGGGAGCATGATTTATTTTTTGATTGTCTTCCTAATGGGTGGCGGTCGGGGATGAGCGATGGTCTTTTCCTACCAACCTATCCCCCTAGGAGCATGCACGTAGTAATTTGTTTCAATAATTAATATATTTTTGCAATAAGTATGTGAGTTTTTTATGACTAATGTTGAGTCCATGGATTATACGCACTCTCACCGTTCCGCTGTTGCTAGCCTCTCTAGTACCGTGCAACTTTTGCCGGTATCATAAACCCACCATCTACCTTCCTCAAAACATCCACCCATACCTACCTATTATGGAATTTCCATAGCCATTCCGAGATATATTGCCATGCAACTTTCCACCGTTCCGTTTATTATGACACGCTCCATCATTGTCATGTTGCTCTGCATGATCATGTAGTTGCCATCATATTGGTGGCAAAGCTACCGTTCATAATTTTTCATACATGTCACTCTTGATTCATTGCATATCCTGGTACACTGCCGGAGGCATTCACGTAGAGACATATTTTGTTCCAAGTATCGAGTTGTAATTCTTGAGTTGTAACTAAATAAAAGTGTAATGATCATCATTATTAGAGTATTATCGCATGTGAGGAAAGGATGATGGAGACTACGATTCCCCCACAAGTCGGGATGAGACTCCGGACGAAAAATAAAAAAGAAAAAAGAAAAAAAGGAGGTCATAAAAAAGAGAAAAGGCCCAAATAAAAAAAATAAGAGAAAAAGAGAGAAGGGACAATGCTACTATCCTTTTTCCACACTTGTGCTTCAAAGTATCACCATGATCTTCATGATAGAGAGTCTCCTATGTTGTCACTTACATATAGTAGTGGGAGTTTTTCATTATAGAAGTTGGCTTGTATATTCCAATGATGGGCTTCCTCAAAATGCCCTAGGTCTTCGTGAGTAAGCAAGTTGGATGCACACCCACTTAGTTTTTTTGAGCTTTCATACACTTATAGATCTAGTGCATCCGTTGCATGGCAATCCCTACTCACTCACATTGATATCTATTGATGGGCATCTCCATAGCCCGTTGATACACCTAGTTGATGTGAGACTATTTTCTCCTTTTCGTCTTCTCCACAACCACCATCTATTCCACCTATAGTGCTATGTCCACGGCTCACGCTCATGTATTGTGTGAGGATTGAAAAAGTTTGAGAACATCAAAAGTATGAAACAATTACTTGGCTTGTCATTGGGGTTGTGCATGATTTAAATATTTTGTGTGATGAAGATAGAGCATAGGCAGACTATATGATTTTGTAGGGATAGCTTTCTTTGGCCATGTTATTTTGAGAAGACATGATTACTTTGTTAGTATGCTTGAAGTATTATTATTTTTATGTCAATATTAAACTTTTGTTTTGAATCTTTCAGATCTGAACATTCATGCCACAATAAAGAAAATTACATTGATAATTATGTTAGGTAGCATTCCACATCAAAAATTCTGTTTTTATCATTTATCTACTTCAGGACGAGCAGGAATTAAGCTTGGGGATGCTTGATATGTCTCCAACGTATCTATAATTTTTGATTGTTCCATGCTATTATATTATCTATTTTGGATGTTTTAATTGGCTTTAATATGCTCTTTTATATTATTTTTGGGACTAACCTATTAATCGGAGGCCTAGTGCCAGTTTCTGTTTTTTTAACTATTTTAGAGTTTCACAGAAAAGGAATACCAAATGGATTCCAAATGGAATGAAACCTTCGCGATGATCTTTCTTGGACCGAAAGCAAACCAGGAGACTTGGAGTGGAAGTCTGGAACTCCGCGAGGTGGCCATGAGGCAGGAGGGCGCGCCCCCACCCTCATGGGCCGCACGTAGCTCCACTGATTTACCTCTTTCACCTATATATACTCTTATACCCTAGATCGATCGCAGGGAGCCACAAAATCACTTTTCCACCACCGCAACCTTCTGTACCCGTGAGAACCCATCTCGGGGCCTTTTTCGACGATCTGCCGGAGGGGCATTCGATCACGGATGGCTTCTACATCGACACCATAGCCTCTCCTATGAAGCGTGAGTAGTTTACCACAAACCTTTGGGTCCATAGTTATTAGCTAGATGGCTTCTTCTCTCTCTTTGATTCTCAATGCAAAGTTCTCCTCGATGTTCTTGGAGATCTATTCGATGTAATACACTTTTGCGGTGTGTTTGCCGAGATCCGATGAATTGTGGGTTTATGAACAAGATTATCTATGAATATTATTTGTTTCTTCTCTGAATTCTTATATGGATGATTTGATATCTTTGCAAGTCTCTTTGAATTATTGGTTTAGTTTGGCCTACTAGATTGATCTTTCTTGCAAGGGACAAGTGTTTAGCTTTGGGTTCAATCTTGCGGTGTCCTTTGCCAATGACAGTAGGGGCAGCAAGGCACATATTTTATCGTTTCCATCGAGGATAAAAAGATGGGGTTTATATCATATTGTTTGAGTTTATCCCTCTACATCACGTCATGTTGCTTAAATTGTTACTCTGTTCCTATGAACTTAATACTCTAGATGCATGCTGGATAGCGGTCGATGTGTGGAGTAATAGTAGTTGATGCAGAATTATCTCGATCTACTTGACACGGACGTGATGCCTATATTCATGATCATTGCCGAGATATTCTCATAACTATGCACTTTTCTATCAATTGCTCGGAAGTAATTTGTTCACCTACCGTAATACATGCTATATTGAGAGAAGCCACTAGTGAAACCTATGACCTCCGGGTCTCTTTCTTATTATATTGCATTTCTTTTATTTACATCGCATCTTGTTCACTATTTTCCAATCTTTACTTTCCCATCTATACAAAAAAATACCAAAAATATTTACTTTACTATCTTTATCACATCTCACTTTTGCGAGTGACCGTGAAGGGATTGACAACCCCTTTATCGTGTGAACTAGGTGACTTGTGCATTTTCTCCTACTGGATTGATACCTTGGTTCTCAAAAACTGAGGGAAATACTTATGCTACTTTGCTGCATCACCCTTTCCTCTTCAAGGGAAAACCAACACATGCTCAAGAGGTAGCACGGCTGGTTGTAGCAAACAATGATGGACCTTTCATCGGAGGAGGAGCTTCCATTGTCGGACGAGCCACGGCCGTTGCTGGGAGCAAGGCCACCCTCGTCCTCGTCGCGGCTGTTGCCAAGGCCGAGCACTTCGTCACCCTTGCTGTCTTTAGGGCAGCACCTGGTGCGGCAACCATCTTCCCCAAACACCCTCACGAAGAGGGTCTCGGCACCATCATACTTGAAGTGGAGGGTGCACCGCCTGCTCAGGCCGCGCGCGCAGGACAAACGTCTGCCAGCCATGGGCCAGGGCTACATTGCCCACAACGGAGACCTCCACCGTGACCCACGAAGCCCTGCTACAGCAGCCGTCGGCCTGCAGACAGAGGCCTCCAGGACCCGCGGCCCGTAGCTCACCGGCAAGGGAGTGTGGAAGCTGCAGCCACGTGCCGGTCGGGTTCTCTGACCACACGACAAACTCCCGCAGCACCTCCGCCGAGTGGAAGCACGGCCGGGGAGGTCGGGGGACCATTGCGCGCCTCCCTTCGTGGACGGGACTGCCGCATCTCGGGCGGCTCCTGCCGCGCAAGGAGACGCCACCGCGGCCGCCAAGAACTGCATCGGACCCTGAAGAAGTTCGCCCGCGCCCCCGAGCGGCCATGACAGGGGTCATGGCGTGCTTGCGGGGCGGCCATGACCCCGCTTGGGCGATGGAGAGTCGGGCCCTTCCTGGCATGCCTTCCCCTTCTCCGCGGCCGTGAATCTCTTCGTCGGCGCCACGGGTGTTGCTGCAAGACAGCAAAGCAAAGAGGAAGAAGAGGAAGCAAGCGGGATGGGGAAGAGATGAGCAATGGGGGCTCCACCCCACTCCTCATTTATACCCAAAGGGAGGCCAACCGCTGGTCTCCATGATCTAAGGTAATGATGGTTTTCTTCTGCATGCAACAGCGTCTCGTCAAGTCGGGCAATTGCCGATGCAGCATGGGGAAGTGGAGACGCCCACGACCTATCAATCGCCACATGTCAATCGAGGCCACAGGCGGTTGGGGCCCGCAGCGCTCCGCACTTGCCCTTTGGCTTAGCCTCGAAGCCAAGTCCGAGCGTGCCTTGGGCCTGGAGGCTACCGTCGGTGTCCTGGGAACGGGGGTACCCAGACTTGCCTGCCTGTGGCCCAAGGCATGGCTCCACCAACGGCCTGGTATGACCCATCTTCATCAACAACAACTCAAGACCCTCGCGAGGGGCCACGCCTCATGAGGCGGACGACACCAAGGCCTCCTATGGGGCGGTCTCGCTAGGCTGGCTCCCGAGGAATGGAGATATCTATGCAAGGGACACCTCGCGAGGTTCGCGTGACATGAGCCATGAAAACCAAGGCCAGGTGGGCGCCAGCAGGCGCAGAGTGCCAGTTTCCTCTTTGGTGCTAACGAAGCAGGCGCAGGCGAGGAGTCCGGAGGCATCAGGCAAAGGTTTCCATATTAGTGCAACAAGACCCAGACCAGCAGGACGGCAGGACGGAGGTCACCCCGGAGCCCACGGCGGCGTCACCACCATAGCCTTTGGCAGGCAAAGACCACCTTTTGTCGCGATAACTTGTACTAGGTGTCTCCCTTCGAAATTGGCCGTTGTGGGATCCCTTCCTGCCTAAACATTTGGGAAGAGGACCAGGGCCTCCATAAATAGGACTAGCCACCACCATAGCAAGGGACGGATCATTCGGACCATCCTCAAGTACACCAGCTCATCAAGCTCAAGAACACCTCTCCTCAGGAGGTTGTTCATCCACTGTAATAGTTCATTCCCAGCCCATGAGGCAATCCACCACACCACACTAGAGTAGGGTATTACACCACAACGGTAGCCCGAACCAGTATAAAGTCTCGTGTCACTTGTTCCTTGGGTTTCACGAGCTAGGCCTTGAGATCATTGCGAGGGCGAGCTAGGGAGAGAGAGAGATCTTCGTGCGCACCCAAGTGTTCGAACCTCAAGGGTTTTGCCGGAACCGAGAATCTGACAGGCATATCATTAAAATCAATAGGAGCACTTTTACTAGCAACCAATTTCATAAGAGCATCAACTTTTTCACTCAAAGAAGAAATTTCTTCAACCGAATTAACTTTTTTACTTATAGGAGCTCTTTTAGTATGCCATTGTGAATAATTTGCCATGATATTATCGAGCAATTTGGTGGCTTCAACCAAAGTAATTTCCATAAAATTACCACCCGAGGCAGAATCTAAAAGATTACGAGAAACAAAATTCAATCCCACATAATTTTTTTGTATGATCATCCAAAGATTTAACCCATGAGTTGGGAAATTCCTCAGCATCATGTTCATCCTTTCCCAGGATTGCGCAACATGCTCATGTTCAAGTTCCTTGAAATTCATGATCTGGGTTCTAAGGGAAATAATTTTTGCGGGAGGAAAATACTTAGTGATAAAAGCATATTTGCATTATTCCAAGAATCGATACTATTACGAGGCAAAGAAGAAAACCAAATTTTTGTAGAATCACGCAAGGAAAATGGAAATAAACCTTGACCACATCATTGTCCACATCTTTTTTCTTTTGCATATCGCATAATTTCATGAAGGTACTAAGATGGGATGCAACATCCTCATTAGGAGTACCGGAAATTTGGTCTTTCATAAAAAGATTCAGCAAAGCAGTATTAATATCACAAGTCTACGCGGAGTGCCAATCAAATCATTGTTGTTGGTATTTGAGAAATCACATAATTTGGTGTTTTATTGAGTCATGATGACTATACAACAAGATTGCACTTAAAAATAGATCCGGCAAAAAGGGCGAACGGAAAAATAGAGGAAAATAAAATAACAAATTTTTGTGAAGTGGGGGAGAGGAAAACGAGAGGCAAATGGTGAATAATGTAAATTGCAAGCATATGAGAATTGTGATTAGGAACCTGGTTATGTTGAAGATCCTCCCCGGCAATAGCGCCAGAAATTCTCCATGATGGCAGCTGGAAGTACGTCGGTATTTCCCCGGAGAATGAGGGGTGATGCAGAACAGTGGCGGTAGGTATTTCCCTCAGTTATGAAACCCAGGTTATCGAACTAGTAGGAGAACCAAGCAACACAACATAAATAGCCCCCGCACACAAATAACAACACCTCGCAACCCGTCGTGTTAAAGGGGTTGTCAATCCCTTCCGGGTAATGGCGCCAGAAATTGGTGTGTGACGGTAAAAAGGTTGTAGTAGATTGTATAACTAGATCGCAAATAAAATAAAGTGTAGCAAAGTATTCTTGTATTTTCTGTTTAATAGATCTGAAAATAAAAGCAAGGAAAAAGTCGATCACAAAGGCAAATAAATTATTGTTGGGCAATTGATAGAACTTCAAATAATTATGACTATATCCAGGCAATGATCATTACATAGGCATCATGTCCAAGATTAGTAGACCGACTCCTGACTGCATCTACTACTATTACTCCACACATCGACCGCTATCCAGCATGCATCTAGTGTATTAAGTTCATTGAAAATCGGAGTAATGCAATAAGAATGATGACATGATGTAGACAAGATCCGTTTATCTATATGGTGGTAGATATAGATCTCGTCTTTTTATCCTTAGTAGCAACTATACATACGTGTCGGTTCCCTTTCTGTCACTGGGATCAAGAACCGTAAGATTGAACCCACTACCGGGCACCTCTTCCCATTGCAAGAGAAATAGATCGAGTTGGCCAGACAAAACCCAAATATTGGAGAAGAAATACGAGGCTATAAGAGATCATGCATAAAAGATATCAAAGAAACTCAAATACTTTCATGGATATAAAAACATAGATCTGATCATAAACTCAAAGTTCATCGATCCAAACAAATACACCGCAAAAGAGTTACATCATATGGATCTCCAAGAGACCATTGTATTGAGAATCAAGAGAGAGATGAAGCCATCTAGCTACTAAATACGGACCCGAAGGTCTACTAAGAACTACTCACGCATCATCGTAGAGGCACCATTGGAAATGGTGAACCTCGCCGTGATGGTGTCTAGATTGGATCTAGTGTTTTGGGACTCTGCGGCGGCTGGATGAATATTTCGTCGACTCCCCTAGGATTCTGGGATTTTTGGGGTATTTATAGAGCAAAGAGGCGGTCCGGGGAGTTCCCGAGGTGGGCACAACCCACCAGGGCGCGCCAGGGCCTCCTGGCACCCCCTGGTCGGTTGTACCCTCCTCGGGAGTCCCCCAGGTGCAACCAGGGCCCATCTGCTTCCTTTTGGACCATAAAAATCATCTTAAAGTTTCATGCCATTTGGACTCCGTTTAATATTGATTTCATGCAATGTAAAAAACATGGGAAAAAGGAACTGACACTGGGCACTATGTCAATAGGTTAGTACCAAAAAATGATATGAAATGACTATAAAATGATTATAAAACATCCAAGATTGATAATAAAACATCATGGAACAATCAAAAATTATAGATACGTTGGAGACGTATCAGGTCCGCACCAGAGTGGTATGGTAATCCTATTCTGGAGGTCATGTTACTTGACCATGACGAACCTACGAACTATGAGGAAGCGATGATGAGCCTAGATTCCACAAAATGGCCTGAGGCCATGAAATCTGAGATGGCATCCATGTATGAGAACAAAGCGTGGACTTTGGTTGACTTGCCCGATGATCGGCAAGCCATAGCGCATAAATGGATCTTCAAGAAGAAGACTGACGCTGATGGTAATATTACTGTTTACAAAGCTCGACTTGTTGCGAAAGGTTTTCGACAAGTTCAAGGAGTTGACTACGATGAGACCTTCTCACCCATAGCGATGCTTAAGTCAGTCCGAATCATGTTAGAAATTCCCACATTTTATGATTATGAAATTTGGAAAATGGATGTCAAAACTGCATTCCTTAATGGATATATTAAAGAAGAGTTGTATATGATGCAACCAGAAGGTTTTGTCGATCCAGAACATGCTAACAAAGTGTGCAAGCTCCAGCGATCCATTTATGGACTGGTGCAAGCCTCTCAGAGTTGGAATATACACTTTGATAGTGTGATCAACACATATGGTTTCATACAGACTTTTGGAGAAGCCTATGTTTACAAGAAAGTGAGTGGGAGCTTTGTAGCATTTCTAATATTATATGTGGATGACATATTGTTGACTGGAAAAAATACAGAATTTGTAGATAGCATAAAAGGATACTTGAATAAGAATTTTTCAATGAAAGACCTTGGTGAAGCTGCTTATATATTGGGCATCAAGATCTATAGAGATAGATCAAGACACTTAATTGGACTTTCACAAAGCACATACCTTGATAAAGTTTTGAAGAAGTTCAAAATGGATCAGTCAAAGAAAGGGTTCTTGCCTGTGTTACAAGGTGTGAAGTTGAGTCAAACTCAATGCCCGACCACTTCAGAAGATAGAGAGAAAATGAAATTCATTCCCTATGCCTCAGCCATAGGTTCTATCATGTATACAATGTTGTGTACCAGGCCTGATGTGTGCCTTGCTATTAGTTTAGCAGGGAGGTTCCAAAGTAACCTAGGAGTGGATCACTGGACAACGGTCAAGAACATCCTGAAATACCTGAAGAGGACTAAGGATATGTTTCTCGTTTATGGCGGTGACAAATAGCTCGTCCTAAATGGTTACGTCGATGCAAGCTTTGACATTGATTCGGATAACTCTAATCATAAACTAGATACATATTTATGTTGAATGGTGGAGCTGTTAGTTGGTGCAGTTCCAAGTAGAGCGTTGTAGCGGGATCTACGTGTGAAGCGGAGTACATAGCTGCTTCAGAAGCAGCAAGTGAAGGAGTCTGGATGAAGGAGTTCATATCTGATCTAGGTGTAATACCTAGTGCATCGGGTCCAATGAAAATCTTTTGTGACAATACTGGTGCAATTTCCTTGGCAAAGGAATCCAGATTTCACAAGAGAACCAAGCACATCAAGAGATGCTTCAATTCCAGCCACGATCAAGTCAAGGAGGGAGACATAGAGATTTGAAAGATGCATACGGATCTGAATGTTGCAGATCCGTTGACTAAGCCTCTCTCACGAGCAAAACATGTCAGCACCAAGACTCCATGGGTGTTCGAATCATTACTATGTAATCTAGATTATTGACTCTGGTGCAAGTGGGAGACTGAAGGAAATATGCCCGAGAGGCAATGATAAAGTTGTTATTTATATTTCCTTATATCATGATAAATGTTTATTATTCAGGAAACTTGGTGTTGGAAATATGCCCTAGAGGCAATAATAAATTAGTTATTATTATATTATATTTCATTGTTCATGATAATAGTTTATTATCCATGCTAGAATTGTATTGATAGGAAACTCAGATACATGTGTGGATACATAGACAACACCATGTCCCTAGTAAGCCTCTAGTTGACTAGCTCGTTGATCAATAGATGGTTATGGTTTCCTGACCATGGACATTGGATGTCGTTGATAACGGGATCACATCATTAGGAGAATGATGTGATGGACAAGACCCAATCCTAAGCCTAGCACAAGATCGTGTAGTTCGTATGCTAAAGCTTTTCTAATGTCAAGTATCATTTCCTTAGACCATGAGATTGTGCAACTCCCGGATGTCGTAGGAGTGCTTTGGGTGTGCCAAACGTCACAACGTAACTCGGTGGCTATAAAGGTGCACTACGGGTATCTCTGAAAGTGTCTGTTGGGTTGGCACGAATCGAGACTGGGATTTGTCACTCCGTGTAACGGAGAGGTATCTCTAGGCCCACTCGGTAGGACATTATCATAATGTGCACAATGTGACCAAGGAGTTGATCACGGGATGATGTGTTACGGAACGAGTAAAGAGACTTCCGGTAACGAGATTGAACAAGGTATCGGGATACCGATGATCAAATCTCGGGCAAGTATCGTAACGATAGACAAAGGGAATTGTATACGGGATTGTTTGAATCCATGACATCGTGGTTCATCCGATGAGATCATTGTGGAGCATGTGGGAGCCAATATGGGTATCCAGATCCCGCTGATGGTTATTGATCGGAGAGTTGTCTCGGCCATGTCTACATGACTCCGGAACCCGTAGGTTCTACACACTTAAGGTTCGATGACGCTAGGGTTATAGGGAAAGTATGTACGCGGTTACCGAATGTTGTTCGGAGTCCGGATGAGATCCCGGATATGACGACGAGTTCCGGAATGGTCCGAGGGTAAAGATTAATATATAGGAATTATGGTTTTGGCCACCGGAAGTGGTCTGGGCATCACCGGTAGTGTACCGGGACCACCGGAGGGGTCCGGGGGTCCACCGGGAGGGGCCACGGTCCCCGGAGAAATACATGGGCCACGTGTGAGAAGGACCAGCCCCTAGGTGGGCTGGGGCACCTCCCCAGCAAGGCCCATGCACCTACAGAGAGGAGGGGGCAAACCCTAAGGGGCAGATGGGCCCTAAGGCCCATGTGTGGTGCGCCTCCCTCTCCCCCCCACTTGGCCGCCACCCCAGATGGGGATTGGGGCTGCCTCCACCCCTAGGGTGGAAACCCTAGGTGGGGGCGCAGCCCTCCCTCTCCCCTATATATAGTGGAGGCAAAGGGGCAGCCCAACACACGAAGTTCTGTTGGCGCAGCCCTACCCCTCTCCCTCCTCGTCTCTCGTAGTGCTTGGCGAAGCCCTGCTGGAGTCCCGCGCTCCTCCACCACCACCACGCCATTGTGCTACTGCTGGATGGAGTCTTCCCCAACCTCCCCTTCTCCCCTTGCTGGATCAAGGCGTAGGAGACGTCACCGGGCTGCACGTGTGTTGAACGCGGAGGCGCCGTCGTTCGGCGCTTAGATCGGAATCAACCGCGATCTAAATCACTACGAGTACCACTCCTTCATCCGCTTTCTTGCAACGCTTCCGCTTAGCGATCTACAAGGGTATGTAGATGCACTCTCTTTCCCCTCGTTGCTAGATTACTCCCTAGATTGATCTTGGTGATGCGTAGAAAATTTTAAATTTCTGCTATGATCCCCAAAAGTGGCATCATGAGCTAGGTCTATGCGTAGTTTCTGTGCATGAGTAGAACACAAGTTGTTGTGGGCGTCGATTTTGTCAATTTACTTGCCGTTACTAGTCTTATCTTGATTCGGCGGCAATGTGGGATGAAGCGGCCCGGACCGACCTTACACGTACTCTTACGTGAGACTGGTTCCACCGACTGACATGCACTAGTTGCATAAGGTGGCTAGCGGGTGTCTGTCTCTCCCACTTTAGTCGAGTCGGATTTGATGAAAAGGGTCCTTATGAAGGGTAATAGAAATTGGCATATCACGTTGTGGTTTTGGCGTAGGTAAGAAACGTTCTTGCTAGAAACCTATAGCAGCCACGTAAAAACTTGCAACAACAATTAGAGGACATCTAACTTGTTTTCGCAGCATGTGCCGTGTGATGTGATATGGCCAAAAGGATGTGATGAATGATATATGTGATGTATGAGATTGATCATGTTCTTGTAATAGGAATCACGACTTGCATGTCGATGAGTATGACAACCGACAGGAGCCATAGGAGTTGTCTTAATTTATTTATGACCTGTGTGTCAACATAAACGTCATGTAATTACTTTACTTTATTGCTAAAGCGTTAGCCATAGTAGTAGAAGTATTAGATGATGAGACAACTTCAAGAAGACACGATGATGGAGATCATGGTGTCATGCCGTTGACAACGATGATCATGGAGCCCCGAAGATAGAGATCATAAGGAGCAAAATGATATTGGCCATATCATGTCACTATTTGATTGCATGTGATGTTTATCATGTTTTACATCTTATTTTCTTAGAACGACGGTAGCTTAAATAAGATGATCCCTCGTAATAATTTCAAGAAAGTGTTCCCCCTAACTGTGCACCGTTGCGAAGGTTCATTGTTTCGAAGCACCACGTGATGATCTGGTGTGATAGATTCTAACATTCGAATACAATGGGTGTAAGCCAGATTTAGACACGCAATACACTTAGGTTGACTTGACGAGCCTAGCATGTATAGACATGGTCTCGGAACACGAATGACCGAAAGGTCGAGCATGAGTCATATAGAAGATACGATCAACATGAAGATGTTCACCAATGTTGACTAGTCCGTCTCACGTGATGATCTGACACGGCCTAGTTGACTCGGATCATGTTTCACTTAGATGACTAGAGGGATGTCTATCTGAGTGGGAGTTCATTAAATAATTTGAGTAGATGAACTTAATTATCATGAACATAGTCTAAATTGTCTTTTGCAAATAAGTTGTAGATAAATAGCTCACGTTGTAGCTCCCTGTTTCAATACGTTCCTAGAGAAAGACCAAGTTGAAAGATATTGTAAGCAATGATGCAGATTGGGTCCGTAGTTCGAGGAGTGTCCTCACTGCTACACAAAAGGCTTACGTCTTTGATGCACCGCTCAATGTGCAAACCCCTACAACGTCGTCTGTGGATGTTGTGAACACCTGACAGACACATCTTGATGACTATTTGATAGTTTAGTGCGCCATACTTTACGGCTTAGAATCGGGATTCCGATGACGTTTTGAACGCCATAAGACATATGAGATGTTCCAAGAGCTGAAATTGGGATTTCAAGCTCATGCCCGTGTTGAGAGGCATGAGACCTCTGACAAGTTCTTTTGCCAACAAGATGGAGGAGAATAGCTCAGCTAGTGAGCATGTGCTCAGAATGTCTGGGTGCTACAATCACTTAAATCAAGTGGGAGTTAAACTTACAGATAAGACAGTGATTGATAGAGTTCTCTAGCCACTATCACTAAGCTACTAGATCTTCGTGATGAACTATGACATGCAAGGGATGGAGTTGATCCCGGAGCTGTTCGTGGTGCTTAAGACCGCAAAAGGTAGAAATCAAGAAGGAGCATCAAGTGTTGATGGTTTGACAAGACCACTGGTTTCAAGAAGGGCAAGGGGTATAAGGGAAACTTCATGGATGGCAAACCAGTTGCCGCTCCAGTGAAGGAACCCAAGGTTGAACCCAAACCCGAGACTAAGTGCTTCTATTGTAAGGGGAACGGTCACTGGTAGCAGAATTACATTAAATGCATGGTAGATAAGAAGGCTGGCAACTTCAACAAAGTATATACGTGTTATTAATGTGTACCTCACTAGTACTCCTGGTAGCACCTGGGTATTGGATACCGGTTCAGTTGCTATTATTGGTGACTTGAAGCAAAAGCTACGGACTAAACGGAGACTGGCTAAGGGCGAGGTGACAATGTGTGTTGGAAGTGTTTACAAAGTTGATGAGATCACCATCGCACGCTCCATCTGCCTTCGGGATTAGTATTGAACCTAGATAAATGTTATCAGGTGTCTACGTTGAGCATGAATATGATTAGATCATGTTCATTGCAATACGATTATTCATTTAAGTTAGAGAATAATGGTTATTCTGTTTACGTTAATAATAACTTTCATGGTCATGCACCCAATGTGAATGGTTCAGTGAATCTCGGTCGTGGTAATACACATGTTCACGCCGAAAGATGTAGAGTTAATAATGATAGTACCACTTTCTTGTGGCACTGCCGCTTAGGTCATATTGGCATAAGATGCATGAAGAAACTCCATATCGATGGATGTTTGGAGTCACTTGATTTTGAATCGCTTGACACATGCGAGCCATGCCTCATGGGCAGGATGACTAAGACCCCGTTTCCAGGAACAATGAAACGGGCAAGTGACTTGTTGGAAATCATACATGCTGATGTGTGTGATCCAATGAGAATTGAAGCGTGCGGTGGATATCGCTATTTTCTCATCTTCACTGACGATTTGGGTAGATATAGGTATATTTACTTAATGAAGCACAAGTCTGAAACGTTTGAAAAGTTCAAGCGATTTTAGAGTGAAGTTAAGAATCATCATAACAAGAAGATCATGTTCCTACGATCTGATCAAAAGGGGATTTTCTGAGTTATGAGTTTGGCAATCACTTAAGACATTGTGGAATTGTTTCGTAGTTGAAGCCACCTAGAACACCACAGTGTAATGGTGTGTCCGGACGTCGTAATCGAACCTTATGAGATATGGTGCGATCTATGATGTCTCTTACCGATCTACCGTTTTCATTTTGAGGTTATGCGTTAGAGACAGCTGCATTCACTTTAGATAGGACACCATCTAAGTCCGTTGAGACGATGTCATATGAACATTGGTTTGGAAAGAAACCAAAGTTGTCGTTTCTTAATGTTTGGGGCTGAGATGCTTAAGGCTTCAGCCGGAGAAGCTCGAACCAAAAAGCGGACAAACACATCTTCATAGAATACCCAAAGGTGACAGTTGGGTATACCTTCTATCTCAGATCCGAGGGCAAATTGTTTGTCACTAAGAACGGGTCCTTTCTCGAGAAGGAGTTTCTCTCGAAAGAATTGAGTGGGAGGAAGATAGAACTTGATGAGGTTGTCAAACCTTTGTTTCAACCAGAGAGTGATGCAACACAGAAAGATGTTTTCTGTGGCGCTACGTCTGTTGAAGAGGAAGTTAATGATAGTGATCATGAAGCTTCGGATCAAGTTGCTGTCGAACCTCGTAGGTCGACCAGGATATGTACTACTCCTAAGTGGTATGGTAATCCTGTCTTAGATATCATGTTGTTAGACAATAATGAACCTACGAGCTATGGAGAAGCGATGGTGGACCCATATTCCGACAAATGGTTAGAAGCCATGAAATCCGAGATAGGATCCATGTATCAGAACAAAGTATGGACTTTGGTGGACTTGCCTGATGATCGGCGAGCCATTGAGATAAATGGATCTTTAAGAAGAAGACGGACATGGGCGGTAATGTTACCGTCTATGAAGCTCGACTTGTGGGAAAGAGTCTTTTCACAAGTTCAAGGAGTTGACTACGATGAGAATTTCTCACCCGTAGCGATGCTTAAGTCCGTCGGAATCATGTTAGCATTAGCTATATTTTTCAATTATGAAATCTGATAGATGGATGTCAAAACAAGTTTTCTTACCAGTTTTCGTAAGAAAAAGTTGTATGTGATACAATAAAAGGTTTTGTCGATCCTCAGGATGCTAAAAGGTATGCTGGCTCCAGCAATCCTTCTATGGACTAGAGCAAGCATCTCGGAGTCAGAATATATGCTTTGATGGAGTGATCAAAGCTTTTAGGTTTATACAATGTTTGCTAGAAACTTGTATTTACAAGAAAGTGAGTGGGAGCACTACAACATTCCTGATAAGTATATGTGGATGACATATTGCTGATTCGAAATAATGTAGAATTTTTGGAAAGCATAAACGGTTGTTTGAAGAGTGATTTTCAAAGGAAGACATGGATAAAGCTGCTTACATATTGGGCATCAAGATCTATAGAAATAGATTAAGACACCTGATGATACTTTCAAAGAACACACACCTTGACATGTTTTTGAAGGAGTTAAAAATAGATCAGTCAAAGAAGGGGTTCTTACCTGAGTTGTAAGGTGTGAAGTTGTGTAAGACTCAAAGCTTGACCACGACAGAAGGTCGTCCCCTATGCTTTTGTCATAGGCTCTATACAGTATGGCATGCTAAGTACCGCACCTGATGTGTGCCTTGCCGCATGTCTGGCAAGAGGGTACAAAGGTGATCTAGGAGTGGATCACCAGATAGCGGTCAAAAATATCCTTAGAGGAATAAGGAAATGTTTCTCGGTTATGGAGGTGATAAAGAGTTCGACGTAAAGAGTTATGTCGATGCAAGCTTAACACGTATCTGGATAGCTCTGAGTAGAGATACTGGATACGTATAATGGAGCAACAATTTGGATAGCTCCAAGTGGAACGTGGTAGCAGCATCTACGATATGACATAAAGTTTTGCGAAATACATAGGGATCTGAATATGGCAGACCCGTTGACTACAACCTCTCTCACAAGCATAACATGATCAAACCCAGAACTCATTGAGTGTTAATCACATAGTGATGTGAACTAGATTATTGAGTCTAGTAAACTCTTTGGATGTTGGTCACATGGCGATGTGACCTGTGAGTGTTAATCACATGGCGATGTGAACTAGATTATTGACTCTAGTGCAAGTGGGAGACTGTTGGAAATATGCCCTAGAGGCAATAATAAATTAGTTATTATTGTATTATATTTCATTGTTCATGATAATCGTTTATTATCCATGCTAGAATTGTATTGATAGGAAACTCAGATACATGTGTGGATACATAGACAACACCATGTCCCTAGTAAGCCTCTACTTGACTAGCTCGTTGATCAATAGATGGTTACGGTTTCTTGACCATGGACATTGGATGTCATTGATAACGGTATCACATCATTAGGGGAATGATGTGATGGACAAGACCCAATCCTAAGCCTAGCACAAGATTGTGTAGTTCGTATGCTAAAGCTTTTCTAATGTCTAGTATTATTTCCTTAGACCATGAGATTGTGCAACTCCTGGATGACGTAGGAGTGCTTTTGGTGTGCCAAACGTCACAATGTAACTGGGTGGCTATAAAGGTGCACTACGGGTATCTCTGAAAGTGTCTATTGGGTTGGCACGATTCGAGACTGGGATTTGTCACTCCGTGTAACGGAGAGGTATCTCTGGGCCCACTCGGTAGGACATTATCATAATCTGCACAATGTGACCAAGGAGTTGATCACGGGATGATGTGTTACGAAACGAGTAAAGAGACTTGCCGGTAACGAGATTGAACAAGGTATCGGGATACCGACGATCGAATCTCGGGCAAGTATCGTACCGATAGACAAAGGGAATTGTATACGGGATTCATTGAATCCTTCACATCATGGTTCATCCGATGAGATCATCGTGGAGCATGTGGGATCCAATATGGGTATCCAGATCCCGCTGTTGGTTATTGACCGGAGAGTTGTCTCGGCCATGTCTGCATGACTCCCGAATCCGTAGGTCTACGCACTTAAGGTTCGATGATGCTAGGGTTATAGGGGAAGTATGTACATGGTTACCGAATGTTGTTCGGAGTCCCGGATGAGATCCCGGACATCACAAGGAGTTCCGGAATGGTCCATAGGTAAAGATTGATATATAGGAAGTATGGTTTTGGCCACCGGAAGTGTTCCGAGCATCACCGGTAGTGTACCGGGACCACCGGAGGGGTCCGGGGGTCCACCGGGAGGGGCCATGGGCCCCGGAGGCATACATGGGCCAAGTGTGAGAAGGGACCAGCCCCTAGGTGGGCTGGGGCGCCTCCCCACCAAGGCCCATGCACCTAGAGAGAAGAGGGGGCAAATCCTAAGGGCAGATGGGCCCTGAGGCCCATGTCTGGTGCGGCTCCCTCTCCCCCCACTTGGCCGCCACCCCTAGGGTGGAAACCCTAGGTGGGGGCGCAGCCCTCCCTCTCCCCCTATATATAGTGGAGGCAAAGGGGCAGCCCAACACACGAAGTTCTTCCCCTGCTGGCGCAGCCCTACCCCTCTCCCTCCTCGTCTCTCGTAGTGCTTGGCGAAGCCCTCCTGGAGTCCCGCGCTCCTCCACCACCACCAGGCCGTCGTGCTGCTGCTGGACGGAGTCTTCCCCAATCTCTCCTTCTACCCTTGCTGGATCAAGGCATAGGAGACATCACCGGGCTGCACGTGTGTTGAATGTGGAGGCGCCCTTGTTCGACACTTAGATCGGAATCAACCGCGATCTGAATTGCTACGGGTACGACTACTTCATCCGCGTTCTTGCAACGCTTCCGCTTAGCGATCTACAAGGGTACGTAGATGCACTCTCCTTCCCCTTGTTGCTAGACTACTCCATAGATTGATCTTGGTGATGCGTAGTAAATTTTAAATTTCTGCTACGATCCCCAACACTTGGTACATGTGTGAATACATAGACAAACATAGTGTCCCTGGTATGCCTCTACTAGACAAGCTCGTTAATCAAAGATGGTTAAGTTTCCTGACCATAGACTTGTGTTGTCATTTGATGAACGAGATCACATCATTAGAGAATGATGTGATGGAAAAGACCCATCTGTTAGCTTAGCATTATGATTGTTTAGTTTTATTGCTATTGCTTTCTTCATGACTTATACATGTTCATCTAACTATGAGATTATGCAACTCCCAAATATTGAAGGAACACCTTGTGTGCTATCAAACCTCACAACATAACTGGGTGATTATAAAGATGATCTATAGGTGTCTCCGATGGTGTTTGTTGAGTTGGCATAGATCGAGATTAGGATTTGTCACTCCATGTATCGGAGAGGTATCTCTCGGCCCTCTTGGTAATGCTCATCACTATAAGCCTTGCAAGCAATGTGACTAATGAGTTAGTTACGAGATGATGCATTACGGAACGAGTAAAGAGCCTTGCCAGTAATGAGATTGAACTAGGTATGATGATACCGACGATCGAATCTCGGGCAAATAACATATCGATGACAAAGGGAACAACGTATGTTATTATGCGGTTTGACCGATAAAGATCTTCGTAGAATATGTAGGAGCCAATATGAGCATCTAGGTTCCGCTATTGGTAATTGACTGGAGATGTGTCTCGGTCATGTCTACATAGTTCTCAAACCCGTAGTGTCGGATTTCGGGTTCCGGCAGACCCTTGAGGTTCGAACACTGGGGTGCGCGCGGAGATTTCGCCTTCTACCTACTTGCACCCCTCCGCCTCGCAGAGATCTAAGCTATGGGAAGAACAGTACAAGAGACACAGGGTTTATACTGGTTCGGGCCACCGTTGTGGTGTAATACCCTACTCAAGTGTGTGGTGTGGTGGATTGCCTCTTGGGCTGATGATGATGAGCAATACAAGGAAGAACAGCCTCGCGAGGGTCTGTTCTTGGCTGTGGGGATGAACTGCTAGGAGGAGTTCAGTCACCCTTCTCTCTCTCTCTCTCTGTGTGTGTGATGTTACTCGATCCGATTTTCCCTTTTTTTTCTACCCTGTGGGTGGCTAGTCCTATTTATAGGCAAAGGCCCTGGGCCTCTTCCCAAATATTGAGCGGGAAGGGCACCAACAATTGGCCATTCTGAAGGGGAACATCTGGTACACTTATCCTGACTAAAGTTAGTCCTCGCCTGCCAAAGACTCTGGTGGTGACGCTGGCTTGGGCTCCACAATGACTTTCTCCCTGCTATTGGACTGGTCTTGGTCTCGTTGCACCGAAATAGGTGCCTTTGCTTGATGCTCTCGCCTGCGCTTGCTCCCTTTGCACCAAAGAGGAAAGGAGGACACTGCGCGGGCTAGCGCCCGCCTAGCGCCCTTGGTCGTCATGGCTTGCGTCACGGGCACCTCGTGAGGTACCCCGCCTTGATCTCTCCGCCTCCTTGCGAGCCAGCCTGATGTGGCCGTCCCTGAGGAAGCTCCGTGTCGTCCGCCCCGCGAGGCTTGGCCCCTCGCGAGGGTCTTGGGTCTGCATCGATGAAGCCGGGCCGTGCTGGGCCCCCTTTGAGCCACGCCGCAGGCCGCAGGCAGGAAAGTCTGGGGACCCCCGTTCCCAGCACGACGACAGTAGCCCCCGGGCCCAAGGCGCGCCCGGACTTGGCCGTGCAGGGAGGCGAAAGGACAAGGGTGAAGCGCCGCAGGCCCTAACAGCTTGCGGCCTCGAGCGCCGCGTGGCGGTTGATTGGACGTGGGCCTCTCCACTTCCCCATGGCGCCTCGGCAACTGCACAGATCGGACAAGTCCCTGCATGCAAAGCGGGTCATGATTACCTGCGATCGTGGAGGTCGGCGGTTGGCCTTCGCCGGCCATAAGTACGGAACGGCGCGCGCCCTTCCAGTCCATCCCTTCTTGCTTATCCTTCTTCCCGGTCCTTGCTCCGTCTTGCTGCGATGGCTCCAATCCGCCGGTTCTTGTCGGCAGAGAAGGGAAAGGCTCCCTGAGAGGAACCAGACCCGCTCCCGCCGAAGAAACGGCTCGCCCTCCGCAGCCCAGACGAGGGGGCCCATCAGGTGGTGTCGAGGCCCTGGTGCGAGCGGGCACCACCGGGGTTCCCGCTTCCCTTGTACGCCCACATCGAGGGCCCTGAAGGAGTTGATGTTGATCGCCACGGGCGGCGCCGCCGTCGGCGCCGACGGGTCACGAAGGTGTGGGTCGTCCCCCCTGGGGTCCACACCGAGGGCTCCTCCCGAGAGTTCGTGCTCTGCGCCGCCATGCCTCCTCAGTCTTGGATTCACCTTCCTCCCTTCTTCGCCTCCATCATCCCGCAGGGAGAACTCCTTGAGCTTTGGCTGCAGCACGCCGGCTGCAGCACTGTCGCGACCGAGGCAGAGGTCACGGTCGTTGCTCCGGGCGAGGTCTTCATGACTCGAGGCTAGAGCGAGATCGCCCGGTTTTCAGGACAAGAGGCGCCTTCGCGATCCACTTGGAGTACGACGGTGCTTCGGTGATGTTCTTCAAGGTCTTCGATGCGAACGGGCGCCGGCTGGAGTGCTGCCCCGGGAGAGGTGGTCAGGACCCTACTACGGCGAGGACTGGGCCCGCCGACCGCTCCCTTGGCGGCTCCTCAGGCGGCGGAGGCGGCGGAAGTTCCAGCGACTCCGGCGAGCTTTTCGCGACTCCGGAGACGAGCGACGACAGCTACGAGCCCCCGAGCCGGCGCCGCTCCTGGAGCAGGGCGGGCTCGTCAAGCCGTTGCCGACTCTGATCTGGATGGGGTTGGCGCCGGTGCTTGACGGCCCACTGTTGATGATGGCGTCTTTTGCAGGGGCGCGTGTAGTTAGCGTCCCTTTAGGATCCGTTCCCTGCGAGGAATCAAAGACGCGTCCCGTGGGGGCTTGTAAGGTGCCTGTGATCCTGTTTTGTTAATATAACCCTTGTCGTAGAATTGTGCGAGTTGCTCATTCCGTCTTAGCTCAGCTCTCCCTTTCGAACCTCACGAGGGCTTGGTGCTCTGCGCCGACAGGTCCCGGTCCCAAGGCGGCTTCAGCCGTCGCTGGTATGCCAGGTTGTGATGCCGTGGTCAAGGCCAGGAGGTGAGCGACCCGGGGTCCGGTAAGAGCCCCTAAGTCACGATTCTCAGGAGGTCCCATTTGGCGCTCAAGCAGCCGTTGTTCGGTGAGAAAGGGGAGCGGCGTCGCTAACACGGGATTGCATTAGGTGCGGGGATGGTGCCACGGTAGCTGGTGCTTCCGGGTGGTGACTTATCTCGAGAATTAGGGGCCGCTCTCTGGTGTGTCGCCGGGTCCGTGCATCGGCAGGCGTGAGGTTGCTCGGCGAGGTCCTCGCGTGTCCCTCTCCTCTCGCCTTTGCTCCCCTTTCTTCTCTACGTCCTCGGGTGCCGGCCCTTGTGCGACTCTCAGCCGTCGCTGGTATGCCAGGTCGCGATGCCGTGGACAAGGCCAGAGGGTGAGGGCTGGAGAGCCAGTAGGAGCCCTGAGCCGCGATGCTCAGGCACCCCCCCTTTAACGTGCAAGCGGTTCGCGTGGATGAGAGTGAAGGAGACACCGCAAGGGCCTCGCCTGACGCAGCTCCTTTAGGAGATCCTGTAGACCTATCATAGAAAGAACGAGGGGTTGCCATGACAATTGACAGTCAGCCGTTGGTTTCTTCCGAGGGGCGATGAGGCACTGAAGGCTTGACGAGGTGGCGCCATGCGGGGCTTCCGCGGCCAGAGCTTAGCCATTCAGCTATGTCGGTGTTGCAGGGACGGACCCATGCGCAAGCGTCGTGCCGTTTGGGAGTAGCTCCGTCAGTTGGCGTCAGTTGAGCGGGCAACTAGGTCAAACTCATTAGCCGCGAAGGAGTGGATTCATTCAAGTAGATGCTGGGTAGGCGGACATCACTGGGTCTGGCCCGAGCAACTTGGGGATGATGCAGCCCGTGGGGCGCCCCCTACATGGTAAGCTAACAACATGAAATAAAAGGGATACATGCCGCAGGGACGGACCCATGAGGCCTGGGAATAATGCAGCCCTGGGGGGCGCTCCCAGCTGGAAGTGAAACTTGAAAGATGTCACCTGATGATGTTGAGGATGAAGGAGTGTTGGTGTAGCAGACTCGGTGGGTTGCGGAAGACGATCCTCACGAGCCCCTGGGCCCAGGGGCCTCGGGAGGCTCCGTAGGCGCTGGTGGTTCCTTGCGGACCATCTCCATCTCCGCCAGGGCTGTGGAACGCCTGGCCTCTTGAGCCTCCATGATGCCCCTCATGAGGCGCTGGTATGTGGCAGCCGTGTTCGGCAAGCCGTAAGCCATGCGAACGTAGGTGTGGGGTGGACCTTCGCAGCGCCCCACTCGCGAGGGCCAGAGGCGACTCGATTGAGCCCTGGTATGTCGATGCAGATGCGCAGCCCACCATCCTCGCCTGGATGGGGAGCCACAGCTGGTAGGCGGCGGCCGCCTCTCATGACTCTTGACTCCTGTAGCTCCTGAATTGCCTTGCTGACGAACTCCCGAGGGTCTGGCTCTCCTTGCTTTACTCCTTCCTGAGGGAAACGTGCTTCGAAACACGCCTCCATGTGGTGCCCAAGCGCCTCCCTCGTGACCTTAGCCAGGTCGGTGGCCCTCCAGGGGAGAGCCCCCGAGCCCTGCCTGAGGAGGGCACCGGGCGCGCTTTCCTATGCGATGGAAGGAGGTTCCCCCTGGGCCGGCGCGGGCCCTAAGGGGCCTGCCTCCTGAGGGGCCGGGCCGGACGATGTCTTCTTCTTCTTGGGGGCGGTCTCGGGAAGCCTCCTGCTTTCGCGATCCGGGTCTTCCAGTGAAGCGGCCTGAAAGGCTCGTTCCAGGGAACACACCGCGTCCTTCTCTTCACAGGGCACCGTGATGACTCCACCACTTCCTGGTATCTTGAGGACGTTGCAGCTGTGGTGAGTTACGGCCATGAACTTGGCCAGCGCTGGGTACCCAAGGATGGCGTTGTTTGGCAGGCGACTGTGAGCGACATCGAAGTCGATGAGCTCGGAGCGGTAGTTGTCGCGTGTCCCGAAGGTGACTGGGAGGCGGACCTGCCCAATCGGGACCGTGGAGCCATCGGTGACTCCGGAGAAAGGCTTGTGGCTGAAGCTGGTTGTAGGGCACTTGGAGATTGTTGAATGTTTCCACGGACAGGACGTTGAGCCCTGCCCCGCCATCGATGAGGGTCCTGGTGACCACCACGTTGCTGATGATTGGGGAACAAAGCATCGAGAGGACTCCGGCTGTAGCTGCACACTTGAGATGATCTGCTGAGCTGAACGTGATGGCGCATGCCGACCACCTGAGAGGGCGCATGGCTTCCAGCTTGGGGAGGATGGCATTCACTTCGCGGGCGAACTGCTTGAAGATGCGTTGAGAAGCTGGGTCTTGAGCCCCGCCCAGGATGCAGGCGACTGCGCGCGGCTCCTGGAAGGCCCCAGCCCCCTCGTCCTGATGGCGGTCCTCGTTTCTCCTTGGCTGCGGCGGCAGCGGAGGGAGGCCTATGTTGCCTTGCGGGCGATCCTCGCGAGGCTGATCCCTCCAGTCTCCCTCGCAAGGCGGTTCTTGCCAGCGATCCTCGCGAGGTTGATCGCGCCACCCTTGGCGCGGGCCGCGGTCTTCCCAGTGCCCTGTGTTCCTTCCTCCTCCTCGACCGTAGCCACGGTCACCGCGGTCGGGGTGACGGCCGATCCTTCCTTCTCGCACGGCTCGGAGCTCTTGACATTCGTTGGTGTTGTGGGTGTGGAGGTCGTGGTACACACAGTACCGACTGCCCTTGGGAGGTTCGGGCAGATCTCTGCCCCGCTTGGTGTCTGGTTCTGCCGCGAGCATGGCAGCCCCCTTGCGCTTCACATCCTTGGCCTTGGGCTTCTTCTCTTCTGGGTCTGTGACAGGCAGCTCGAGGAGGGAGAGACGCCCTTCCTCAGCCCTGCCGCACTTGGTTGCCAAGTTGAACAACTCCAAGGAAGTGCACAGGTCTTCATGCATCGCCAGCTCCTCCTTCATCTTGACATCGCGCACGCCGTCGGAGAAGGCTGAGATGATGGCCTCCTCGGTCACCTTGGGAATCTTGAGGCATGGATTGTTGAAGCGCTGGATGTACTTCTGCAGGGTCTCTCCGGGTTGTTGCTTGATGCGGCGCATGTCGCTCACGACGGGTGGCCGGTCGCGAGTACCTTGGAAGTTGTCGATGAAGCGGGTGCGCATCTTGTCCCAGGAGGAGATCGTGCCTGGGGCCAGGTTCAGGAGCCAGGTGCGCGCCCCGTCCTTGAGCGCCATGGGAAACTAGTCCGCCATGACCCTCTCGTCTCTGTTGGCAGCTTAGATGCCCAGCTCATAGAGCTGGAGGAACTCCGCAGGGTCGGCCGTGCCGTCGTAACGAGGAGGTAGGTCTGGCTTGAACTTGCCGGGCCACGCGACGCTGCGTAGCTCGGCGGTGAATGCACGGCAGCCTGCTGTGGCCATGGGAGGCCTTGGGTCTTGACGCGCGGGAGCAGGAGCATGGTCGCGATGTGCTGGAGTAGGGAGCGCCCGGGTAGCTTCTTGCGGGCGAGGGACTTCTTGGCAGCTCTGCTCTTGCCGCGCTAGCACCTGACGGAGCGGGTTCCGCCCAGGGGCCGCGCGCCTTGGAGCCATGGCGCCTTCTTGAGAAGGAGGCAGCTGGGGCGCCGCCGGAGCTTCGTCGCCCGCGCGGGGCGGGGTGCGGTGCAGCGGAACGGACCATGGAGGAGAGCCCCCTACGGCGCAGACGAGCTCGGCGACGCGGTCGAGCCATTCTTCATAGACATCGTCGATGGGACGGTAGCGCAGGAGCTCGTTTGCCACGATGAGCGCAGCTCGAGCCTCCATGGGTGCGTGGAGCGCGCGGGACGAAGAACCAGCTGGGGTGAGCGAGGGAGTAGCGGTGCGGCCGTCTTGCCGCACGGACGGATGCTGAGATGACGCTTGCTGCTCGTCCCCCACCGGGCCGGTGGCGGCGTTGACGGCAGGTGACGGGGAACGGCGAGGACGCACGCCGACAGGAGCCGTCTGGGCGACACGAGAAGCGAGAGCGGCCCGGCGCTCGGCGCTGGCCCGACGAGCGTCAGACATGGACGCGATGGTCGGAGGAGAACGGGGTGGTGGAAGACGAATTCCGGCGCACCCCTACCTGGTGCGCCAAATGTCAGATTTCGGGTTCCGGCAGACCCTTGAGGTTCGAACACTGGGGTGCGCGTGGAGATTTCGCCTTCTACCTACCTGCACCCCTCCGCCTCGCAGAGATCTAATCTATGGGAAGAACGGTACAAGAGACATAGGGTTTATACTGGTTCGGGCCACCGTTGTGGTGTAATACCCACTCCAGTGTGTGGTGTGGTGGATTGCCTCTTGGGCTGATGATGATGATAAGCAATACAAGGAAGAAAAGCCTCGCGAGGGTCTGTTCTTGGCTGTGGGGATGAACTGCTAGGAGGAGTTCAGTCACCCTTCTCTCTCTCTCTCTCTCTCTCTGTGTGTGATGTTACTCGATCCGATTTTCCTTTTTTCTACCTTGTGGGTGGCTAGTCCTATTTATAGGCAAAGGCCCTGGGCCTCTTCCCAAATATTGAGCGGGAAGGGCGCCAACAATTGGCCATTCTGAAGGGGAACATCTGGTACACTTATCCTGACTAAAGTTAGTCCTCGCCTGCCAAAGACTCTGGTGGGGACGCTGGCTTGGGCTCCATAATGACTTCCTCCTTGCCGTTAGACTCGTCTTGGTCTCCTTGCACCGAAATGTGTGCCTTTGCTTGATGCTCTCTCCTGCGCTTGCTCCCTTTGCACCAAAGAGGAAAGGAGGACACTGCGCGGGCTGGCGCCCGCCTGGCGCCCTTGGTCGTCATGGCTTGCGTCACGGGCACCTCGTGAGGTACCCCGCCTTGATCTCTCCGCCTCCTCGTGAGCCATCCTGATGTGGCCGTGCCTGAGGATGCTCCGTGTCGTCCGCCCCGCGAGGCTTGGCCCCTCGCGAGGGTCTTGGGTCTACGTCGATGAAGCCAGGCTGTGCTGGGCCCCCTTTCAGCCACGCTGCAGGCCGCAGGTAGGCAAGTCTGGGGACCCCCGTTCCCAGAACACCGACACGTAGGGTCCGCACGCTTAACGTTCGATGACGATTTGTATTATGATTTATGTAATTTGATGACCGAAGTTTGTTCAGAGTCCTGGATGAGATCACAGACATGACAAGCAGTCTCGAAATGGTCGAGAGGTAAATATTCATATATTGGAAGGTTACATTCGGACACCGGAATGGTTTTGGGAAGTTTTGGATGAGTTTTGGAGTACTGGGGGTTATCAGACCCCCCCTCCCCCGGGAAGTTAATGGGCCTACATGGGCGTTAGTGGAGAGGGCCGACCGGGAGGTGGCGCGTGCCCCCTTGCCAATCCGAATTGGACAAGGGGTGGGGGCGGCGCCCCCCTCCTTCCTTCTCTCCTCTTCCTCCTTCCCTCCTCTCCTATTTAGAATAGGAAAGGGGGGAGAATCCTACTTGGACCAGGAGTCCAATTAGGACTCCCCTCTATGGCGCGCCCCCCTTGGGCCGGCCTCCTCTTCCCCCCTCCTTTATATACGTGGGAGGGGGCACCCCAAAGGCACACCAAGTCTTCTCTTAGCCATGTGCGGTGCCCCCCTCCATAGTTACACACCTCGATCATATTGTCGTAGTGCTTAGGCGAAGCCCTACGCTGGTAACTTCATCATCACCATCGCCATGCCATCGTGCCGACGAAACTCTCCCTCGTCCTCAACTGGATCAAGAGCTCGAGGGATGTCATCGAGATGAACGTGTGCTGAACACAGAGGTGTCGTACGTTCGGTGCTAGGATCGGTTGAATCATGAAGACGTTCGACTACATCAACTGCGTTACTAAACGCTTCCTCTTTCGGTCTACGAGGGTATGTGGACACACTCTCCCCTCTCGTTGCTATGCATCTCCTAGATAGATCTTGCGTGACCGTAGGAATTTTTATGAAATACTGCGTTCCCTAACAAACACCACCCCAACAGGTCAACAGCCTATACGCCTTTCTTTATGGTCTATGGGGCGGAGGCGGTTCTTCCAAGCGACATCCGTCATTACTTGTCTCATGTGGCGGCTTATGTTGAATCTTATAATGAGATAGCACGTCAAGATGCACTTGACGTGTTGGATGAAGAGCGTGACCTTGCGGCGGCTCATTCGGCGATCTATTAGCAAGATCTGTGTCACTATCATAGCCATAGAGTCAAAACCCGAACCTTTCAAGAAGGCGACTTGGTGCTTCGGTTAATCCAAGATCAAACAGACATGCTATCCCCACCTTGGGAAGGACCTTTTGTTGTCATTAAGAACCTGAACAATGGGTCATACTACGTCATTGATATACGAGAACATAAGGACTCACGTAAGTCGGAGGAGGAGACCCGTCGGCCCTAGAACATCGCTCATCTTCGGCCTTATTACACTTGAGCCATCGGCTCTTGTCTCTATACATACTATTATCAATGTATATATTATGATCAATATAATGAAGCCGGCATCCCTGATAATTCAGGGCCTCTGTCATTTCATTTCAAAGCATCTGAGTCTTTATTATTTGTTCATAAGGTCACTTGGGGGCTTCCAACCGACCGGGTTTAGCTTTCATACCCTCTTGACAAGGCGTGGACACCGAATACTGAGTTATCCTGCCTGTTTGCTTGATGCTCCTCTACCAGGTAATCTCGAGTGAGCCGCTGAACTCTTAACAGCCAATCTTTTTTAAGACCATGAACTCGTTAAGGTTAAAACGGCGGTTTGCCACGTGAGGGACGGCTTACGGTGAGCGAGGATTAACTCTAAGGCTGTGCAGCCTATGAAAGCACATGGCTTTATTAGCCAGTCTGGTCATGCATTGATGAGCTGGCCAGATAATTTTTAAGGCTGTGTGGCCTATGAAAGCACTTGGATTTCTTTTGAATCTTTTCTTTTGAGCATTTTGGAGTTGTATCCCTTAAAAGATTTTTTTGGCTCAAGTGTGTTTTTACAATTCGGGCCATGCAGTCCTGATTATATGACTCATAATTGAGCATTTTGGGTTTGGTAACCCGCCCTGGTGGCGGACTTTAAGTTGCCAGGATACTTTTTGCCTTGAGCAATCAAGGTCATGATATTTCATGACTCCGGGTTGATACCCTCTACGGATATTAATTATCAAGATGTCACCATCGTCTCAACCTAAAGGTATGTCTTTCAACAATTAAATGAATATTTGGGGTTTGGAAGAAGTACCACCTTCGTTGTGCGTGTAGAATGTTGTATGAGCACAAGCTATAAAAAGGGGTCTGGTGAGATAGATAGTTCGATGAGTGCTAGCTCCAAATTTAAAAGGAAGTTGAGGATCGATGGATCGGGTGATCTGGTAGCCAGCTTTTTGACTTTCTTAAAAGATGGTTTCTCTGGGATGTTTTCCGGTTTTTTTGTTTTAACCGAATTAATTTGGTTTTAAACCAAAAAATGAAATGAATTTGGTTTATTGTTTTGCAAATTGAAACCATAACCTGAAAAAAAATCAAAATTCATTTTCAGTTTGATTTTTTCCATGTTTTCGGTTCGGTTATGCACGCCCTAAGGCATTTCCATCCCCTCAACCCTCAATTATTTGCATGATCTTAATTAGTGACGCGTCTTTTTTAATCCATCAAACTGAATGCCTGGCCAATTATTTGGCGTAGATCCAAAAAATGGATGCCAACCAGACGAGAACCAAATCAATCAGTCAATTTCCAAAAAATTGTGGCAACACCCTACGCCAAGAGACTCGACACACTACTGACTATGTACGTAGCTATGGCATGGGCTATATGGACACGTTGCTACTGGTTCCTTTCTAGTCTTGTTTATGGGTTGTGTTTTCATGTCTGAACTATTTCTAGCATGGCCTGCGGGTTGCACGTCGCTACCTCGGCCATTTTCTTTCCTTGGTAGAAACCTAGCCACACACTGTTTATCTCCACTCACCCCTCCCTCCCTTCTGGGCCCAGCCACTGCTCGATCCCAGCCTCTCCTTCCCCTCGCGTGTCGTGCCATTGCACGCAGCCTTCTCGTAGCTGGATTGTGACGCCCCCGATTCAATCTACACTACTCATATACGCAAACGTGTATGATCAAGATCAGGAACTCACAGGAAGATATCACAACACAACTCTAAACACAAATAAAAGGATACAAGCTTAATATTACAAGCCAGGGGCCTCGAGGGCTCGAATACAAATGCTCGATCATAAATGAGTCAGCGAAAGCAACAATATCCGAGTACAGACATAAGTTAAACAAATTGCCATAAGATGGCTAGCAAAAAAATGGATACAGATCGAAAAGGTGCAGGCCTCCTGCCTGGGATCCTCCTAAACTACTCCTGGTCATCAGCGGCCTGCACATAGTAGTAGGCACCCTCGGTGTAGTAGAAGTCGTCGACGGTGGCGTTTGGCTCCTGGGCTCCAACATCTGATCACAGCAACCCGGTATAGGGGAAAAGGGGGAAGCAAAGCAACCATGAGTACTCATCCAAAGTACTTGCAAGACTGACATAAGATCTACACTACATATGCATCCGTATCAATGAAAGAGGTAGTACCTGTGGACTGAACTGTTGAAAGCCAGAATAAGGAGCGAGAAGCTAGTCCTATCGATGACTACACTTCTGGCAGCCTCCATCTTGAAGCATATAGAAGAGAGTAGCAAGTAGCATCAAGTAACATCGTATAGCATAACCCTACCCGGCGATCCTCCCCTCGTCGCCCTGTGGGAGAGCTATCACCGGGTTGTCTCTGGAACTTATCTCGGTGTGTTTTATTAAGTATCCGGTTCTAGTTGTTAGGAGGTCAGAATACAAATCCAAGTCGTCTTGTTACTGTGGACATGGCTATTCGAATAGATAAACTTCCCTGCAGGTGTAACATCCCAATTTTCAATTTGGATGTTATACATAGGTCATCATATGCATAACATATTTTAATTGCATTTTGGTTGTAATCCTAGAAATCTTAACCAACTCAAGGACCCAAGGAGAGAGTTGGGGGTTTCATTTATTTTCATATTTGAATTTTCTCAAATTTGAAAAGAAGATCCATTTGGTTTTAATATTTTTCTCTCCAATTATTTCCAAAATTTAAATTAAAAGAGAGAGGATAATAGGACTTCTTCAAAACGAGAGGAATATTGGAGGAAAAAATTTAAAATCGAATAAATATTTATTTGAGACTTTATTTGAATTAGAAAACTATGCATTTTTTAAAATTGCATTTTAGGCCAGAAAAATGTTCACTTTGTTTTAAATATTTTATTTAGACGGTGAAAATTGTTTTTGGCATTTTTAAGAATTGTTTATATTTTATTAGGATTTTATTCGGCCAAAATTTATTTAAAAAGAAAAAAAGTTCTCCGCCCGACTGGACCAAGGCCCAGCCGAGCCGGGCCGCCGCCGCCTTCCCCGCACGGGAGCCGCACCACCGTCGGACTCCCGAAGTCTGAGCTGGACTACACCACCGCCGCCCCCTTGCCCAAGGAAGCCACCCCCCTTATATATGCTGCCACCCGGCCCCTCTCCACCCCAAGCCGCCGCCCGCAGCCACCGCCCACCGCCGCTGGCGCCTGCTGCCGCCGTTTCTCCGCCGCCGACGCCGCACGCCAGCCTGTGCCGCCGCTCGCCGACGACGCACGCCGCCCCGCCTCGCCGGATCTCGCCTCGCCGCCATCGTCTCTGGTTTTTTCGAAGAATCGGTAAGAACCGACAAAACCTTTGCCCCGGTTTTTTTCGTTAGATCAGTTTAGTTTGGTTTTTTCTGTTTCGCTAATTAGCAAATGTTCCTACAAATGTTTTTGTTAGTGAACGTTTCTCGTCCGCTTGTCCCTAATAGCGAACGTTCATTCAATAGTTTTTTCTTCTATTTTATTTTCTGCCAGGGACCTATTCATGATAATTTTTATCGCAGATTAGCCCCTGATCTTCAAATGCTCGCAACTTTTTGCTCGTTTGTCCAAATCCAGTGAAACCAATGCCAAAATCTTCATATCGGACCCCTATTTCCAGTTAACCAACTTGAACATGATTTTGACAATTTAAAATTTGATTGCAAGCAGATTTGAATTCTAATTTCTTTTGACCGTAGTTTGAGTTTCGTAGCTCCGATTTGATTGATTCTTTTTGCAAATCGAAGCTCTTCTCTTTTACTTTTGATTTGGATATTTTCTCTTGAGTTTTACCCTTGAATATATTGCTTGAGTGCTTATGTATGCTATTTTTTGTTTGCGATAGAGTTTCTGGAGTGCGAAGCGTGCTACTACGAGTCACTAGGGTTTTTAGATCGTCAGCAAGGCAAGTGACACTTTGATCATAAATCTTTATTACCTAGTTTTTATGCATTAGTTTCAAACCCACAAACATTGCATGAGTAGGAACTATTTAACATGTGGGTTTTGGGAAGTAGTTGATGAGTTAGTACCTATTGCCCTTTTCAATTAAACCCTGGGAGTTACTTCTACGTTATGCTTGTACTGCTATTGCTATGCTCGTAGACGTGGTTTGGTTTGAGTGATCGTCCGCCACCCAGGCTCAAAGGGATCATAAAATTATTCATGCTAGAAAAATCTGTGTGCAGCCACAAGCCATTATGGGCTCTGGCATAGTTTAGTATGTTGGGTGACCTCTTTTAGTGGTAAACTAGCAGATGTAGGGGATGTAGGTGGTACGGTTTACCCGTCGAAAGGGCTAATGCTTCTGAAAGACTGTGTCTCGGTCATCCATTTCTCAAACATCATGTAGTGCGAGAAATCAAACAGAGGAGATCGAGTCTTGTGGGGAAAAGTGCGCAAACCTCTGTAGAGTGTACAAACTAATCATGGTTAGCCGTGTCCCCGGTTATGGACATCTTGAGTATCTCGTGCTTGAATTATTATGTTGATCTCATCACTTTACTTAATAATTTGTTGGGTTAATGATTATTAATTTTGGGATTGAGATGGGGTTACCATTCTCAATGTTTTCAACAAACTTTTAATTAAATAAAATATATTCCTTTGTTGTTGGGAAAACTAGCTTTCTGCAAAAATAACCATAGAGCCTCCACCAGCCAAATATGCATATAGTTATAGCTGCTACTTGTTCATTGCTCTACAATGTTATTTTGCCAGCATATTCCATGTGCTGACCCATTTTGGGCTGCAACGTACTATGTTGCAGACTTTTCAGACGAAGAGTAAGGTGCGCTAGGTCGTTGTCTTGCACTCTGCTATGCTGTTGAAGTTGATGGGCTCATTTTACCTTCGAAGCCTTCCGCTGTTATCTTCATTAGATGGCCTTCAGCCATATTATTGTAATAAGTACTCTCTTTTGAGATATTCGATGTAATAAGTGTGTGATTGAACTCTGTTATAAATCCTCCAAGTACTGTGTGTCAGCATTACCGATCCAGGGATGACACTTATGCATAGATATTTGACCGTTTGAGGTCGGATCGCTACAAGATGGTATTAGAGCACACGCTGACTGTAGGACGCGGCCACTAAGATAAGCCTTAGGTCACTCTTCTCTACTCATTTCTAACTCTTCTCCACTTTCCACTATATAGATGGCGGATTCAAGGAACAAGTTTTCTCAACCGGATGAAGACTCCCCTTTTGGACGACACTTGAAGGAGGCCACTAGATACCTGAACATCGGAATACCAAGCTTCACCGGGACCTACACTGCCACTCTACCAGAAGAAGAGCGTTGGACCATTTGAGTACATGTCCCAGGAAGGACATTCATACCAGTTACTGAGCCCATAGAGTTTTCCTTCGATGCACCAACCTGGAGTCTAGGAAAGAGCATGGCAGCTCACATCGCCATGGGACGCATCGGCGAAGGATACCGCAAGGAATCTTAAGGACACCATCTACCAGATATGTGGACGCCGAGATGAGCAACGGGAGATGATCAGCACCAGGAGGGACAAGTCCATTGCATCCTACATCCAGGAGTTAAACCAACACATTCATCGTCAGGAGAACCATATGTGCGCCAGCATGATAGACCTAAAGAAGGTAATGACCAGGAACATGGAGCTAGAAGAGGAACTCAAGTCTACACGCGATGGATATGAAGAGGAAATTGCAGTTCTATTGGATAAGAATGAAGATCTGAAGAAGAAGCTAGGAGTATTCATGGGAGACCCTGTGCCAGGAGGTGACGACCATCCCGAAGACTACATCATCATCATGACACTAACTCTGACCCTGAAAGCGATGATGACTATGAAGACGAAGCTAGAGCAGATATCATGGAATCTTCTTCCAATCAAAATTTCTAGTTGACCACCATATTATCAGTAGTATTCCCCCATGTATATAGAATAGTCCGAGTATTTTGTAATGGTAGTCAGATTGATTGTATGCCCTTGTTTGAATTGAGTGGTATGATATGATTGTGTTTGTCTCATGTGCATATGGGTAGTGATTTTCTCCTTAGACCTCACTCTGTTATAATCTCTCCCCTCTAAGACCTATCAAATGTCTCCGAGACGTGACCCCAGATTTGTCTTCCCGCCGGAGCTCACCCAGTTGATCCAGGAACAAAATGCCTTAATGCAGCTACTAGTCCAGAACCAAGGCAACAACAACAACAATAACAACAACCCACCACCACCACCTCTAGTTGACAACTTAGCCCGTTTTCTGTGCTTGAATCCGCCGGTGTTTTCCAGTAGCACCGAGCCGATTGTTGCTGATGACTGGCTCCAAAGAATTGGAAGGGAGCTGACCACCGCAGGTTGCACAGATGCAGATAAGGTGCTCTTCGCCGCACATCAAATGGATGGACCAGCGGCCTCATGGTGGGAGAATTACATAGCCACTTTTCCCATAGCCAATGTCACATGGGATCAGTTTCAGCAAGCTTTCCGTACCTCCCATGTCTCAACTGGAGCACTGAGTATGAAGAAGCATGATTTTCACAACTTATGCTAGGGAAATCGTACTGTGGGATAGTACGTGTATGAGTTTAGAAAGTTAGCTCGTTATGCCCCGGATAATGTGGCCACAAATGTCTCGAAGAAGGAGAAGTTTATGGAAGGGCTAAATGATGAGCTGAGCATGCAGTTGATGGTGGCAACATTCAATAACTACCAGGACTTGGTAGATAGGGCCCTTATGATTGAAAGCAAACAGCAGCAGATAGAGAGCCGCAAACGGAAGTATGGACAGGGGAAGTACAATTCTGGAGCTCAGCAGAAGCCTCGCTTTACCTCTAACTCTGGAGGTTACACCCATAACCATGGAGGCCATACCCACAATGGAGGAAGCTCACATAACCATAGTGGTCCTAAGAATGGAAACGGGAATGGAGCAAGCAGCAACCAAAACCGTCCCAACCCAGCAGCGGCCACCAAGGACCTGAGCCATGTTACCTGTTACAAGTGTGGGAAGACTGGACATTATGCCAATGATTGCTCAGAGTTGAAGAATCGCAACGGAAATGGAAACTCTGGGAAGAAGCCAAATCCCTTCACCGGAGGTCAGGTGAACTACATCAACGTGGAGGAGGTTGAAGATCAGCCTGACGCAGTGATCAGTAAGTTTTTGATTAAGTCATTTACCACACTTGTTCTTTTTGACACTAGTGCATCGCATTCATACATATCAAGGGGATTTGTGGACAAGTTTAAGTGGCCAACCCTAGCCCTTAGGTCACCCATGTTAGTAAGCTCGCTAGGATCGGAGTATATGGCTAGCCGATCGTCTGATCGGTTACCCTTAACCATTGGTAGCCATGTTTTCCCCTCAGACCTAATAATTTTGGAGTCCCAAGGATTGGATATAATATTATGCATGGATTGTTTATCTAAGTATGGAGGAAACATTGATTGTGCTAGTATGTAATTTTACTCACCACCCCGGAGGGAAAAAGGATCAAGTATGTGTCTAGGCATGCGCCAAGGAGGACCCAAGTAAATTCTCTCTTGGGAGTTATTCAGGAAGAAGTGCGTGTGGTGAAGGATTACTTGGATGTATTTCTAGAGGAACTACCAGGCATGCCACCAGATTGATACATAGAATTTTTGATTGAGCTGTTGCCAGGCACCGGATCAATATCGAAGAGACTGTATCGGATGCCCGCAAATGATTTGGAGGAAATTAAGAAGCGGACTAAGGAGTTATTGAAGAAAGGTTACATCTGACCAAGTTCATCACCGTGGGGAGCCCTAGTGCTCTTAGTTGAGAAGAAGGATGGATCTTTGAGAATGGTTGTCGATTATCGGGCCTTAAATGAAGTGACGATCAAGAACAAGTACCCACTACCGACGATCAATGATCTATTTGACCAGTTGCAAGGAGCTAAGTATTCTCCAAGATCAATCTGCGATCGGGATACCATCAACTGAAGATCTGAGAATAGGATATACCTAAGACAACTTTTACCACAAGGTACGGGCTATATGAGTACACGGTCATGTCATTTGGAGTGACTAATGCCCTTGCCTATTTTATGAGCATGATGAACAAGGTGTTCATGGAGTTTTTGGATAATTTTGTAGTAGTGTTCATTGATGATATTTTGGTGTACTCGAAGAATCAAGAGGAACACAAGGAACACTTGCGCTTAGTTCTCGAGAAGCTCAGGGAACATCAATTGTATGCCAAGTTTAGAAAGTGTGAGTTTTGGTTGAAGGAAGTTGGATTTCCTGGACATGTTATATCAGGAGAAGGTATAGCAGTAGACCTCACCAAGGTTCAGTCGGTCACTGAGTGCTTGGCACCCACCTCAGTTGGAGATATCCGCAGTTTTCTGGGACTCACATGATATTACAGGAGGTTCATTGATAATTTCTCCAAGATTGCGAAACCCATGACCGATTTGTTGAAGAAGGACACCAAGTTCAAATGGACTGAAGATTGTGAGGCCAGTTTTCAGGAGTTGAAGAAACATTTGGTTACAGCCCCAATGTTGATTCTTCTAGATATACACAAGGATTTCCAAGTATATTGCGACGCTTCTCACTTAGGACTTGGAGGAGTACTGATGCAGGACAGAAGAGTTGTTTCATATGCCTCACGATAGCTTCGACCTCATGAGTTGAATTATGCCACACATGATTTGGAGTTAGCAGCCGTAGTGCATGCGCTCAAGACCTGGAGACATTTTCTGATTGGAAATAGATGTGATGTGTGCATGGATCACAAGAGTTTGAAGTACATTTTCACGCAGAAGGAGTTGAATCTCAGGCAGAGGAGATGGTTGGAGCTCATAAAGGATTATGATATGAAGTTGCACTATCATCCAGGGAAGGCCAATGTCGTAGCAGATGCTTTCAGCCACAAGAGTTATGCCAATACCCTCGTAAGCGGAGGATTACCGCGGGAGTTAGTTGACGATCTCAAGGAACTTCGTTTGGAGATAGTTCCAAGAGGTTTTTTTGCAGCAATGGAAGCTCAGTCTACGTTATTGGGAAGAATTCAAGAAGCTCAGAAGGATGATAAGGGAATTGCTGAGATAAAGGAGAAGATTAGCAAAGGAAAAGCCAAGGGTTTCCGTGAGGATGAGCACGCGACTTTCTGGTTTAAGGATCGTATATATGTGCCCAATAATCCAGAGATCAGGAAGTTAATACTTCAGGAAGCTCATGACTCGCCATACTCGATTCACCCCGGAAACACCAAGATGTATTTGGATTTGAAGGAGCATTTTGGTGGACAAGTATGAAGAAGGATATTGCCGAGTATGTAGCAGTATGTGATGTATGTCAGAGAGTGAAGGAAGAACATCAGAAGCCGGCAGGATTGCTTCAGCCTATGCCGATACCCGAACGAAAGTGGGACAAGCTTGGCATGGATTTCATCACCGGATTACCTAGGACCCGGTCGGGATATGATTCAATCTGGGTAGTAGTTGATCGCTTGACCAAGGTAGCTCACTTTATCCCAGTGAAAACCACCTCTCCAAGCGCGAAGTTGGCCAAGATATATATGACCAGGATCGTATGTTTGCAGGGAGTTTTGAGGACCATCGTATCAGATAGAGGGAAACAATTTATTTTGAAGTTTTGGAATCAATTGCACCATACTTTGGGTACTAGGCTAGAGTTCAGTACAGCCTTTCATCCGCAGACCGATGGACAGATAGAGAAAGTCAATCAGATTCTCGAGGATATATATGTTGAGAGCTTGTGCGCTAGATTATGGATCTAGTTGGGATGACAATTTGCCTTACGCAACAACAGTTATCAGGCTAGTTTGAAGATGGCACCTTTTGAAGCCTTGTATGGAAGGAGATGTAGGACACCGTTGATGTGGGATGAAGTTGCAAACCGTCAGTTGTTTGGACCAGATCTGATCAAAGAGTCTGAAGAGAAGGTTAAGTTGATTTGAGATAGACTAAAGGTAGCTCAGTCCAGGCAGAAGAGTTATGCCAACACCAAACGCAAGGAGGTAGCCTATGAAATTAGAGATCGAGCATATCTTCGTGTGTCACCACTCCGAGGAATTGAACGATTTGGAGTTAAGGGAAAGTTAGCCCCGAGATTTGTAGGACCGTACCGAGTTCTGGAACGTATGGGAGAAGTTGCCTACAAGTTGGAGTTACCCGAAGGATTGTCAGGAGTTCACGATGTGTTTCACGTTTCCCAGTTGAAGAAATGCCATGCGGAGATGGCTGATGTTCCTCTGAGAGATACAGTTCCCCGAGAAGCAATTCAGTTGGATAGTGACCTAACCTGAGAAGCCTGTCAAGATTCTCGAGTCTGCTAGCCGAGTTACATGCAGCAAGGTTATCAAGTTTTGCAAAGTTCAGTGGAGCCACCATACCAAGGACGAAGCCACCTGGGAGCAAGAGGAAGACCTACGTAAAGACCACCCACACCTATTTTCTAGCCAACGAATCACGAGGGCGAGATTCATCTTAAGGGGGGTAGGTTTGTAACATCCCAATTTTCAATTTGGATCTTATACATAGATCATCATATACATAACATATTTTAATTGCATTTTGGTTGTGATCCTAGAAATCTTAAGCAACTCAAGGACCCAACGAGAGAGTTGGGGATTTTATTTATTTTCATATTTGAATTTTTTTCAAATTTGAAAAGAGGATCAATTTGGTTTCAATATTTTTCTCTCCAATTATTTCCAAAATTCAAATTAAAAGAGAGAAGATAATAGGACTTCATCAAAAAGAGAGGAATATTGGAGGAAAACTTTTAAAATCAAATAAATATTTTATTTGAGATTTTATTTGAATTAGAAAAATATGCATTTTTGAAAATTGCATTTTAGGCCAGAAAATTGTTCACTTTGTTCTAAATATTTTATTTAGACCGTGATTTTTTTTGCCATTTTTAGAATTTTCTTATATTTTATTAGTATTTTATTCGGGAAATTTTTTTTAAGTTCTCCGCCCGACTGGGCCAAAGGCCCAGATGAGCGGGGCGCCGACGCCTTTCCCGCGCGGGAGCCGCGCCGCCGCCGTACTCCTGGAGTCCGAGCCGGACTCCACCGCCGCCGCCCCCTCGCCCAAGGAAGCCACTGCCCCCCCCCCTTTATATACGCCACCACCCCGGCCCCTCTCCACCCCAAGCCGCCACCCACCGCTGCCCATAGCCGCCCACCACTGCCTGCAGCTGCCCGCACCGCCTTCTCGCGCCGTCGTCGCCTCATGTCGCTGCTGCTCCGCCGCCGACGCCACCCGCCAGCCCGCGCCGCCGCTCACCGACGCCGCACGCAGACGCACGCCGCCCGGCCTCACCGGATCTCGCCTCATCGCCATCCTCCCAGTTTTTTTGAAGAATCGGTAAAAACCGACAAAACCGTCGCCCCGGGTTTTTTGTTAGATCGGTTTTGTTTGGTTCTTTTCGGTCTCGCTAATTAGCGAACGTTCATCCGAACGTTTCTGTTAGCGAACGTTTTTCGTCCGTTTGTCCCTGATAGCAAATGTTCGTTCAATTGTCTTTTCTTTTATTTTATTTCCTACCAGGGACCTATCCGTGATTATTTTTATCACAGATTAGCCCCTGATCTTCAAACGCTCGCATCTTTTTGCTCGCTTGTCAAAATCCAGTGAAACCAACGCCAAAATCTTCGTCTCAGACCCCTCTTTCCAGTTAACCAACTTGAACATGATTTGACAATTTAAAATTTGATTGCAAGAATATTTTAATTTGAATTTCTTTTGACCGTAGTTTGAGTTTTGTAGCTCCGATTTGATTGATTCTTTTTGCAAATCGAAGCTCTTATCTTGTACTTTCGATTTGGATATTTTCTCTTGAGTTTTACCCTTGCATATATTGCTTTAGTGCTTATGTATGCTATTGTTTGTTTACGATAGAGTTTCCGGAGTGCGAAGCATGCTACTATGAGTCCCTAGAGTTTTTAGATTGTGAGCAAGGCAAGTAACACTTTGATCATACCCCTTTATTACCCAGTTTTTATGCATTAGTTTCAAACCCTCAAACATTGCATGAGTAGGAACTGTTTAACATATGGGTTTGGGGAAGTAGTTGTTGAGTTAGTACCTATTGCCCTTTTCAATTAAACCCTGGGAGTTACTTCTACGTTATGCTTATATTGTTATTGCTATGCTCGTAGACATGGTTTGGTTTGAGTGATTCATGACAGTTGTGAGCATTATTATGAACTAAGGGTTTATTTAAGGTGGCTACTTTAACACACATCTGGGTGGATTGTTTGTGGGCACCTGGGGTAATCCAGTGTTGTCCAAGGAGATCCCGGGGAATTCGTGTGATCATCCTATGGTCCGCCACCCAGGCTCAAAGGGATCATAAAATTATTCATGCTAGAAACTTCCGTGTGCAGCCACAAGCCATTATGGGCTCTGGCATTGTTGAGTATGTTGCATGACCTCTTTCAGTGGTAAACTAGCAGATGTAGGGGATGTAGGTGGTACGGTTTACCCGTCAAAAGGGCTAATGCTTCTGAAAGACTGTGTCTCGGTCATTCGTTTCTCAAACATCATGTAGTGCAAGAAATCAAATGGAGGAGATCGAGTCCTGTGGGGAAAAGTGTGCAAACCTCTGCAGAGTGTACAAACTAATCATGGTTAGCCGTGTCCCCAGTTATGGACATCTTGAGTATCTGGTGCTTGAATTATAATGTTGATCTCATCACTTTACTTAATCAATTTGTTGGGTTAATGATTATTAATTTTGGGATTTAGATGGGGTTACCCCTCTCAATGTTTTCAAAAAACTTGTAGTCAAATAAAATATATTCCTTTGTTGTAGGGAAAAACTAGCTTTCTGCAAAATAACCATAGAGCCTCCACCAGCCAAATATGCATATAGTTATAGCTGCTACTTGTTCATTGCTCTACAGTGTTATTTTGCCAGCATATTCCATGTGCTGACCCATTTCGGGCTGCAATGTATTATGTTGCAAACTTTTCACATGAAGAGTAAGGTGCGCTAGGTCGTTGTCTTGCATTCAGCTATGTTGTTGGAGTTGATGGACTCATTTTACCTTCGAAGCCTTCCGCTGTTATCTTCATTAGATGGCCGTCAGCCATATTATTGTAATAAGTACTCTCTTTTGAGATATTCGATGTAATAAGTTTTTGATTGAACTCTGTTATAAATCCTTCAAGTACTGTGTGTGTCAGCATTACTGATCCATGGATGACACTTATGCATAGAGATTTGATCGTTTGAGGTCGGATCGCTACAGCAAGGGTGCACCACATTACCCGACACACTGAATCCCTATGGCCAGGCACACTTTCCTGGGTCATGTCTGACCTCAGAAGATCAACACGTCGGTCTAAATCCTAAGTGCGCAGGGGTCTTGGGCCCATCGCCCATTGCACTGCTGCATGTTGTGAACCCGGCCGGTGAGTAGACCTGGAAACCTCCATTACAAAGGTGGTTGCTTTACATAGTCCAACCCGGCGCGTGATACTCAGTCGCTGATGTCTCTCGTAAGCTTTGGCTGATACTACGACGCCGGCTGCCTGATACATCTCCAACATATCTACAATTTTTGATTGTTCCATGCTATTATATTATCTGCTTGGATGTTTTATATGCATTAATATGCTATTTTATATGATTTTTGGGACTAACCTATTAACCTAGACCCCAATGCCAGTTCCTGTTTTTTTTCTTGTTTTAGAGTTTCACAGAAGAGGAATACCAATCGGAGTCCAAACGGAATAAAACTTTCGCGATGATTTTTCTTGGACCAGAAGACACCCAGGAAACTTGGAGTGCAAGTCAGAAAAGCCACGAGGTAGCCACAAGGGTGGAGGGCGTGCCCACGGGGTAGGGCGCGCCCCCAACCTTGTTGGCCCCTCGGTGACCTCCTGACCTAGATCTTCCTCCTATATATACTCATATACCCCAAAACCTTCCAGGGGAGCCACGAATCAACTTTTCCACCGCCGCAACCTTCTGTACCTGTGAGATCCCATCTTGGGGCCTTTTCTGGCGTCCTGCTAGAGGGGGATTCGATCATGGAGGGCTTCTACATCAACACCATTGCCTCTCCGATGAAGCATGTGTAGTTTAGCACAGACCTACGGGTCCATATCTAGTAGCTAAATGGCTAGTTCTCTCTTTGGTTCTCAATACAAAGTTCTCCTCGATGTTCTTGGAGATCTATTCGATGTAATACTCTTTTGTGGCGTGTTTGCCGAGATCCGATGAATTGTGGATTTATGATCAGCTTATCTATGGATATTATTTGAATCTCCTCTGAAATCTTATATGCATGATTTGATATCTTTGCAAGTCACATCAAACTATTGATTTGGTTTGGCCAACTAGATTGGTTTTTCTTGCAATGGTAGAAGTGCTTAGCTTTGGGTTGAATCTTGCGGTGTCCTTTCCCAGTGACAGTAGGGGCAGCAAGGCACGTATTGTATTGTTGCCTTTGAGGATAAAAAGATGGGGTTTTCATCATATTGCTTGAGTTAATTCATCTACCTCATGTCATCTTGCTTAAAGCATCACTCTGTTCTTATGAACTTAATACTCTAGATGCATGCTGGATAGTGGTCGATGTGTGGAGTAATAGTAGTAGATGCAGAATCATTTCGGTCTACTTGACACAGACGTGATGCCTATGTTCATGATCATTGCCTTAGATATCTTCATAACTTTGTGCTTTTCTATCAATTGCTCGGCAGTAATTTGTTCACCCACCGTAATAATTCCTTTCTTGAGAGAAGCCTCTAGTGAAACCTATGGCCCCCGAGTCCATTTTCCATCACATAAGTTTTCGATCTACACTTCTAGTTTCCTATTTACTTTCTTTGCAATCTTTTACTTCCCATTCAATAAACCAAAATACCAAAAATATTACTTTGTCATTTATCCATCTATATCAGATCTCACTTTGCAAATAACCGTGAAGGGATTGACAAGCCCTTTGTCGCGTTGGGTGCAAGTTGGTGTTTGTTTGTGCAGGTATTCGGTGGCTTGTTGTGTTGTCTCCTACTGGATTGATACCTTGGTTCTCAAAAGCTGAGAGAAATACTGACTCTACTTTGCTGTGTCACCCTTTCCTCTTAAAGGGAAAAACCAACGCAAGCTCAAGAGGTAGCAGGAAGGATTTCTGGCGCTGTTGCCGGGGAGATCTACGCCAAGCCAAGACATACCAAGTACCCATCATAAACTCTCATCCCTCACATTACATTATTCGACATTCGCCTCTCGTTTTCCCGTCCCCCACTTCTAGAACGATTTTCTAAAAGATTTGCCTTTTCTTTGCCCCTCTTCCGTTCACCTGCCTAGTTTGCTCGTTTGCCGCCACCATGTCTGAAACTGGGGAGGTTATCACTGAGAAGGATAGTAGTAAAGATGGGGGAAACTTTGATGCTTTTGCTAATTCTGATCCACATGAAGAAACTACTATGTTGCACGATAAGAAATTCCGCATAGGTAGCGGAAATATTATTGGAAAGGGGGTTATTCAAGATTTCCTTACTTGTGCTGGTGCACTCCCCACTATGGGTGGATCTATCCTCCATAAAACTAGTAGCCTTGTGGATTCTATATCTTTGCTTGTTGTTGAACTTGAAAGACAATTTGTTCACATGCATCCATCCATACAAAGGATTTTTCTAGAGTTTTCTAATATTGAGCATTATTCTGTTAAGCGCGCCGCCACTATATTCCTAGCTCATGAATTTAGATTTATTATGAAAGAAGCTAGTGAAATTTTCGCTCATTATAAAGTAGATGGCGGTCGTCCTCCCATAGAGGGAACTCTCCTTAATCAAGAGGATATAATGCGTTTACGATCTTTAGATCAGGTTGCTTATAATGAAAATTTAAGAAAGAGGGTTCCTACCGATGTTCTAGTCAATAAGATTTCTGAGCTTAATGATGATTTTGCTATTCAAAACAAAAGATTGGGTTTCTCTCTTGGACACAAGCTCATGACTTTTTGCCAAAAGAATGCTTATAATGATGAGTTGGTCATACAATATGAAGGGCCGAAGGAGGAACCAATTCCTCCCGAGATTGATCTTGGGGATTCTTCTCCCATTAAATTTAGCCCTTTTGATTTTTTTGCTTACCTCAAAGAAAACTTTTTGCTGAACGAAGGGAGTATGAGATGAGTTTTCGAGATTTTCCTTATCATTATTAGGATTACACTTAGATATATTCGCATTTTATGCCTAGCTAGGGGCGTTAAACAATAGCGCTTTGTCGGGGAGGCTGATTCCACCAACACCTATGGGGACAGGGCCCCTTTCGGTTCGGTGGGGGGCGGAGGTCACACAAAGAGCGGATCGAGGCAGTACACGCGAGCGGTTTTTACCCAGCTTCGGGCTGCACGGATGCGTAAAACCCTACTGCTGCTTGCTTGTGTGTATTGAATTCTTGCTCAGGAGCGATGGACGCTGCCAGACTGAGCGTGAGAGTGTTCCTGGTGTTTCCAATGAGCCGAACTGGCCGAACCTCCGAACCCCTTCTACGTTGCGCCTGGGCCTCCTTTTATACTTTCAAGGGGTCATCGACAGGGGGCAACGTAGACAAGAAGGGTAAAAATGGAAAAGGATGCGGTAGGTGCAGCTACCGCTACTGTGGATACAGTGCACCCTACCTAACTCTGACGGCAGGGGAGAAGGGCATTAAATGCCTGTCTGAGTTGCCTAAACAGTGCAAAAAGTGACCGTTAGGAGCGCCACCGTTTGCCACGATGACCTTCTATTCATCTCCGCTTGCCACCGCGCACCCCTAGCTGCACAGCCTCCTGCCACGTGTGCTTGGGAGAGTCCTAGAGCGACACGTTAGCAGGTGTGCTGGAGCGCGGGCACGAAGTGGGAGTTTCCCGCGGCAAGCTCCTTGCCGTGGTCGTTGTCTTGTCGTGTTTGGGAGCTTGTCGCTCATCGGGCCTTGCCGGGACGCAGGGCGCGTCGCGGCAAGCTTTCTTGGTATGCCTTGAGTGGCCTTCCCGGCAAGCTTCTCTTGCCGGGGTCTTGTCTCTTCCCGGCAAGCTCCTCTTGCCGGGGCCTGGGTTGGCCTTCCCGGCAAGCTCCTCTTGCCGGGGCCTTGGTTGGAGTACTTTGTTCTTGAATGGTCTTCGAGGGAGACACGGAGGGTCTTGGCGGTCACCCGGCAAGCCTTGCCGCGGGGCGCTGCAACTGCCCGTGCACGAGTTCGGGATACTAGGGTACCCCTACTCTAGCACACCGATAGGAGCCCCCGGGCCTGGGCCATACACGGTGCCGAGTGCTGTTGGGCCAGGCCCAAAACAGTGCACGGGCACGCGCGGCCTAGGTCACACCGCATATCTCTCCGCTCCCACCGCGCACGCCCAGAACGGCACGCGTCAAACGCGGCGTCGTGGGTGACGCGGGCGGCGTGCACGGGGCTAAGCCCCACGAGCATGCGTCAGGCCATGATGATGGGGACGGTTCACGCCCTCCTCCCTAAACGGAGGTAGGCGTGGGGGCGTGGTGCATTTACTGGACGGGGCCGGTGCGCGGTTTTCGGGACGTCCACTCCCCGCGATCACGGGGCGGAGCGAGGCCGCCTCACCCGTCGCCTTGGTTCTGCATCTCCGCCACACGGCTCCCATGCGCTTGGGGTCGCGGACGGTGGAAGTGGGAAACTGGGCCGTCGCGAGCAGAGGCAGCGGGTTGGCCTCGACTCCCTGCTCTTCCCGTGCCTTGATTCGCTGAGCGGGGCGGCCGAGCCCCCACCTCGCTCCTTTATAAAGAGCGGGAGGGGAGCGCAGAAACCCGCACTCTCTCATCTCCTCCTTTCTTCAGCTTCTGCTCCCCTTTCTCTCATTCGCCATGGAGAAAGGGAAACCAGGCCCTTCATCGGTGGCGGCGAGGGTCGCCGCCAGATAGCGCATCTCTCCATCTTCCGCACCCGTGGTGGCAGAGCCAGCCATGAGGGGAAGAGGGAGGGGGCGAGGTCGCGGATGAGGTCGAGGACGAGGTCGAGGCGCTCGGGGAAGAGGCGGACGGGGCGGCACGTCAGCTTCACCTCCGCTGGCGGCTCCTCCCCCCACGGCAGTCCATATGGGGGACGACCCTTGCGAGTTCTTCATCAGGCTGCGCCAGGCGCCTCGTCGTCGCCTCCGGCTTCCAGCTCCGTTTGCGCGCGCGATGGAGTTGGACCCGCCCGAGACACTGAGACTGCACATGAGGGGCTGTGGGATCAGCGGCACGCGAGTCCGCGTTGTATTCCTAGCCCCCAATGTGATGTATCTTGATCGAGGGTGGAAGACGTTCGCCCGCATCCACAGCTTGATGGAGGGGTTTACCCTCCATTTTAAGTTGATGGAGGGCGATCTCCTCTCCGTCAAGGTCTTCGGGTGCTTCGGCACTCGGGCGAAGTGTTGCGTGGACAGCTCCTCCGACAGCGAAGGCTCCTCCTCGAGCGAGAGCGACGAGGAGGAGAGCGACAGCGATGACGAGGGTAGCGGGCGGCGGGGTGGCGGGTCCGACTAGGCGTCGGGCACCGCTTCGCGCGGCACCGGCAGCCCCATCATCCGTGTCGCCGGCTGCTTGAACTCCCCGGGGTCGTCTCCTTGGGCGGCTGGCGTAGGGAGGCTGCGAAAGGGGGAGAGGGCTGGCGACAAGGCCGTCAGGTCGGAGTACGAGGGCGTGGTGCCCTCGACAGCGTGCTGACGTCCTGCCGCCCCATCTTCGAGCCCCGCTTCCAGCGCCGCCATCGCCGTCCAGCCTTCGGACGGCTCCCGGGATGTTCTCTTGGTGTCTTCTGGCACCCGTAGCTCGCCTAGGCACTCCTTTTGCCCTTTTCGCCTCCTTGACCTGCCTCCTGAAGAGAGGGATAGGAAAGGGATTACGGGCATCTTATCTTTTTAATTTGTAAGCCTTTGGGCCTTAGCTGTATCTAGAACTTGTAATCCTCTCTTTCATGTTTTTCATCCTCTAAGTGGGATGTTTTTTAATGAAAAAGGGGATGCTTGCCGGGTTATTTGTCTCGTGAGTTGAACCCACGCCAAGGAGCAAATCCTTGGTGTCCCTCGGACAGACATTTCATCTCCCGGCAACAGGCCCTGCCGCCTTCCCACGTCGCTCGACCTTTCTCACGTCTTTATGGAAGCGGGAACGAGGTGGGTGCGGTCTCCTCGTTTCATCCCTTTGCTGCCGTGACTACGACCAAACTTGGCCCCGGGAACGAGCCCCAGGGCCTAGAGTTGAGGGAGCACGGCAGTTTCCGGGAAGAAACGCGGTTTCGCATTCCCCAGTCCATAAGAGGATGCATGATGAGGGATGAAAGACTTATCTGATATTGCAGCCCCCGGCAACTCTGGTTTGCCGTGGACGATTCTTGGCACTCGCAGCCCCCAGCGATTCTGGCTTGCCGGGGCCCAGGTGCCGTCCGTTTTCTTCTTCTCTTGTCGTTGCCAGTCATGTCATAAGAACACTTTATTAGAGGCGCGACAAGTTGTTTCTGTAATATAACTCTATCTTAGGCAAAAAAATTGCTGTGTTACTTCCTTTACTCGACTCTTGGCTTTGTATGGTTCTGCCCTACGCTTTCTAGGGAAACTTGCCGGCGCAGGTACCCTTGCCGTGAGCGCCGAGTGCGGAACTTCAGCAGCCTGCTGGCGGGGTCGCTACCGACAAGCAACCTTGTCGCAACTAGTTGCAGCTCACTTAAGTTGTTGAGCGGACTCGAAACAAAGTAAGGGCGCTAGCGGCTCACTTAAGTTGCTGAGCGGACTCGAAGCAAAGTAAGGGCGCTAGCAGCTGACTTAAGTTGTTGAGCGGACTCGAAACAAAGTAAAGGCGCAACTAGCTACGAGTTGGTTCCTCCGCGCACAGGTTTTCCATACAAAGCACGGTCGTTCAAGGAAAATAACTCAAAAACTTAAAAAACTGATTGCTCAAGCTTTAGCAACTTAGCTTTTTTTGTCGTCTGCTTCCCGGCAAGGAGAAACTTTCTTGAACGGCCTGGTCCACACCATTATCTTCTCCTTCCCCCCCCCCCCGGTAAGCCTTGTGGGCGAGGGAACCTTCCCTCTTTTGGGAAATAAACAGAGAAATAAAGTAATGATATGGAGCCTTGGGCTTGTTATTGCTTACCGGGGTCTAGTGCTGCACAAAGTGTCAGATAACATATGCGAAAAAGGATTATAGCATAAAAAACTGACAAGATGTGTGGGGCACATGAGCTTTACTGGTGCACGGGGTCTGCGCCTGGCTTTGTACGAAGGATTACATGCAACAGTGGCAAGACTTGTACAAAAGGTGGTTGCCGGAAAAGCTTCCGGCAACCGCGCCTTACGGGTAAAACTTACGAAGATGTTCAATGTTCCAGGAGTTGCTCACCGGAATGCCATCTTCGGTCTCAAGGCGGACAGCGCCGGGCCTAGTGACTCGTTTCACCCGATAAGGGCCTTCCCACTTCGGCGTCAACTTGTTGGAATTCTTGGCGGACTGAACACGCCGAAGAACAAGGTCGCCTTCCTTGAAGCTTCTGGCCTTAACTTTGCGGCTATGGTAGCGACGCAAAGCTTGCTGGTAGCGAGCGGCTCGCACAGCAGCCTGAAGACGGTCTTCCTCAAGGAGCAGCGCATTATCTTGTCGCAACTGCTCTTGCTCGAGCTCATCATAAGCGAGCACTCGAGGTGACCCGTAAACGAGTTCCGTGGGGAGAACTGCCTCCGCTCCGTAGACTAGGGTGTCTGGCCAGTGGCTCGATTTGGCGTCGTCCTGATCGACCAAAGAACCACCGGCAGCTCCTCGATCCAGTTTCTTCCGCACTTGTGCAGCTTGTCGAAAGTTCTGGTCTTGAGGCCTCGCAGCACTTCAGTGTTTGCCCTCTCCGCTTGACCGTTGCTTCTCGGGTGAGCAACAGAAGCGAAGCAGACCTTGGCGCCAAGATCTTGGACATACTGCATGAAGGTGCGGCTCATAAATTGCGTGCCGTTGTCGGTGATGATCCTGTTAGGAACCCCGAAACGGCAAACAATCGACCTGAAGAACTTGACTGCTGACTGTGCTGTCACCTTCCTCACTGGTTCCACTTCCGGCCACTTTATGAACTTGTCGATTGCAACGTACAAGAACTCAAAGCCCCCGACAGCTCGGGGGAAGGGGCCGAGGATGTCGAGCCCCCAGACCGAAAATGGCCAGGATAAAGGGATCGTCTGGAGAGCTTGAGCTGGCTGGTGTATCTGCTTGGAATGGAACTGGCACGCTTCACACTTGGTTACTTGTGCAGTTGCATCCTGGAGGGCTGTCGGCCAGAAGAAGCCTTGTTGGAATGCTTTGCCGACAAGTGCTCTTGCGCCAATGTGGTGACCACATATGCCTCCATGTATCTCTGCCAACAGCTGTTGTCCATCTTCCCGGCGAATACACTTCAATTTCACACCGTTGAGTCTTATTCTGTACAGTGTGTTGTCGACAAACTTGTACATACTTGAATGCCGGGCTACTCTTTCCGCTTCTTCTTGCTCTTCGGGAAGCTCTCCTGTTTGAAGGAAACGGACAATCTGCTGCGCCCATGCTGGAGCTTGTGGCTCGACAACAAGGACTAAAGGCGTATCTGTTGCTGCGGGAACATCCGCTTCTACGGCAAGGACCTGCGGTTCGGCCGGAGCGTGATATTCCCCGGCAAGCTTGCCGGAGCAAAACTTGTCGGGAGCATTTGCTTCAACGGAACAAACCAAGAGGTTCGCCGGAGCAGACTGCTCCTCAGCACTCTTGGCGTCGATCTTGGGGACCTTCTTGGCGGCGGCTTCGGGAAGCTCTGCTGGAAAGTAGTCACCAGAAACCAACTTCCTCTTCTTATTCTGTCCAGTTGATGGTGTCACGGATGGTTGAGTCAGCTTGAGCACAAAGATCCCTGGTTCCACAGGTAACTTTAGTGCAGCGCACTTTGACAGGCCATCAGCAATGTCGTTCTGAGCTCGTGGAACGTGTTCCATTTGCAGGCCGTCAAAGTGTTCTTCTAGCTTTCTCACTTCATCAACATAAGCTTCCATCAACGGACTCTGGTAGTTCTTGTTCACTTGGCGGACGACAAGCTGCGAGTCACCCCTTACAATGAGTTCCACAATTACCTTCCTGGGAACACCGGGGATATCAGATGGTTGCCATGCAAACACGTCGACATTCGCCCGCAGGAAAGCAACGAGCGCGCTTTCCTATTTGGGGTCAAGCGTGGCACTGATGGTGAAGGTACCACCAGTGCCGTCCTCCTTGGCGGACACCTTCTTAGTCTCAGGTGGAGCTGCCATCGTCTGCTTGCACTTGCCGATGGAGCTCGATGGTGCGTCCTCGATGGTAGCGCAGCACTCCGAAGAGGTGCGCTTGCCGGAGTGGGCATCAGAGCTCTTGCCGGACTTTGTCTTCTTCTTCCCCCCGGGAGCTTCAGCGGCAAGTATGTTGTGATCAGCTGCGGCTGCTGCTTCTCGGTAGATCTTGTCGGCGCAGATAAGGGCATCTTTCTTGTCGCCGGGGACAGAGATGACACTTATCGGGCCTGGCATCTTGAGCATGTTGTATGCATAGTGAGAGGCTGCCATAAACTTGGCGAGCGCTGGACGGCCAAGGATCCCATTGTAGGGCAATGGGAAATCGGCAACGTCAAATGTGACCCTCTCAGTTCTGAAATTCAGCTCGCTGCCAAATGTGACCGGCAACGTGATCTTCCCCTTCGGCTTGCTTCCTCCCGGGCTGATTCCTTGGAATGTGCCGGTCTCCTCGAGCTCGCTGTCAGGGATCTGGAGTTTCTGAAGGATCGCGGAGGAGATCAGATTCAAGCCGGCCCCGCCGTCAACTAGCATCTTCGTGACCTTGAGGTTGCGGATAGTTGGTGAGACCAACATCAGCAAGCACCCGACCGCAGTTACGCGATCAGGGTGATCCTAAATGTCGAAGATGATAGGCGTGCTGGACCATTTCAGAGGCTTGCGTGACTCTATGGATGGCTCTGCTGCATTCACTTCCCGCATCCACTCCTTGAGTTGGCGGTGCGAAGTATACAGAGAAGCACCACCATCAACGCACAGGACCTCTATGGCTTTCTGAAATTCCTGCTCATCGGCCTCGTCATCATCCATGTCTTCATCGTCGTCGTCATCTTCATCCTTGTCGCGGCCGCGGGGAGGCCTATCTCCTTGCCGCTGCTTGATCTTGCCGCGGCGTCCCCCTCGGCCGGGACATTTCTTGCCGGATCCACCAGTTCCTTCCTGGGCCTTCTCCTTGTCGTGCCGCTCGTACTCAGCTTTCTGTTGCTCAACAAGCTATTCGACTTTCTTGCAATTCTGGAGATCGTGGCCCTTGGTGCGGTGAATCTTACAATACTACTTGCTGGAGCTGACCTGCTCTTCGGCGGCCACCACAGGCTGGGCCTCCTTGTCGGAGCCACCGGCTTTAGCTTCCTTGGCGCCACCTCCGTTGCCGGACTGCTCGACAGCTAGCACTTCCTTGTCCTTCCTCCTTCTGTTGTTCCGCCGCCGGCCTTTCTTTGCCGGGGCGGCATCCTCACTGTTAGATCCTCCTGCTCCTACATCCTCTCCGGGGAGCCTCCTCCCCTCTTCAGCGCGTGCACACTTGTCGGCCAGGGCGTAAAGCTCGCTGACGTCTTTGATCTTACACATCGCCATATCCTCCCTCATCCTTCGGTTTCGCATGTTCTGATGGAACGCGCTGATGATCGCGGCGGGGTAGACGTCTGTGATGTTGTGCTGTACACGGCTGAATCTCTGAATGTACTTGCGCAGTGGCTCTCCTTCCTTCTGGGCGAGCAGATGAAGATCGCTTTCTTGGCCATGTGGCTTGTGGCCGCCTGTAAAGGCGCCGACAAACTGATGGCACAGATCAGCCCAGGAGGATATGGAGTTGTCCGGCAAGTGCATGAGCCAGGATCTGACATTGGGCTTGAGTACCAGCGGGAAGTAGTTGGCAAGGATCTTGTCGTCCCGTCCCCCGGCAGCCTGCACCGCGATGGTGTAGATGCTGAGGAACTCCGACGGATGTGTCTTGCCGTCGTACTTCTCTGGTACGTCTGGTTTGAAATTCTTTGTGCTGGGCCACTGGACTTGCCGCAGCTCACGGGTGAACGCAGGACAACCTACCGCGTACGGCAGATCGCCTGGTTCCCCTGGCGCATGCATGTCAACAGAGGGCCCAGCGCGCTTGTCGGATTGACGTCGCGCTTCTCTTCGGCGCTCGATGCGGGTTCGAGCGTCTTCTTGTTGTCGTTCATGGAGAACTTGGCGCTGGTCGCGACGAGCTCGTGGGTCCGACGACGCGGTGGAGCTGCTGTCGGGGTGGACCCGGCGAGTCGGCGACTTTGGCCTTCGTAGTGGAGAGTGCATGGAAGTCGCACCTCCCCCGGTCTTGTTGCCATCGGCTCGCGTCCGGCTGTCCTGCCGCGGCAGCGAGGTGCTTGGTTGCCGCGCAGTGTTGCCGTTGGCGAAACCGATGAGGCTCTGGATAGTGGCCCTCCATTCGTCGGTCTTGTCCGCCGTCGGAGGGTAATCCAGGAGTAGCTGGGCCCGCGCCAAGGCTTCCGCCGGCGTGGTGGGCGGCAGAGGTGAACGGTGCGAGGAGCGGGACATGCTCGGACTCCTAACCAAGTTAGAAGGAGCAGTGTCCCGTCCAGGCGACCGCACCTCGCTGGGGCCAGCATGCTGGCGTGCATGCTGGTCTTGAACGCCACGCGAACCACCAGCTTGATCTTGGGCCAGCGGACGTATGGTGCTGCGAATGCTATGACGCTGCTGGTCCCGCCCTTCCTGAGATGGGCGCGGTGGGCGTATGGACGCCGAGGTCTGCGCGGCCTTGTCCTTGGACTTGGCAGCGCTGTGGGCACCCTCGTCGATGTCCATTCTTCCGCCGGCGTCCACTCCACCGTCCGCCTACTCCGGAGGAAGTGGAAGCGACGCAGACGGGGCTGTTGCCCCCGAAGCCTTCTTCTTCGGTGGCATGTCGGTGAAGACGATGAAGATTTAGCTCGCGTGCACGCCGGATCGGGTTCGCATGATCTCGACGCCCCCTACCTGGCGCGCCGGAGATGTCGGGGAGGCTGATTCCACCAACACCTATGGGGACAGGGCCCCTTTCGGTTCGGTGGGGGGCGGAGGTCGCACAAAGAGCGGATCGAGGCAGTACACGCGAGCGGTTTTTACCCAGCTTCGGGCCGCACGGATGCGTAAAACCCTACTGCTGCTTGTTTGTGTGTATTGAATTCTTGCTCAGGAGCGATGGATGCTGCCAGACTGAGCGTGAGAGTGTTCCTGGTGTTTCCAATGAGCCGAACTGGCCGAACCTCCGAACCCCTTCTACGTTGCACCTGGGCCTCCTTTTATACTTTCAAGGGGTCACCGATAGGGGGCAACGTAGACAAGAAGGGTAAAAATGGAAAAGGATGCGGTAGGTGCAGCTACCGCTACTGTGGATACAGTGCACCCTACCTAACTCTGACGGCAGGGGACAAGGGCATTAAATGCCTGTCTGAGTTGCCTAAACAGTGCAAAAAGTGACCGTTAGGAGCGCCACCGTTTGCCACGATGACCTTCTCTTCATCTCTGCTTGCCACCGCGCACCCCTAGCTGCACAGCCTCCTGCCACGTGTGCTTGGGAGAGTCCTAGAGCGACACGTTAGCAGGTGTGCTGGAGCGCGGGCATGAAGTGGGAGTTTCCCGCGGCAAGCTCCTTGCCGTGGTCGTCGTCTTGTCGTGTTTGGGAGCTTGTCGCTCACCGGGCCTTGCCGGGACGCAGGGCGCGTCGCGGCAAGCTTTCTTGGTATGCCTTGAGTGGCCTTCCCGCTAAGCTTCTCTTGCCGGGGTCTTGTCTCTTCCCGGCAAGCTCCTCTTGCCGGGGCCTGGGTTGGCCTTCCCGGCAAGCTCCTCTTGCCGGGGCCTTGGTTGGAGTACTTTGTTCTTGAATGGTCTTCGAGGGAGCCACGGAGGGTCTTGGCGGTCACCCGGCAAGCCTTGCCGCGGGGCGCTGCAACTGCCCGTGCACGAGTTCGGGATACTAGGGTACCCCTACTCTAGTACACTAACACGCTTGTTGGGAGGCAACCCAATTTTATTTTTGTTTTTGCTTTTTAGGTTCTGTTTAGCAATAAATATTTCATCTAGCCTCTGTTTAGATATGGTTTTATGTTTTAATTAGTGTTTGTGCGAAGTAAGACTTTGGGACAGCTTACGGTGATAGTTGATTTGATCCTGCTGAAGAACAGAAACTTTTGCGCCCAGGGTATTAGTTTTAATTTTTTACAGAAGCATGATAAAATACTGATTCTTTTTGTAGAGGATTAATAAAAAAATTGTCTAGGACTTCCTAATTTCTCAGGATTTTTTGAGTTACATAAGTATTCGAAATATCCAGATTTCTAAAGACTATTTTGTTTTTGACAGGTTCTGTTTTTCGCGTGTTGTTTGCTTATTTTGATGCATCTATGGCTAGTATCAGGGGATATGAACCATGGAAAAGTTGGAATATAGTAGATATTACACCAATATAAATAAATAATGATTTCACTACTGTACCAAAAGTGGTGATTTATTTTCTTATACTAACGGAGCTTATGAGATTTTCTGTTGAAGTTTTGTGTCGTGAAGTTTTCAAGTTCTGGGTAAGGATTTGATAGACTATGGAATAAGGAGTGGCAAGAGCCTGAGCTTGGGGATGACCAAGGCACTCCAAGGTAATATTCAAGGAGGCCAAAGAGCCTAAGCTTGGGGATGCCCCGGGAAGGCATTCCCTCTTTCGTCTTCATTTATCGTAACTTTGCTTGAGGCTATAATTTTATTAAACACATGGTATGTGTTTTGCTTGGAGCGCCTTGTATGATTTGAGTCTTTGCTTTTTAGTTTGCTACAATCATCCTTTTGGGAGAGACATGCATGAATCATGATTTATTAGAATGCTCTATGTGCTTCACTTATATCTTTTGAGCTAGGCAAAATTTGCTCTAGTGCTTCACTTATATCATTTTAGAGCACGGCAGTGGTTTTATTTTATAGAAATTGATGAACTCTCATACTTCACTTATATTATTTTGAGAGTCTTTATAACAGTATGGTAATTTGCTTTGGTTATAAAATTATTCCTAATATGATAGGCATCCAAGAGGGATATAATAAAAACTTTCATATAAAAGTGCATTGAATACTATGGGAAGTTTGATTCCTTCTGATTGTTTTGAGATATGAAGATGGTGATTTTAGAGTCATGCTAGTAAGTAGTTGTGAATATGAGAAATACTTGTGTTATAGTTTGTGAGTCCCGTAGCATGCACGTATGGTGAACCGTTATGTGATGAAGTCGGAGCATGGTTTATTTATTGATTGTCTTCCTTATGAGTGGCGGTCGGGGACGATCAATGGTCTTTCCTACCAATCTATCCCCTAGGAGCATGCGCGTAGTACTTTGTTTCGGTGACTAATAGATTTTTACAATAAGTATGTGAGTTCTTTATGACTAATGTTGAGTCCATGGATTATACACACTCTCACCTTTCCGCCATTGCTACCCTCTCTACTACCGCGCAACTTTCGCTGGTACCATAAACCCACCACATATCCTTCCTCAAAACAGCCACCATACCTACCTATTATGGCATTCCCATAGCCATTTTGAGATATATTGCCATGCAACTTTCCACCGTTCCGTTTATTATGACACGCTCCATCATTGTCATATTGCTTTGCATGATCATGTAGTTGACATCGTATTTGTGGCAAATCCACCATTCATAATTATTTCTTACATGTCACTCTTGATTCATTGCACATCTCGGCACACCGCCGGAGGCATTCACATAGAGTCATATTTTGTTCTAAGTATCAAGTTTTAATTTTTTAGTTGTAAGTAAATAAAAGTGTGATGATCTCCATTATTAGAGCATTGCCCCAAGTGAGGAAAGGATGATGGAGACTATGATTCCCCCACAAGTCGGGATGACACTCCGGATGAAAAATAAAAGAGGCCAAAAAAATGATAGAAGGCCCAACAAAAAATGAGAGAAAAGAGAGAAGGGACAATGATACTATCCTTTTGCCACACTTGTGCTTCAAAGTACCACCATGATCTTCATGATAGAGAGTCTCCGATGATATCACTTTCATATACTAGTGGGGATTTTTCATTATAGAACTTGGCTTGTATATTCCAATGATGAGCTTCCTCAAAATGCCCTAGGTTAGGGCTGGCAAAAAAGCTCGAAGCTCGTGAGCTAAATGAGTAGCTCGTGACTCGGCACGAATTGACTCGAACTCGAAGAATAACGAGTCGAGCCGAGCTTTAGTTTAAGATCATTTATAGACTAAGTTAAATGAGCCAATCTCACGAGTACTCCTATAATTTGTTAGGCTCGGTACAAAAGATCGGGCACTCCCAATACAAAAAAGATCAGCCACTCAGCACCCTATGTCCTAGGCGCACAACATAAGGCCTAGCCATTGAAGGCCCAGGCGCCCAAGAGACTCATGCATTACAAGGAAATTACTATTGTTTAGTGATATATATGTTTAATATATACATTATAATATTTGAGGGTTTTATGTTCATATCTTTAACAAGCTTAACAAGCTAAACGAGCCAGCTCACGAGTTATACGAGTTGAGCCAATCTTGGCTTTGAGCTCGTTGTAATAATGAGTCGAGTCGGGCTAGCTCGTTAACGAAATGAGCTCTAGTGAGTCAAGCTGAGCTGGCTCGACTTGGCTCAAATTCCAGCCCTACCCTAGGTCTTCGTGAGCAAGCGAGTTGGATGCACACCCACTTAGTTTTCTTTTTGAGATTTCATAAACTTATAGATGTAGTGCATCCATTGCATGACAATCCCTACTCACTCACATTGATATCTATTAATGGGCATCTCCATAGCCCGTTGATACGCCTAGTTGATGTGAGACTATCTCCTTCATTTTTTCTTCTCCACAACAACCGTCTATTCCACCTATAGTGCTATGTCCATGGCTCATGCTCATGTATTGCGTGAAAGTTGAAAAAGTTTGAGAACATCAAAAGTATGAAACAATTGCTTGGCTTGTCAACAGGGTTGTGCATGATTTGAATATTTTCTGTGATGAAGATGGAGCATAGCTAGACTATATGATTTTGTAGGGATAAGCTTTCTTTGGCCATGTTATTTCGAGAAGATATAATTATTGTGTTACTATGCTTGAAGTATTATTGTTTTTATGTCAATATGAAACTTATGTTTTGAATCTTACAGATCTGAACATTCATGCCACAATAAAGAGAATTACATGGAAAAATATCTTAGGTAGCATTCCACATCAAAAATTATGTTTTTATCATTTACCTACTTGAGGATGAGCAGGAATTAAGATTGGGGATGCTTGATACGTCTCCAACATATCTATAATATTTGATTGTTCCATGCTATTATATTATCTATTTTGGATGTTTTCTATGCATTAATATGCTATTTTATATGATTTTTGAGACTAACCTTTTAACCTAGAGCCCAGTGCCAGTTCCTGTTTTTTCCTTATTTTAGAGTTTCGCGGAAGAGGAATACCAAACGGGGTCCAAACGGAATAAAACTTTCACGATGATTTTTCTTGAACCAGAAGACACCCAAGAGACTTGGAGTGCAAGTTACAAGAGACACAAGGTGGCCATACGGGTGGAGGGCGGGCCCAAGGGGGTAGGGCGCGCGCCCCCAACCTTGTGGGCCCCTTGGTGACCTCCTGACCTAGATCTTCCTCCTATATATACTCATATACCCCCAAAAACTTCTGGGGGAGCCACGAAATCACTTTTCCACCGCCGCTACCTTCTGTACCCCTGAGATCCCTTCAGGCCTTTTCTGGCGTCTTGCCGGAGGGGGATTAGATCACGGAGGGCTTCTACATCAACAACATTGCCTCTCCGATGAAGTGTGAGTAGTTTACCATAGACCTACGGGTCCATAGCTAGTAGTTAGATGGATTCTTCTCTCTCTTTGATTCTCAATACAAAGTTCTCCTCGATGTTCTTGGAGATCTATTTGATGTAATACTCTTTTGTGGTGTGTTTGCCGAGATCCGATGAATTGCGGATTTATGATCAGCTTATCTATGAATATTATTTGAATCTCTTTTGAAATCTTATATGCATGATTTGATATCTTTGCAAGTCTCTTTGAACTATCTATTTGGTTTGGCCAACTAGATTGGTTTTTTCTTGCAATGGGAGAAGTGCTTAGCTTTGGGTTCAATCTTGCGGGTCCTTTCCCACTAACAGTAGGGGCAGTAAGGCACATATTGTATTGTTGCCATCGAGGATAAAAAGATGGGGTTTTCATCATATTGCTTGAGTTAATTCCTCTACTCATGTCATATTGCTTAAAGCGTTACTCTGTTCTTAATACTCTAGTTTCATGATGGATAGTGGTTGATGTGTGGAGTAATAGTAGTAGATGCAAAATCGTTTCGGTCTACTTGACACGGACGTGATGCCTATGTTCGTGATCATTGCCTTAGATATCGTCATAACTTTGCCCTCTTATATCAATTGCTCGACAGTAATTTGTTCACCCACCGTAATAATTCCTTTCTTGAGAGAAGCCTCTAGTGAAACCTATGGCCCCCAGGTCCATTTTCTATCATATAAGTTCCCGATTACACTTCTAGTTTCCTATTTACTTTCTTTGCAATCTTTTACTTTCCGTTCCATAAGCCAAAAATACCAAAAATATTACTTTGTCGTTTATCCATCTATATCAGATCTCACTTTTTAAATAACCATGAAGGGATTGACAACCCTTTTGTCGCATTGGGTGCAATTTGGTGTTTGTTTGTGCAGGTATTCGGTGGCTTGTTGTGTTGTCTCCCACTGGATTGATACCTTGGTTCTCAAAAGCTGAGGGAAATACCTACTGTACTTTGTTGCACCACCCTTTCCTCTTCAAGGGAAAAACCAACGCAAGCTCAAGAGGTAGCATTGCCCATATCTTGACCCATGTGGCGGTTAGTGCGTATAGGTCAACAACAAACTCACATCAAATATCCAAACTCGTTAGGCGTGTTAGTTGATACCGCGGATGCCAACCAGGGACTAGGCCCACCTCTCTCCTGGGTGGTCTAAACCTGCCTTGTCGCTCCGCCACGAAGTAACACTCGGGTGGGTGGGGGGGGGGAGGCATCGGCAACCAGGTCCATCACTACCTGGATGGAACCACCTGTCCCTTCAGCCCCCACATTCATGAATCACTCACGTGTACTCTACGAGCCGACCTGTCGTGGACTTAACATGTTAGATGCCCTAGCAAAAGGACTTAGGTGTGGAGCCATCGCAGCTAGGTTAGCTTCACGGGGTTAAACAAGACAAGGTACACAGAGAGTTTACCCAGGTTCAGCCCATCTCAACGAGGTAAAAGCATACTCCTGCTTTAGGTTGTATTTCTTGGGTTTCCATTACTAGGGAGCGAATACGCTTGACCTAGTTCTCGATGAGTTGTTTCTTGAGTTAACACGCCGCTGGGTCACCCCTTTATATACAGGTTGATGCACGGCAGCTTACAGAGTATTGGCCGGCTCATACGAACATGTCTGGCTCGATATCTAACTAAGCTTGCCTTACAATACAAGTCAAACATATCGCGGCTCACACGCTATGGGCGTCAAGTCATCCCGGGGTCTTGGGCCTTCAATAAGCTTACTCTATGAACCGCCATATTCACATCTTCTTGCGCCTCTTCATCTTAAGCCGCCAGTGGCATGATCCGGCCCCTCCTGGGCGGGGCATATCCAGTAGTTATATCCCTAACATTAGGCCCCAGGTTGATTTGAACTTGTTCACATCAATCTTCAACACTTGTCTTGGGCAGAATCTTCCATCATCAACTTTCATGAACTTGTTATAACCCACCATGACGTCAACTCACAGAACCACGGTAACCCGCCATGACATCAAGTGCATTAATTACGTGTAAACCCAGGATATCTCAACATATTCTTTTAATGAACCTCTGAAAATCGAGGCGCCCTTGTATCCACATAATCATATTTCCACATCCTCGATTCCTGCGCATGCCATTTATCCACTCCCTTATAAATATGGACGGGGGTCCTTATTTTCATTTTTTACTCTGGCCCCTCGTATTTGTCTTCCTTCTCACGACGCCCTAGCAAGCCCGAGCTCCGCCGCCGCCGTCTCCGTCCAGCTTCCTCAACTCCGGCTGCTGCATCGACCTGATCGGACCAAAGCACTACAGCACACCTCCGTTGTTCCTTGACATCAGTAAGTATTCACCTTTCCCAGTAGCAGATCTGCATTAGGGTTTTCACCGTTCATCGATGTTCTTCACCGTTCCTCGTTTTCCTTTCTTGGTCCCGTAGTTTGATCTGAACATAGTACTGAAGTTTTGCGGCAGTAGTTTAGCACCCCTTTTCAATCATAGAAGATCCTTCCTCTGTACAAAAATTTCAACTGAGCATACGAGTTCTTCTGCTGCCGCCACCTTAGGTTTAGAATTTACTTTATTTCTGAACTGTTGTAGATCTAAAACCATACAACCAATCTGCGGAATATGTTTGTCCATCACTTAGCAAAAAGAATCACTTATAGATCTGTTTTACTGAAAACATGCGTGCGGCTCACACGATAAACCATAACCCGCCATATATCATTAGTCCCCTTGTTACACCGCCAGTATATGCTCACCATCCATATAACCCGGCACTGTTTTTTGGTTTAACCATGTAATATTCATAGCAATTACTCTTCTGCCTTAAGAATTGGCCTTGCATAACACACTTTACTTTTGATCACTGACGGGCTTAACAGCATAATCTTAAATTGGCAATATTTTTCTTTTTAGGCTTCATCACCAAAATGACCAAGTTTGTCACCTCAGCAACTGGGGCGCTTCCCGGGTTGCCGAGCAAACACTGAACAAGCACATTCAAGTGGGAATTTTAGCCGCAAAGAACGTTATGCATTGGAGGGTCCTAGGCATAGAAACTACTCCTGACCCCAAGGAAGGCAAAGTCATTGTCTTTACTGATCATATGCTCTAAGGGTTTACCCCACCTGGCTCAAAGTTTTTCCATGATGTAGTGCACTTTTTCAAGCTTCATCATCAAGATATCGGGCCCAATTCTGTTTCAAACATCTGCAACTTCCAAGTCTTTTGTGATCTGTATCTTCAACAGGAGCCCACCGTTGAGCTGTTCAGGGAATTCTACTACCTGAACCGCCAGACTGAATTCACGGACGGGCCCAGCCTAGAACATGGGGGTATTTCATTTCAGAGGTGCAAAGAAACCACCTTTCCTGCCGCCACACTCCCCACTCATCCCAAAGATTGGAATCAAACATGGTTTTACCATAAAGACACCTATCCGGAAGGTGAGAATCCTCTACCGGATTACCGTGAAACCCGGCTTAGCAACAGACACCCTCTCTCCAATCGGATTAGCACAAAAGAATGGGTCAAGTATATGCCCATATTTTCAAAGATCAGGGCATTGATGGCCATTGGTTTAACCAGAGTTGATCTGGTCCGTTGCTGGGTCGCATGGAGGATCTTGCCCTTAAGCCGCTGGTCCTGCTTAATGTGCGAGTATACCTGCGACGTCAAAGATCCGCTGCGTTACTCCTCAATCCGTCTGGATGATAAATCCATCAATGATATGACAAATACTCTGATCAATGAGTGTCTAGCAACTTGCAGCAAAGTGGGGTTGAACCCCTTCTGCGCGCTCAACAAACCGCCGGTTGTAAGCATTTTCCAAGCAACCTTTATTAACTCTTTATTTATCAACCTGTCTTCTCATTATCACTTGAATTTTTGCAGGCTGACTCCCCCTTCTGGAGCAGGAAGTTGCAAGATAAGCCGGCCAAGAAGACCCAGACAAAGAATAAGGCTCCAAAAAAGCCTGCCAAGAAGAAAACCAACCCCTCTAGGTTATTTAACTTGGATGATGACGGGTCGGAGGTAGAACTTGACTCCCTTGGCTCATTTTTTGTACATCTTATTGACAATGATCACTATTAGGATGACGCGGAAGGCAGCCACACAGATGGTGAAGAGGTAACTATCCTTTCCTCTGACACAGATCCTCTGCCAAGACAGAAAGTTCATCAAGCAAGCCAGAAAGTAAGGTTTTCTCACCCTTTAGCTTACTTGGATCCCAACTTTATTTTGAAGAATAAGTAGCATGAAGCTCGCCGCACAACCCGGAATAGCGGCGGTGGGATTCTCTCCTCCGACTTACCCAACACGTCGGCTCCTCGCAAGCGCCGTCCAGAGGTTTCACAGATTTCCGACTTAGCTTTTCCCAAGGCGGGTCTTTTTCAACAACCTCTTAACCCTTCTAATTCAAACTATCAGGGAACCTCTCACTCTTCATCTGGCGATTCCATTGGGACTCTGGCTCCTCTATTCAAGACGGTTCCTCGGTGAGAACACTTAAGCCTGCTTGCCTTAACACCTTACTCAATTGGTATACTAATCTCATCATGTGTTTGACTTTCAGTGCCATGTCCAAACCCAGGTAGAAACTAAAGGTAAATAAGTCGGCGGAAGATCCCAAGGTTGATGACCCGGAGAAACAGACAATGTCTACACCCTTGCATCAAACTTCTGAAGCAGCCATGGATGATCTGTCGCCAGAGCAGCACCCTATCACCATGGACCACATGAATGTTGACCCGAAGAATGCTAAGCCACCCAGTCCCGCTCAGTCGACTCAGGAAAATGAAGACATAATAGTTACTGGGATGGCTTATACAGCACCAGGCAACCCCACCGTCTTATCCAAGCACAGCGCCAAAGAAGAATTTTCTGCTGTTGATAAGGGCAAGTGGAAGTTGGACATGGAAAGCTATGCCTAGTTCAATGCTCAGGAGATTTATTCAGGTTATCTAAACCGCCTTCACACCAGCCGTGACTTTGAAGCCGGCTTGGTCAACCTCATGAAGGAAGGTTTTGATGTAACCACTATAATCTTCCATATAAGTATATCTCCGCCAGCCGCCAAGTCTACTGGATATGATAGAATTGAATATATTGTAGAGTTTAGATAGCCTCTATAATCTTTCATTGATGTCATATCATGTTGGAGTTTCATAATCAAAATGAGTAGCCCCCAAGGGCCGGCTTTAGCTGCATAGCTAAAACCGGGACTTCAAATTGTAGTCCTTAACTTTGCATATGTAGCTCCCAAGGGCCGGCTTAAACTGCCAAGTTAAGCCGGGACTTATCACCATAATTATAAATAGAATCCAGATATGTAGCCCCCATGAACCGGTTTTAATCATAGAAATTTATCCGGGTCATCATAAAATTTGTCTTCAAAAAGAGCAATGTGCGTTAGCCCCCAAGTGCCAAGTAAAATACTTGTATTATGCTTGGGACTTTAAATAAGATGATCATCATAACATCATACTGCCTGCCTTTTTGTGTGACAGGCTAAAATGAATATGAAGGAATCTCAAGTCACTGATCTGAGGCAGAACATCCAAAACCAGCAAACTGAAACCTCCAAAGCCAAATCAAAGCTAAAGACCGCTTTAGAAAACATTGAAAATTTGAAAAGGGACTTCAGCACTGAAAGAACCGGCTGCGAGACCGAGAAGACAACTCTGTTAAAAAAGAGCAGAAGATGCTGAGGCTGCTCTTAATCCGGCGACTGACGAGTTACCCGGCTTAAAGCAGCAAATCAATAACATGACAGCTGCCATCTTCGGTAAGTAACAGAGTACTTTCACTTGTATCATCAGTGTATCACAATCATTGGCTAGTTTACCAATATTTTTGCCGATGCAGGCTCCAGAAGCTCCAAGCTGGGTCAAGAGATGCACGTAAGGCTTAAAGCTGTGTATACCCTTGTGGAGCAGATGTATACTGGTGCGCAACGGGCTATTTCTGCTGCCTCCCATAAGCAGCATCCACCTTCCCTCATCAAGGAAGTGTTGGATAAACTATCTGTGCTACCCCAAAGGTTTGAAGAATTAAAGCGAACGGCCGCTAGAGCCGGTGCCATTATTGCACTGAGCCGAGGAAAGGCATGACAAGCGGAACTTGACCCGAAAGAGCTAGCCACTGGTTGCCCGAACTTAAAAGAAGATGGGTCTCCCTTCAGGGCCGACGACTTTACCAATATAGTAAGGGAAATGCGTCCCTTGGCAAGCAAATTGGCTGAGGAGACTGACCTCTCCAAGTACCATCCTATTTATGATGTTCAAAACGCAAAGGTTAAGGCGCTCGTTCACGAGGCCGTGGACCTTATGCCTCCAACATGTAAGCACACTTTTGCTCCTGATATTGACCCCTCAAGCCTTATAGATGATGAAGCTGTATTTAGAGCTTTCACCAAGATCAACTGGACCACATCTGACTTCCATCCAATGGGTGAACAAGAAGAAGAACAAGAACAAGTGCAGGATGACCCGGAAGCTTCACCACGCCAAGACTAGGGCCACTGAACCATGACCCGGCTCTCGACCTGCCATATAGCAGTTGTGCACAATACAAAGGCAGGAGGCGGCCACGAGGTAGGAGGGTGCGCCCAAGGGGGTAGGCGTCCCCCCACCCTCGTGGGCCCCTCGTAGCTCCACCTATGTACTTATTTTTCCTATATATACTCTTATACCCTAAAACATCCAGGGGAGCCACGAAACCACTTTTCCACCGCCGCAACCTTCTGTACCCATGAGATCCCACCTGGGGCCTTTTCCGGCGATCTGCCGGAGGGAGATTCGATCACGAAGGGCTTCTACATCAACACCATAGCCTCTCCGATGATGTGTGAGTAGTTTACCACAGACCTTCGGGTCCATAGTTATTAGCTAGATGGCTTCTTCTCTCTCTTTGGTTCTCAATACAAAGTTCTCCTCGATTTTCTTGGAGATCTATTCGGTGTAATATTCTTTTGCAGTGTGTTTGCCGAGATCCAATGAATTGTGGATTTATGATCAAGTTTATCTATGAACAATATTTGTTTCTTCTCTGAATTCTTATATGCATGATTTGATATCTTTGCAAGTCTCCTCAAATTATCGGTTTAGTTTGGCCTACTAGATTGATCTTCCTTGCAATGGGAGAAGTGCATAGCTTTGGGTTCAATCTTGCGGTGTCCTTTCCCAGTGATAGTAGGGGCAGCAAGGCACGTATTGTATTGTTGCCATCATGGATAAAAAGATGGGGTTTATATCATATTGCTTGAGTTTATCCCTCTACATCATGTCATCTTGCCTAAAGCATTATTCTGTTCCTATGGCCTTAATATTCTAGATGCATGCGGGATAGTGGTCGATGTGTGGAGTAATAGTAGTAGATGCAGAATCGTTTCGGTCTACTTAACACGGACGTGATGCCTATATTTCATAATCATTGCCTAGATATTCTCATAACTATGCGCTCTTCTATCAATTGCTCGGCAGTAATTTGGTCACCCACCGTAATACTTGCTATCATGAGAGAAGCCACCAGTGAAACCTGTGGCCCCCGGGTCTCTTCCTTATTATATTGCATCTCTTTTTATTATCGCATCTTGTTTACTATTTTGCAATCTATACAACAAAAATACCAAAAATATTTATCTTATTATTTTTATCAGATCTCACTTTCATAAGTGACCGTGAAGGGATTGACAACCCGTTTATCACATTTGTTGCAAGGTTCTTGATTGTTTGTGCAGGTACTAGGTGAATTGTGTGTTATCTCCTACTGGATTGATACCTTGGTTCTCAAAACTGAGGGAAATACTTAAGCTACTTTGCTGCATCACCCTTTCCTCTTCAAGGGAAAAACCAACGCATGCTCAAGAGGTAGCAAGAAGGATTTCTGGCGCCGTTGCCGGGGAGATCTACGCTCAAGTCAAGACATACGAAGTACCCATCACAAACTCTTCTCCCTCGCATTACATTATTTGTCATTTGCCTCTCGTTTTCCTCTCCCCCACTTCACCTTTGCTGTTTTATTTGCCCCTTTTCCGTTTGCCTCTTTCCGCTTGCCTCTTGTGTTCTCTCTTAGTGCGATTTGTTGCAATCATGTCTGAAACTGGGGAGGTTATCATTGAAAAGGGTAGTAGTAACGATGGGGGAAACATTGATGCTTTTGATTATCCTCATGAAGAACCTACTATTTTACACAATAAAAAGTTTTGGATTTTTTCTTGCCTCAAAGAAAACTTGCTGCTGAACGTAGGGAGTATGAGATGAGTTTTCGCGATTTGCCTTATCATTATCATGAAAATACCTAGATCTATTCTTGCTTTTATGCCTAGCTAGGGGCGTTAAATCATAGTGCTTGTTGGGAGGCAACCCAATTTTATTTTTTGTTCCATGCTTTTTGTTCCTGTTTAGTAATAAAATAATCATAAATCCTCTGTTATGATTGTGTTTTTTATGTTTTAATTAGTGTTTGTGCCAAGTAAAGCCTTTAGGATCTTCTTGGGTGATTGTTGTTTGATATTGCAGATAAAAACAGAAAGTATGCACTCACGAAAATAATTTTCATTTCTTACCAGAGGGCGATAAAATACCAATTCCAACTGAAGTTGATCAATATACAAATTATTTAGGTCGTCCTAATTTTTCAGAATTTTTGGAGTTACAGAGGTATTCGAAACGTCCAGATTTCTACAGACTATTTTGTTTTTGACAGATTCTGTTTTTTGTGTATTGATTGCTTATTTTGATGAATATATGGCTAGTATCGGGGGGTATGAACCATAGAGAAGTTGGAATACAGTAGGTTTAACACAAATATAAATAAATAATGAGTTCATTATAGTACCTTAAAGTGGTAGTTTGTTTTCTTATACTAACGGAGCTCAGGAGATTTTTCTGTTGAGTTTTGTGTTGTGAAGTTTTCAAGTTTTTGGGTAAAGATTTGGTGGATTTTGGAACAAGGAGGGGCAAGAGCCTAAGCTTGGGGATGCCCAAGGCAACCCAAGGTAAAATTTAAGGACAACCAAAGGCCTAATCTTGGGATTCCCCAGAAGGCATCCCCTCTTTCGTCTTCATCTATCGGTAACTTTACTTGAGGCTATATTTTTATTCACCACATGATATGTGTTTTGCTTGGAGCATCTTGTATGATTTGAGTCTTTGCTTTTTAGTTTACCACAATCATATTTGTTGTACACACCTTTTTGAGAGACACACATGTATCAGAATTTATTAGAATACTCTATGTGCTTCCCTTATATCTTTTGAGCTAGATAATTTTGCTCTAGTGCTTCACTTATATCTTTTTAGAGCATGGTGGTGGTTTTATAGAAATTATTGATCTCTCATGCTTCACTTATATTATTTTGAGTGCCTTTTAGAACAGCATGGTAATTTTCGTTGGTTATGAAATTAGTCCTAATATGACAGGCATCCAAGATGGGTATAATAAAAACTTTCATATAGAGTGCATTGAATACTGTGAGAAGTTTGATACTTGATGATTGTTTTGAGATATGAAGATGGTGATATTAGAGTCATGCTAGTTGAGTATTTGTGAATTTTATAAATACTTGTGTTGAGGTTTGCAAGTCCCGTAGCATGCACGTATGGTAACCGTTGTCTAACAAATTTGAAGCATGAGGTGTTTCTTTGATTGTCCTCCTTATGAGTGGCGGTCGGGGACGAGGGATGGTCTTTTCCTACCAATCTATCCCCCTAGGAGGATGCGCACAGTGCTTGGTTTTGATGACATGTAGATTTTTGCAATAAGTATGTGAGTTCTTTATGACTAATGTTGAGTCCGTGGATTATACGCACTCTCACCCTTCCATCATTGCTAGCCTCTTCGGTACCGTGCATTGCCCTTTCTCACCTCGAGAGTTGGTGCAAACTTCTCCGGTGCATCCAAACCCGTGATATGATACACTCTGTCACACATAAGCCTCCTTATATCTTCCTCAAAACAACCACCATACCTACCTATTATGGCATTTCCATAGCCATTCCGAGATATATTGTCGTGCAACTTTCCACCGTTCCGTTTATTATGACACGCTTCATCATTGTCATATTGCCTTGCATGATCATTTAGTTGACATCATATTTGTGGCAAAGCCACCGCTCATAATTTCTTTATACATGTCACGCTTGAATCATTGCACATCCCGGTACACCGCTGGAGGCATTCATATAGAGTCATATTTTGTTCTAGTATCGAGTTCTAATTTTGAGTTGTAAATAAATAGAAGTGTGATGATCATCATTATTAGAGCATTGTCCCATGTGAGGAAATAAAAAAAGAGAAAGGCCAAATAAATAAAAAATATAAGGCCCAAAAAATTGAGAGAAAAAGAGAGAAGGGACAATGTTACTATCCCTTTTCCACACTTGTGCTTCAAAGTATCACCATGATCTTCATGATAGAGAGTCTCTTATTTTGTCACTTCCATATAGTAGTGGGAATTTTCATTATAGAACTTGGCTTATATATTCCAACAATGGGCTTCCTCAAAATGCCCTAGGTCTTCGTGAGCAAGCAAGTTGGATGCACACCCACTTAGTTTCTTTTTTTGAGCTTTCATACATTTATAGCTCTAGTGCATCCGTTGCATGGCAATCCCTACTCCTCGCATTGACATCAATTGATGGGCATCTCCATAGCACGTTTATTAGTCGGGTCGATCCGAGACTTTCTCCTTTTTTATCTTCTCTACACAACCTCCATCATCATATTCTGTTCCACCTATAGTGTTATGTCCATGGCTCACGCTCATGTATTGCATGAAAGTTGAAAAAGTTTGAGAATACTAAAGTATGAAACAATTTCTTGGCTAGTCATCGGGGTTGTGCATGATGGGAGCATTTTTTGTGACGAAAATGAAGCTTGGCCAAACTATATGATTTTCTAGGAATGAGCTTTCTTTGGATATGTTATTTTGAGAAGTCATAATTGCTTGGTAAGTATGCTTGAAGTATTATTATTTTATGTCAATATTAAACTTTTATCTTGAATCTTTCGGATCTGAATATTCATGCCACAATAAAGAAAACTACATTGAAAATTATGTTAGGAAGCATTCCACATCAAAGATTCTGTTTTTATCATTTACCTACTCGAGGACGAGCAGGAATTAAGCTTGGGGATGCTGATACGTCTCCAACGTATCTATAATTTTTGATTGTTCCATGCTATTATATTATCTGTTTTGGATGTTTAATGGTCTTTAATATGCTCTTTTATATTATTTTTGGGACTAACCTATTAACTGGAGGCCCAGTGCCAGTTTCTGTTTTTTTTGCCTCTTTCAGCGTTTCATGGAAAAGGAATATCAAATGGAATCCAAATGGAACGAAAGCTTCGCGACGATCTTTCTATGAAGAAACGCAATCCAGACTTAGAGTGGAAGTCAGAGACGCAACAAGGCGGCCACGAGGCAGGAGGGCGCTCCCCCCACCCTCGTGGGCCCCTCGTAGCTCCACCGACGTACTTCTTTCGCCTATATATACTCTTATACCATAAAAACATCCAGGGGATCCACGAAACCACTTTTCCACCGCCGCAACTTTCTGTACCCGTGAGATCCCATCTGGGGCCTTTTTCGGTGATCTGCCGAAGGGGGATTCAATCACAGAGGGCTTCTACATCAACACCATAGCCTCTCCGATGATGTGTGAGTAGTTTACCACAGACCTTCAGGTCTATAGTTATTTGCTAGACGGCTTCTTCCCTATCTTTGGTTCTCAATACAAAGTTCTCCTCGATGTTCTTGGAGATCTATTCGATGTAATATTCTTTTGCGGTGTGTTTTCCGAGATCCGATGAATTGTGGATTTATGATCAAGTTTATCTATGAACAATATTTGGTTCTTATCCCAATTATTATATGCATGATTTGATATCTCTGCGAGTCTCTTCAAATTATCGGTTTAGTTTGTCTTACTACATTGATCTTTCTTACAATGGGAGAAGTGCTTAGCTTTGGGTTCAATCTTGCGGTGTCCTTTCCTAGTGATAGTAGGGGCTGCAACGCACGTATTGTATTGTTGCCATCGAGGATAAAAAGATGGGGTTTATATCTTATTGCTTGAGTTTATCCCTCTACATCATGTCATCTTGCCTAAAACATTACTCTGTTCTTATGAACTTAATACTCTAGATGCATGCTGGATAGCGGTCAATGTGTGGAGTAATAGTAGTAGATGCAGAATCGTTTCGGTCTACTTAACACGGACGCGATGCCTATATTGAATAAGCATTGCCTAGATGTTCTCATAACTATGTGCTCTTCTATCAATTGCTCGGCAGTAATTTGTTCACCCACCGTAATACTTGCTAACATGAGAGAAGACACTAGTGAAACCTATGGCCCCCGGGTCTCTTCCTTATTACATTGCATCGCTTTTTATTATCGCATCTTCTTTACTATTTTGCAATTATACAACAAAAATACCAAAAATATTTATATTATTATCTTTATCAGATCTCACTTTCGTAAGTGACTGTGAAGGGATTGACAACCCCTTTATCGCGTTGGTTGTGAGGTTCTTGATTGTTTGTGCAGGTACTAGGTGACTTGCGTGTTATCTCCTACTAGATTGATACCTTGGTTCTCAAAAACTGAGGGAAATACTTATGCTACTTTGCTGCATCACCCTTTCCTCTTCAAGGGAAAAACCAATGCATGCTCAAGAGGTAGCAGCTACCAACTGAGCCGCCAGCCCAGCCTCCCGACATGCCCTGCCCTAATCCACCAAAGCCTGAGCATCGGTACCAGCACACGGCGGATCATGCCTACGAGGCTGGTGATGGTGCAGCTCACTGGTTGAAACTTCTGGCAAATCAATATGCCTGCTATAACTCGGGCTAGGACGAGGGGTTGAATGAATCCGTTTACGACTGTATGAATAAGCCGCCTGTTGAACCACCGCTGTCTGAAGAAGCTCCCAGCCCTCCATATCTCCATCGCGGCTAGAGACTCGCCTTCAATGGGGAGAGCCGCCAATCGCATAGCTGTCGCAATCATATTGTCCAGAGGGTTAGATAATGACCCGGCGGCATCGGAACGTGCTAAGACGGAGTCAAATTCAAATGAGGCGGGTCTACAGCATGTGGCTGAACCGACGTTCCGGTCATGGGTGCCTCGACAACCCGTTTTACCGCAGGTGGGTCACTAGTTCCTGCCCCGGGTGTATTGAAGAGGTTCCTAGCCTCAGACTCTGTGGGTAGACGGGTCTGGTGCCTCCTCAAAATGGCGTTTGAAGCGTTCTGATCCAAGTTAAGCCAGAACGACTTTGCCTGAATCCATTATGTCTCAGCGTCCAAAGCGACTCGTTCCGTTGCCATCCTAGCATTCTCAGCATTAAATTCCTCCTTGGCTTGAGCTCCCTCATCTCGCAATTTTGCAACATCCACCTTATGTTGTGCCTGATTTTCTGGTATCGCCTCCATGGTCAATAAGGTTGCTAAAGCCCCCAAGAGCTCGGATGACACTTGAGCCGACGGGCGCACAGAGCCGCTCACCCCGGCTGTCGCCGCTACCGTTGAACTAGAGGTCATAATCATCGAAGAGAGCACTAGTTGTGTGCCGGCCATGAAGATCGCAACCCTGTTCGGCGGCTCAAAGGGGTCCGGAATACTGTCACCATCGAAACAACCCCCAAGCCCACCATCGTGCACTTGATATATCGAATCGGTATCGCCGGTTGAGGACTCATCACCAGAATAGATGGCCGCCTCTCCACCAGACACAGATTCTTCCTCAAGGTCTACTCCTTGAGTAAAACCCACAAAAACATGCTTTATAGCAGCTTGAACCTTGACGGGTCGTGCACGCTGAGCCATCTCGATGATGTCGGTGCAGATGTCCGGCTTAGGCTCTGACTCGCCGATCTTACTGATGGAGATGTGGATTCAGCTGATGGGGACCAGGCATCCGTACTCGATTGAGCCGGCCTTAGGGTCCCAGCCAGCGTCATCAATGTAGAGCTTACCGCGGTGGCTTTTAGTCATCCGGCCGATGTTGTATCGCTTGATTCCTATGAAGCTGCCCTTCAAGAACTCAAAACCACCGTGCACTGGCCCCATGGTGGGTGCCAACTATCGTGGACTTAACACAGCAGATGCCCTAGCAAAAGGACTTAGGTGTGGAGCCATCGCAGCTAGGTTAGCTTGAAGGGGTTAAATGGGCCAAGGGACACAGAGAGTTTACCCAGGATCGGCCCCTCTCAATGAGGTAAAAGCCTACTCCTGCTTTAGGTTGCATTGCTTAGATTTCGATTACTAGGGAGCGAATACGCTTGACCTAGTTCTCGATGAGTTGTTTCTGGAGTTAACCCGCCGCCGGGTCACCCCTTTATATATAGGTTGATGCCCGGCGGCTTATAGAGTCCCGGCCGGCTCATATGAACGTGTCCGGCTTGGTATCTAACTAAGCTTGCCTTACAATACAAGTCAAACATATAGTGGCTCACACCCTATGGGCCTCACGTCGTCCCCGGGTCTTGGGCCTTCAATAAGCTTACTCTATGAACCGCCATCTTCACATCTTCTTGGGCCTCATCATCTTAAGCCGCTAGTGGCATGACCCGACCCCTACTGGGCGGGTCATACCCAGTAGTTATATCCCCAACATGACCCAACTTTAGTCACCACATGTATCAAGTATAGTAAGTATGTATGTATATACCCGTGATCAACACCCGACATGATCATGGCCTGATAGTATAGCATGGCAGATGGACAAGAATGTAGGGACACTAATGGAATACTAGCATTCTATACTAAGCATTTAGGAATGTAGGTAAAGGTAATAATAGTAGTAACAAGGACAGACTATGCAGCAGAATAGGATCATCCAAAAAGCAGTAACAGCTACACTACTCTAATGCAAGCAGTAGAGAGAAGGAGTAGGCAGTATCAGGATGATCAAGGAGGTTTTGCTTGCTTGGAAGCTTTGCGGAGAAGGACGGGTCGTCGTTAGTGTAGTCAACGTCAGGAGCACCAGCGTGAGTGTCGAAGTCTACTGATACGTCCATTTTGCATCATGCTTTTACGTTAATATTTATTGCATTATATGGGTTGTTATTACACATTATGGTACAATAGTTATGCCTTTTCTCTCTTATTTTACAAGATTTACATGAAGAGGGAGAGTGCCGGCAACTGGAATTCTGGACCGGAAAGGAGCAAATCTGAGATACATAGTCTGCAAAACTCCAAATGTCCTGACACTTTATGGAGAATTATTTTGGAATATATAAAAAATATTGGGGAAGAAATACCAGAGGGGGACCCACCACGTGGCACAAGCCTGGGGGCGCACCCTACCCCCCAGGGCTTGTGGGCCCCCTGGCAGGTCTCTGGTGCCATCTTTTGCTATATGAAGCATTTTTACCTGGAAAAATCATAAGGAAGCTTTCAGGACGAAGCGCCGCCTCTCGAGGCGGAACCTGGACAGAAGCAATCTAGGGCTCCGGTAGAGCGATTCTACCGAGGAAACTTCCCTCCGGGAGGGGGAAATCGAAGCCATCATCATCACCAACGATCCTCTCATTGAGAGGGGGTCAATCTTCATCAACATCTTCACCAGCACCATCACCTCTCAAACCCTAGTTCATCTCTTGTATTCGATCTTTGTCTCAAAACCTTAGATTGGTACCTGTGGGTTGCTAGTAGTGTTGATTACTCCTAGTAGTTGATGCTAGTTCATTTATTTGGTGGAAGATCATATGTTCAGATCCTTAATGTTATTCAATACTCCTCTGATCTTGAACATGAACATGCTTTGTGAGTAGTTACGTTTGTTCCTGAGGACATGGGAGAAGTCTTGTTATAAGTAATCATGTGAATTTGGTACATTTGATATTTTGATGAGATGTATGTTGTCTTTCCTCTAGTGGTGTTATGTAACATCGACTACATGACACTTCACCATGATTTGGGCCTAGGCGAAGGCATTGGGAAGTAATAAGTAGATGATGGGTTGCTAGAGTGACAGAAGCTTAAACCCTAGTTTATGTGTTGCTTCGTAAGGGGATTTATCTTAATTCTTCTTTCGTAGTTGCGGATGCTTGCGAGAGGGGTTAATCATAAGTTGGAGGCTTGTCCAAGTAAGGACAGCACCCAAGCACCAGTCCACCCACATATGAAAGTAACGAACGCGAATTATATGAGCAGGATGAAAACTAACTTGAAAATAATTCCCATGTGTCCTCGGGAGTGCTTTGCTTTATATAAGAGTTCGTCCAAGCTTATCCTTTGCTAAAAAAATGATTGTCCACCTTGCTGCACTTTTGCTAAACTTGTTACTTGTTACCCGTTACAAATTATCTTATCACAAAACTATCTGTTACCGATAATTTTAGTGCTTGCAGAAAATACCTTGCAGAAAACAGCTTGTCATTTCCTTCTGCTCCTTGTTGGGTTCGACACTCTTTCTTTTCGGAAGGACGATAGATACCCTATACTTGTAGGTCATCAAGACTCTTTTCTGGCACCGTTGACGGCGAGTGAAGCGCCTTTGGTGAGTGGAATTTGATAAGAGAAAATTTATATTACGTGCTGAAATTTACTATCACTTGTCACTATGGAAAATCATCCTTTGAGGGGTTTGTTCGGGGTACCTTCACCTCGAACGGAAGAACAAGAAGTTTCCCCTCTCCAGCTACTGAAAATATTTATTATGAAATTCCTTCAGGTATGATAGAGAAACTGCTAGCTAATCCTTATGTAGGAGATGGAACACTACATCCTGATATGCATCTAATCTATGTGGATGAAGTTTGTGGATTATTTAAGCTTGCAGGTTTTCCCGAGGATGGAGTCAAGAAGAAGGTCTTCCTTTATCTTTGAAGGGAAAAGCGTTGACATGGTATAGTCTATGCGATGATATTGGGTCTAGGAATTACAATAGATTGAAATCGGAATTTCATCAGAAGTTTTATCATATCACTAGTACGTGTCAGTGCTATACAAACAGTTTTTAACCCCTTTCCGTGATGGCATTTGGAACCGTCGCCAAGTGAGTGTGGGTGATAGGGGGGTCCTTCCCACACGACTCAAAAATCGTTGGGGATAGGCCCTCTTGGGACACGCGCTGGGGCCGTGTGCGATCGGGCGAGGCATCGAAACCCAATTATTTTCGTAGGTATGTACATCCCACACGGTGAATCCCAGAAAAACATTTCCGTAGGTATGTACATTCCACACGGTGAATCCCAGAAAAACATTTACATAGGTATCTACATCCCACACGGTGAATCCCAGAAAAACATTTCCGTAGGTATGTACATCCCACACGGTAAATCCCAGAAAAACATTTCCGTAGGTATGTGCATTCCACATGGTGAATCCCAGAAAAAAAATTCTGTAGGTATGTATATCACACACATTCAATCTAAGGAATATGTTTCCGTTCTTATGTACATCCCACATAGTTAATCCAGGGAAAACATGTCTATTCGTATGTACATCCCACGTAGTTTTATGTGTAGGCTCATGTGTGAAAGGTGTAACTATCACACACGGTATGCCTTGGTTAACTGTTTGCTTTTATCAACTACATCACGCACGATTTGATGAAGAAAACTGTGTGGCATTGGGCTATCCATCGCAAGCGCTTTTACCGCTAGAACTGTTTGCAATGGTCCATGACACATTTAGCAGGTTTATTAGTTTACAATTAATAATTCCAGTATTACGCAAATTCACATTTCATATCGAACAACTGTTTGCCAATTTCATATCAGGCACATAAATATATTATAACATCATAGTACGATAGCTACATGAAAACAGCACAGTACAACATATAGCTAGTTCAACTTCATAAGAACAATATATTCATTTCCCTAATCGAGATCATCCAGGCTCGTCTTATCCACCTCTGCTTTCAGTTCAGTAAGAACCTGTTTTGCACTGGCCAACGGGGAAAGTGCCTCCTCCTTCGCCAACACCATCTTAGCAAAGTCTGATTTAAAAACTCTAAGCTCATTCTCCCCCTTCCTCTTTTTATCCTGCATCTTCAAATATTCTTCAGCGTTGACAACAATTTCTCTAAGCCCACATCTATTTTCTTCCTCATACATGCTCCAGAGCTTCGCCAGGCACATCTTCAAAGACTGTGGCCACTCTTGATCAACCCACTCCAGGTAAGAACACATCCATTCATCCTATAATATTTAAAACTAGATCAGTAACAATAGTAGGGGAAATGGGTTTATAGCAACATAGAAAACCACCAATGCTTATTTTGAAAAACTGAAGAAACATGTTAATTATTACATATCTTCCCAAAAAGATCAATCTGCAAATGAATTAATTGCTACTGAGACAACAACAAAATTCTGGAACATCAGAAGCTATAATTAACTACAACAACGCTACAAGTTCTTACTCAACTGTACAATAAATAACAAATTGAACATTTTATGAGGAAGGTAAATATAACTGCAACAACATAGCGACAGTGTTTGGATGATAGCAAATTGATACTAACAGGTGTGTACATGCACAAATACATATAACAAATATCACTAAGGTCGTCCACTATGTATGCCAAAACTGGGGTGAAGACAACTGTTGCTACATCTCACACCGGTGCCCTGCACTGGCGAGCCAATGCAGCGGAAAAAAATCAGGGACCCGGGCTCTGGAGCACGCAGTTGCTCCGATGCCCAGTTCCTTCATGCCACAAAGATTTAGTATTTTACTGCTTGGCTACTCGGATGTGTGGACCAAAGTTGGCTGCACAAACTGCTGAAGCGGCACCAAATAATTTTCTAATGGCACCACTGATGAGATGGAAACAATTTAAGATACTAGGTACAAACTGTGACACTGTCTTAGGATGTGTTTGGTTGAAGGTGTGGTATGAATGGGTTGGTACCGTGACAGTGTCTAAATCACATCTAACAAATCATTTGTAACAACGAAAGAGGGTCTAACCTTCTCTGCGCATGCTAGAAACTTCCTCCCACTGTCCATAGATTCAAATGCAACTAGCTTCATGCATGGAGATTGATGGTGATAACGAGCAGATAGATCTTCAACCACCCCACTCCATTCGTTGCCACTGATGGTCCTAGGGAGCTACAAGAGGAAGAAATGACTCAAATCGACCGCCGGGTAAAAATCCTTCATTCCAAGTCATAGAACGAGAGAGAGAGAGAGAGAGAGAGAGAGAGAGAGAGAGAGATTGAGAGAGAGAGGCATACCCAGGTGGTGAAGGAGTTGTCGCCGGAGGAGGAACCGTTGGAGAGGTCTTTGAAGAATACCATGGCAACCCCGGTGGTAGGATGTGAGATGGCGAGAGCGAGGAAGCGGCTATAGCTTAGGAAGGAAGGAAGGAAGGAGGAAACAGGGGAGATGTGACTTGTGGTTAGGGAGAAAAGGGGGTGGGGAAGGGGGGAGGGGGCGGGGGTAGATACTTTGGCAGTAGGCCAAAATTTTGGAAATGTGGAGGGAAACTTTGCGTGCGGTGCCGCCGGACAATTCACTTTGAACGATTGTGTGCTTCGTTTGGACATTTTTTATGCATCAATTGAGTTTTCAATGCATTTATGTGCATAATTCAAATTTGAAGTACATGCACATGCTCTAATGCATATAAATTGGTTGAAAATTCAAATTAGTGCCCTTGGTTGCATGCTTAGGTCCCATGCAAGAAATGGGAAATGAATGTCAAGCACCCTGCCACGGTCACTCGGCCGCAAACATTGAGATACCTGGTTTTTAAATTCTAGTAAATCCAAAGCTCATCTAAAATTCATGAAACTTGGCATGCTATCATGCAGCGGCATCAACATGATGTGGTAAATTTTTTGTCCCATTTGGGACAGGTTTGGGGATATGCTTCTCACAAACCAGAGCTTCTCACAACAAGCCTGATGGTTTCGGTAGGGAATGTCCCACCTTTGGGGATGAAATGATATCCATTGCCTCATATTGCTTTCAAAAACTTTCTCGTGTCAACATAGAACAACAGGAGTGTTGTGTCAATTTTCGGGATTTTCCGGGTTCGTTTGGACATTTTTATGAATTAACTGAGTTTTCAATGCATTTATGTGCATAATTCAAATTCGAATTACATGCACATGCTCTAATGCATATAAATTGGTTGAAAAATCAAATATGTGTCCTTGGTTGCATGCTTACGTCCCATGCAAGAAATGGGAATGACTGTCAAACACCCTGCCACGGTCACTCGGCCGCAAACATTGAGAAACCTGGTTTTTAAATTCTAGTAAATCCAAAGCCCGTCTGAAATTCATGAAACATGGAATGCTATGATGGAGCAGAATAAACATGCCGTGGTAAATTTTTTGTCCCATTTGGGGCAGGTTTGGGGTATGCTTCTCACAAACCAGAGCTTCTCACAACAAGCCTGATGGTTTTGGTAGGGAACGTCCCACCTTTGGGGATGAAATGATATCCATTGCCTCTTATTACTTTCAAAAAACTTCTCATGTCAACATAGAACAACAGGAGTGTTGTGTCAATTTTTGGGATTTTTTGGGGTTCGTTTGGACATTTTTATGTGTTAACTGAGTTTTTAATGCATTTATGTGCATAATTCAAATTTGAACTACATGCGCATGCTCTAATGCATATAAATTGGTTGAAAATTTAAACATGTGTCCTTGGTTGCATGCTTAGGTCCCTTGCAAGAAATGGGAATGAATGTCAAACACCCTGCCACGGTCACTCGGCCGCAAACATCTAGATACCCGTTTTTTAAATTCTAGTAAATACAAAGCTCGTCTAAAATTCATGAAACTTGGAATGCTATCATGGAGCGGCATCAACATGCCATGGTAATTTTTTTCCCATTTGGGGCAGGTTCGGGGATATGCTTCTCACAAACCAGAGCTTCTCACAACAAGCCTGATGGTTTCGGTAGGGAACATCCCACCTTTGGGGACGAAACAATATCCATTGCCTCTTATTGCTTTCCAATTTTTTCTCGTGTGAACATAGTACAACAGGAGTGTTGTGTCAATTTTTGGGATTTTTCGGGGTTCGTTTGGACATTTTTATGCATTAAATGAGTTTTCAATGCATTTATGTGCATAATTCAAATTTGAACTACATGCACATGCTCTAATGCATATAAATTGGTTGAAAACTCAAATCTGTGTCCTTGGGTGCATGCTTAGGTCCCATGCAAGAAATGGGAATGAATGTCAAATATCCTGCTACGGTCACTCGGCCGCAAACATTGAGATACCTAGTTTTTAAATTCTAGTAAATATAAAGCTCATCTAAAATTCATGAAACTTGGCATGCTATCATGGAGCGGCATCAACATGCCGTGGTAAATTTTTTGTCCCATTTGGGGTAGGTTTGGGGATATGCTTCTCACAAACCAGAGCTTCTCACAACAGTGTGATGGTTTTGGTAGGGAACGTCCCACCCTTGGGGATGAAACGATATCCATTGCCTCTTATTGCTTTCAAAAAATTTCTTGTGTCAACATAGAACAACAGGAGTGTTGTGTCAATTTTTGGGGTTTTTTGGGGTTTGTTTGGACATTTTTATGCATTAATTGAGTTTTCAATGCATCTATATGCATAATTCAAATTTGAACTACATGCACATGCTCTAATGCATATAAATTGGTTGAAAGATCAAATCTGTGTCCTTGCGTGCATGCTTAGGCTCTCATGCAAGAAATGGGAATGAATTTGAAACACCAGGGCACCGTTGATTGCTGGCAAAACATTGAGATACTTTGTTTTTAAATTCTAGTAAATCCAAAACTCATCTGAAATTCATGAAACTTGGCACGCTTTCATGGAATGGCACCCGACATGCTGTGGTATTTTTCGTGTCCATTTTGAGAGAAGGCGCACTTGAATAACAACCAACAAAGGTGAAAGTGCGTTATATCGACTAGAGGGGGGTGAATAGGCGATTTTTATGAAAGTCTTCAAAACGTGGAAATTTCAAAGACAAACGATAGAAATAAACCTATTACCATGCAGCGGAAGGTAGACTACACTAGGCAAACCATAGTCAAGTATTCAATGAAGTGAAAGCACAATGACTAATAGCAGCTAGGTAGTGAGGATCAGGTAGGAAGCTATTAAGAAGCTAATCAGAACAAGCAGTCAATCAGTGAAGACAAAAGATAGTGCAATCATACGATGACTTCACAAGGACCAACAGTAAGTAAAGGGAAGGGAAGGATGAAACCAGTGACTCGTTGAAGACAATGATTTGTTGGACCAGTTCCAGTTGCTGTGACAATTGTACGTCTGGTTAGGGTGGCTAGGTATTTAAACCTGAGGACACACAGTCCCGGACACCCAGTCCTGAACACGCAGCGCAGGACACCCAGTCCTCACTGTATTCCCCTTGAGCTAAGGTCACACAGACCTCACCCAATCACTCTGGTAAGTCTTCAAGGTAGACTCCCAAACCTTCACAGACTTTGTTCACCGGTGATCCACAATGACTCTTGGATGCTCAGAATGTGACACCTAACCGGCTGCAGGATTCACAGTCCTCAAGTGTAATAAGTCTTCAGATCACACAAACAAGAAGACTTAAGTGATGCCTAACACTCTTTGGCTCTGGGTGGTTAGGGCTTTATCCTTGCAAGGAATTCTCTATCAAAGGCTTCGAGGTGGGTTGCTCTCAAACGACAAAAGCTGTACTCTAACTCTGAGCAGCCAACCATTTATGGTTGTAGGGGGTGGGCTATTTATAGCCACTAGGCAACCCGACCTGATTTGTTCGAAATGACCCTGGGTCACTAAGGAACTGACACGTGTTCCAATGGTCAGATTTCAAACACACACGGCAACTTTACTTGGGCTACAAGAAAAGTTGACTTGTCCGACTCTGGACAAGATTCGCTCTCATAGTCTTCACTCGAAGACATAGGTTTTGGTTAAGAATCACTTCAGTCATTCTGACTGGTTTTCTTGGACCCCGCTTAACAGTATGGTGGTTCCTATGACTCAACAAAGAAGAGGAAGAATAGGCTTCATGCGATGTCTTCTCTTGTCATAGTCTTCAATGTGAATATCTTCACGTACCACCTTTGACTTCAATGTCTTCATATATTTTTAGGGGTCATCTCTGGTAGGAAAACCGAATCAATGAGGGACTTCTACCTGTGTTATCCTGCAATTCTCACAAACACATTAGTCCCTCAACTAGGTTTGTCGTCAATACTCCAAAACCAACTAGGGGTGGCACTAGATGCACTTACAATCTCCCCCTTTTTGGTGATTGATGACAAACTAGTTGAAGTTTTCAACGGGGAATATAATATGTGAAATTGTAAAGGATAAGGAATTGTCTTCATAAGTTACAAGGGCTCCCCCTGAAGATGTGCATATATGTAATTTGCTTTTGGAATGCAAATGCACATGGCAGGTTGTACTCGTGGAGATCCTCTTCAACTTATGATGACAATTCATTATGCATGTGAAGGTATGTAAAGATAATGACATGCATAATGGAAAATGGACGTCTGCAAAATGATCTAAGTGTGGAATTTATCGTCGCACATGCGGAATTTATCATCGCATCACAAAGTGGCACATAAGTAGCAGACGACCATCGAGTTTAAGTGTTACAACTCAAAGAACCAAATGAATCAAAACGAGAGTTGTAAACACTAGGCAAAATATAAAGCAACCACCCATGTGGACCCGCTTGAAGACTATCGAACTCATATGCCTCTCCCCCTTTTGTCAGTAAGGACCAAAAAGGTTTGAAGACATAGAGCATCTACTCGTTCCCATGAAGAGTAGGTGAAGCAGCAGGGTCATCAGTGGTGTTCGGCAGTGCAGAAGAACTTGGAGCAGTGTCGAAGCGTGCTGAAGGAGGGGACGGTGAAGTAGCATCATCTTCGTCCTCGATCACTCTAGCATTCACAGTTGCCGCTAAGGAAGAGAACTCAGAGTCTTCAAGAGATGGAGTTCGTCGTAGCACTACCCTTCGAGGAGGTGCAGAGTCAAACTTGAAGCGTTCAGAGATGCCATCCTCGTGAAGATCATCTTCAGAGCACATAAGCGTCAGCCCTTTCCATGTGCGTCAAGAGGTTTCATGGGCAACAAAGGCATTCTTGGTGGCAAGATTGCGAATGTGGTTAACATCCACCAAGAGGCTTTGCATTTGGCGCTTCAGCCAGTCATGATGCCTATCCTGTTTCTGATGAAGAGCCACCAGAAGCTCTCGGTCATTGAGAACACGAGATCGCTTCTTGGGTCATTGGGCAATAGTGCTTTCGGTGGCTTCTGTAAGGGCACAATGAGGTGCACGTGTAGTTCCAACCAGAGGATAAACACGAGTGACTGCTTCAACTCCTTCAATGTTCTGAGAGAAACTTTGATGCTCCGCATTCTGAAGACTAAGAGGCTCCTTGGCTGGCTCGGGATAAATGGCTTCAATGGACATATCCACATCAGGCAGAAAGATCCGATGATTGCGAGCAGATGGCTGATATGAGATAGCGGAGTGGAGTTTAATCAGCCGCACTATCCATGGAGTGTAGAACTTCAAGCCAAAAAGATCAGAGCCTGATGCAGCAAGTTGGCGGATGAAAAAGTCCTGTGCATTGAAGCATTTGCCATGAAGAATATAGAATACCAAAGTCTTCATTGCACCTTCCAGCTTGGCATGTGGAGAATGTCCTTTGATGGGCCAGAGAGTTCACCTTATGATGTGATAAATAGTCCTTGGCAGATACTCAAGGTCTTCAACAAAGAACTCCTTAGGATATGCCGCATCTTGTGGCAAGGGCTTCATCATACTGAGCATCTGACTCATGTTTGGTTCAGGCTTCTGAAAGATGCTCTCCATAGCTTCACTGTGAAGCTGACAGCCAGGTTCGTAGAGATCGCCAGGAGTGGGCAGACCAGTGAGCTCAATGATATCAAAGGCTTTGGCTTCGTGATGAACATTTCCTGTCATCCACTCCAGGACCCAAGTCTTCGGATCTCTGTTGTACCCACGGATGTGAAGTGTGGCATAGAATTGGAGTAGCAACTCTTCATTCCAGTGCTCTTGGTCGGTGACAAACGGCAACAATCCAACCTCTTTGAAGCAATCCAGAGCTTCTTCCAGACAGGGTAGACCAGCTATTGCTTTGGTGTCAAGACGCTTATGTGGAAAGATGCGACCTTGATTGTATAGAATGCAGGAGTAATAACTTCGCTGCAGATAGCTCCAGAACCGATTAGAAGATATTCTTTCCCTTGAGTAGAGGTTCTTGGAGCTATTGAAGAAAGTGTTGTCTGCTTTGAAGCCATCGACATTGAAGGATCCAGGTGCTGATGCAGGACCTGGAAACCTGGGCGACCTTGGAATTGGCTTCTGTACCTGAGGCCTATGCTCAACATGATAGTCAAACTGAGGACCAGCAGCAGGCGTAGGAATAGAAGCAGTAGTATCATTGGCTTCGCTGACTTCTGGTTCTTGGGTTGGTGGAGGCTCCACATTTGCTTCTGCCATGACAGTGTCAGTGGCTTCATTGGTGTTGGTGGTGGCAGCCTCAAGATTCTCAACCTCCACTTGATGAGCTGGAGGGTCAGTCACAGTCACGTTCTCCTCGAGAACAGCTTCTTGGTGAGACGGGGGTGTAGCAACTCTTGGGTTTCTTCTTCATCGGCTGATGCAACCGGAATGTCTTCAACAGCTTTAGCTTCAGACTCAGAGACTGGAGGCTTTGGTCCTTTGCGAAGCCTACGTAATGATGGCGACGCCTGTGGAGTTGGAGTTGGCTAGGCCTCAAAGTCATCTTCCTCTTGTGCTTGTGGGTGATCAGCCCATGATGCATCCTGAGCAATTGGCGTCAGAGGACGACCAATGCTGATGAGTTCGCTGTGCGTAAGCACAGGCGATGATACCTGTTGGTGCTCGATCTGAGGAAGAAGTGGATCATCTTCAACATGGTCATGGTGACCAATGTCTTCAGCAGCGGTGGGATCAACTGCTGGAAAGTCTTCTGCTTCATGAGCCTCTATGGAAGCAGGCTCATGGACAGTCAGTTGGCGCTCTTGACGTTCAGCGTCAGGACAAACCATGGAGGTGGGTTCAACAATTAAGGGCTCTATGGGAGCAGCCCGTTCCTTCTTGGTCTTCCGCTTCTTCTTGGAGGGAGCAGCATCAGAGGCTTCAGAATGTTTCCTCTTTTTGGCTTCAGCCTCAGCAGTGCTCGTCTTCTTCAGTTTGGAAGCGGTTGACCTGGCCTTTGGCTTCGATCCAGTCATGCTAGTTGGGAAGACAATGCGATCTGCTTCCTGCCTTGGTGCGTTGGGTTCGGCCACAGTGGGCTTCTTCTTCTGCTTAGCAGCCATCCTGGGATCAATGCCCAGACGCCCAAGGGCCTTGTGCTTCTCAGCCTCGTTGTAGCCTTGCACACACTTGTCAGCCAGGCTCTTCATGCGCTCACGAGAACCCTGAGCTTCTGCACGTTTCTTGAGAAAGGCTTCTTTGAGCTCGTGCAACATAATCTTGAAGTTTTTCACCTCTTGCATGCTGAGCTTGGCCATCTGCTTCTTGAACTGAGCTTTCTCAAAGTCAATCTTTTGCTTCAGTTCGATGATGCGCCGAGCTAGAGTTAGCTCTGAAGCAACGGCGCCATGGAAGGCGACACTGAGCCCAATTGGAAGTTGCAGATCTTCGAAGCTGAGGTTGGGCGTGTCAAACCACTCATCAATGAAGTTGTGGATGATTGCCACGTCAAATAGAGGCAGATCATTGAAGATTTCTGCTTCTTCTTTGCTCTTGATCAGTTGCTCAAGAGCGTCATCTGCAAGATCTTCATCACTGGACAGGTCGATGGCATCGTTGCGCAGTATAGCAGCAGCTGTCAGTTCTTGGCCAGTGTGCGGCAGAGGCATCTTGACTTTCTAGGGCTTGGAGATGCATGACAAATCTTCAGACTGCACACTGTCTTCAGGAGGTGCAGTAGCCAGTGGCTTTGCCCGTGAGATTTTTGGTGTAGAGGCAGGCTTTGAAGCTTTAGGCTGCTTCAACTTCTTTGGCTTCGGTGCTGCAGGCGCTTCATCTGATTCAGCGTCATCTGCAGGCTCATTCACGACTGTCCCTTGAACCACGATATGAGTGATGAGACCTTCCAAGTTGTAGAAGGGCCCAAGAAGATTGGGTTCAGCTTCGCGAGTGCCATCGGCACAGGGAGCAGAGGGACCAGGGTTGAAGTCTAATCCCAAATACTTCTTGTTTTGCTTTGCCGAATTCTGGGCAAACTGGAAGTTGCGCTTGAACAGATTGTCATCACGACACCATAGCAGTGACGATGGTCAGCATCCGCAGGCTGTGGTCCACGGACCATGCAGGGATAGAAGCCTTGTTCAATGGCTTCATCTCTGGACCTGGGTTGAAGATTTTTGTAGAGGATGTCTCCCCATGGTCGCTTGATGGCATTCTTTTCAGCATATTCCTTTGTCACAAATCTGTACTTGAACCACTGTTCTGCCCAATATCGTCGAATCCATTTGGATTCGTGTCTTGCGCTGATTATAATCCTCTTCAGGATCTGTGTTGTATAGCTCTGAGAGGTCATCGAGCAGATCTCTTGATGTTTCTCCTCGACACTTTCTGCCACCCTTCCTTGCTGATTTCTCTGAAGCCATGAACTTTAAACTGAATGGCTTCAATATGTTCAAAGGCTTCAAAGGCTTTCGCTTGCTGGACAAACAGGAACTGGCTTCGGGAGAATTTATGTGATACTGCAAGAATTCTGCAAATGAATGCAGACTATGAGAACCAAGGGATTCTCCCACGGACATGTACCTGTGACAACATTAAGGTGCGAGGGAAGGGGAAGAGGTCATATGCATTCTCAGAAGATTTTGAAGATAAATCAGTTTAGAAGACATTGACCTCATCGTGCGAAGACATTCACTCATAGATAAGGAGTTGGTTCCAGATTTGTACGAATCCATGGATCAGCACAAGTGAGGAATCTAACTACTTTGTGAAGCATAAGTGAATATACTAGGCATATTATGAGATGTCGTATGAAATAGATCCAACTTATGTGAACAGAAACTTCTTGTGGTAGAAAGTGACGAATCTATAGGATCAAAGGGGCCGTAAAAAGGAAGTTTTATTTACCACACGAAGAACTGCTAGACAGAGTGGAAGAGGAGGCCGAGCAGTCCGATCGTCCGTGCCCTAACTTGGCGACGGAGGACACCTACGGCGATGGCGGAGAAGATGATGTCCGCGGTCGGCGTGAAGATGGCGTCGAAGAGGTTGCGGCAGCTAAGCGCTTCGTCGGCAGCGTCGTCGAGGGCTAGCGGTGGCGCTAGGGTTCGTGCGAGAGTGAAAGAAGAGATAATGACTGTGGTGTGGTGCGTATTTATAGGGACAGGGGCGGCTCAGTGTTATTACACAGGTGCCCCTGGCGATTCACATCTGAGGAACACGTGGCCATCATGCAGCATATCGGAGGTTGTTCCACATCCCACGCACGCCTGGATTGTCGGGTGGTCGTTCCCACTTCTCCGGGTTTCAGGTGAAGGAATTAGCATTGAAAGCGGACTTAATGTTTGTCTCTGTATCTTCTGCTAACAAGGACGCAGAGAAGACATTTGACAGGTTCAAAAGAATGCATATGATTTGGAGAGATAGAGTTTGAGATAGAAAGCATAGAGAGGTTAGGGTCCGATCACATTCACTTAGTTCAAAAGATTCAACAAGAAGACATAGCTATAACTGAATGCTGTAGAGGACAGAACACTAGTATATATATATAATCAACATAGTGAAGATAATCATGAAGACATGTTGAGATTGAAGCCAAACCAAATGTGAAGACATAGCAAATGTAACGCCATGAGTGAAACACTTCAAACAGAACATTTGGTGGTGGTGTTACCCACCATATAGGAAGTATTAGACCCAGACACGACGCACAATTATCATGGCGCTCCGAAGTCAAATTCCTCATTAATGTATTCACACTTAGAATGCATGTCTTCATTAATTGAAGATATACTTTACTTCGTGTGTTGCACATCTAAGTCATCAATATGCATAAGTGTTAGGATGTGTGCCTGATCACAGGACATTTGAGGATTCCAAGATATTTAGTTCACACCGTAACTTGCAAATCTCTTCTCATCCAAGGGCTTGGTGAAGATATCTGCCAATTGCTCTTCAGTGTTGACGTGTATGATATCAATGTCTTCCTTCACAACATGATCTCTGAGGAAGTGATGACGAATCTCAATGTGCTTTGTCTTCGAGTGCTGAACTGGGTTGTTGGCAATCTTGATGGCGCTTTTGTTGTTGCAGTAGAGTGGCACTTGCTTCAGATGAATGCCATAGTCTTTGAGTGTTTGCTTCATCCACAGAAGCTGAGCGCAGCAAGATCCAGCAGCAATGTATTCAGATTCAGCAGTGGAGAGAGATACACAGTTCTGCTTCTTTGAAGACCAACATACAAGTGATCGTCCCAGAAAATGACATGTGCCTGATGTAGACTTGCGATCCACCTTGTCACTATCATAATCAGCATCCGAGAATCCAACCAGATCAAACTCTGAGCCCTTTGGATACCATAATCCTAGAGTTGGGGTGTGAGCCAAATACCGAAGAATTCGCTTCACAGCTAAGTGAGGAGATTCCTTTGGTGCCGCTTGGAATCGAGCACACATGCAAACACTAAGCATAATATCTGGCCTAGATGCACATAGATAAAGTAAAGAACCAATCATGGAGTGGTATACCTTCTGATCGAACTCTTTACCATTGTCGTCGGGACCCAGATGATGTTTGGCTGGCATTGGCGTTGTGAAGCCTTTGCAGTCTTGCATACCGAACTTCTTCAGGCAATCTTTGAGATACTTCTCTTGAGATATGAAGATGCCATTGCGTTGCTGTCGTATTTGAAGACCAAGGAAGAACTTCAGCTCTCCCATCATGGACATCTGATATTGCTCTTGCATCATATATCCAAACTCTTCACTGTATTTCTGATTGGTGCAGCCGAAGATAATGTCATCCACATATATTTGGCACACAAACAGTTCACCATCATATGTCTTCATGAAGAGAGTGGGGTCGAGGGAGCCAGGTGTGAAGCCTTTGCTCTTCAGGAAGTATTTGAGTGTGTCATACCAAGCCCGAGGGGCTTGTTTGAGGCCATACAGTGCCTTGTTGAGCTTGTATACCATGTCAGGATGTTTTGGATCTTCAAAGCCAGGCGGTTGTGCAACATACACTTCTTTTTCAATCTTGCCATTGAGAAACGCGCTCTTCACATCCATTTGATATAGAAGTATGTTATGATGATTTGCATAGGCTAGAAGTATGCGTATGGCTTCAAGTCGAGCCACAGGAGCAAATGTTTCATCGAAGTCAATCCCTTCCACTTGAGTATATCCTTGAGCAACGAGACGAGCTTTGTTTCTGACAACTTGGCCATGCTCATCTTGCTTGTTGCGGTATATCCATTTGGTGCCTATTATATTGTGCTTCCGAGGATCAGGACACTTAACCAGTTCCCATACATTATTTAGCTCAAAAACTGTTGAAGCTCTTCTTGCATAGCTTGAATCCATTCAGGTTCCATGAAGGCTTCTTCAACTTTCTTGGGTTCTGTTATTGAGACGAATGCGAAGTGCCCACAGAAATTTGCTAGCTGTGTTGCCCTTGAACGAGTGAGCGGACCGGGTGCATTGATGCTATCAATTATTCTCTCAATCTGCACTTCATTGGCAACACGAGGATGTACAGGGCGAAGATTTTACTCTTGCTGATCATTGTCATTGTTAGAAGGATTGTCTTCAGGCTGAGCATTGTCTTCATGTTGATCAGGTGCGGAGATGATAAGTTCCTCTTGAGGTTAAGATTCAGAGGGTATGATTTCTCCAGTTCCCATAAGTGTGATTGATTCACTGGATGGAACTTCATCTAGCACATTTGGCAGGTGCTCTCTTTGTGAACCATTAGTCTCATCGAACCGCACATCCACTGTTTCGACCACTTTATAATGAAAGAGATTGAAGACTCTGTATGAGTGCGAATCCTTTCCATATCCAAGCATAAAACCCTCATGTGCTTTTGGTGCAAATTTTGAAGTGTGATGTGGATCCTTGATCCAGCACCTGGCGCCAAATACTCTGAAGTAACTGACATTTGGCTTCTTGCCAGTAAGGAGCTCATAAGATGTTTTGTTGAGAAGCTTGTGAAGATAAACACGGTTGATTGTGTGGCATGTAGTATCAATGGCTTCAGGCCAGAATTTTCTTGGAGTCTTGTATTCATCTAGCATCGTTCGGGCCATCTCAATGAGTGTTCTGTTCTTGCATTCGACGACGCCATTCTGCTGTGGCGTGTACGGAGCTGAGAATTCATGTGTGATGCCCAAAGTATCAAGATATGTATCAAGGCTAGTGTTCTTGAATTCAGTGCCATTGTCACTTCTGATATGCTTTATCTTGGCGCCATAGTTGTTCATTGCACGATTGGCAAAGCGTCTGAAGACATCCTGCACTTCAGTCTTGTAGAGGATTATGTGCACCCAAGTATATCTAGAATAATCATCAACAATGACAAAGCCATAGAGGCAAGCAGTAGTAGTAAGAGTTGAGTAATGAGTGGGACCGAAGAGATCCATGTGGAGAAGTTCGAAGGGTCGAGTTGTTGTCATGATTGTCTTCGAGGGATGCTTGGCCCTCGTCATCTTTCCTGCTTCACAGGCACCGCATAAGTGATCTTTCTTGAACTTGACACCCTCGATGCCTATGACATGCTTCTTCTTTGCAAGGGTGTGGAGGTTCCTCATGCCAGCATGCCCTAGCCTCCGATGCCAGAGCCAGCATTCTGAAGCTTTTGCTAGAAGACATACGGCAAGCTGTGGTCCTGCTGAGAAATCTACCACATACAAATCATCTTTCCGATACCCTTCAAACACTAGAGACTTGTCAGATTCCATTAGAACAAGGCAACGATATTTTCCAAACATCACGATCATGTTTAAATCACAAAGCATTGAGACAGACATTAAGTTGAAACCAAGGGATTCAACAAGCATGACTTTATCCATGTGTTGATCCTTTGAGATTGCAACTCTACCTAGACCCAATACCTTACTTTTACCAGTGTCAGCAAATGTGATGTGACTCTTGTCGGATGGACGTAAGGTTGAGTCCATAAGAAGGCTTCTTTTGCCAGTCATGTGATTGGTAAACCCACTATCAATAATCCATTGTGAAGCAGCTGGTGTCGTACCCTATAGTGTAGTTAGGGGGATATGCTTCACGAAGAGAATTGTGAAGAAAAAACATTTGACGAACTAGTGGGTTATGAAAGCTTAGATCGAGATTAGGACTGATAGGGCGAGTAGCAAGCGATTCAGGAACGAAGTACATAATAAGACCATTTGGGCATTTGATCTTGCGCCCTACAAGATGTTTAAGGTCCCCAGCAATAGCGTCAGACGATTTTGGTTTTCTGCTGGAGACCCTTCCCTGCAAAAGTGAGTTAAGCTTTCTTAGCCACCCACATCTTCAAGGGTGGCTTAGAAGCAATAAGTCTAAGTGCAGCATCTGAGAACTTTGCCTTTGGAGCTCTAGCAAAAAGTCTTGCAGGAGGACAATAATACTCATAAGAATAAGCAGAATAGTTCTTGGTCTTATGAACATGGCGGTTTGATGAACCGCGCTCATATTCATAGGCCTGAGTATGGCTTCCCTGCAAAACATTTGCGTTAGTGCGACTCAGGTGAGTCCTCTATCTGTATGAAGCCTTTGGACCGTATGAAGACTGTGGTCTGGGTTTGTCTTCTTCACCTATGGTGTCATGATGACATTCACAGGAAGATTCTCCAAACACCTTTTCGGCACCCAGATCTTCTTCATAGGCGGTCCATTCCTGCAGTTAGTACCAATATACCTGGCAAACACTTCACCATTCTGATTCTTAAATAGTTTGTAGTTTGCATCAAAGGATTCATCAATAACAATGGGGTTAGCACAAGTGAAGCCAGATAGAGTGGATGGATCTGCTGAAGGTTCCTTTGCAGCAACCCCTGTGGTTTTGGGGTACTGCTCAGGTTTCCAGTAAGAGCCATCAGCATTCATTTTCCTTTCGAACCCAACACCCTCTTTCCTAGGGTTTCGGTTCAGGATCTGCCTTTTGAGGACATCACATAGTGTCTGATGCCCTTTGAGACTTTTGTACATCCCTGTTTCAAGCAATGTCTTCAACCTAGCATTCTCATCAGCAATAGCAGTGGTATCCTCAGCAGAGGGTTAGTTCCCACATCAACAGTTGAAGATATTGCAATAGTAATAGCAGTAGAACATTCAGCAACAGAAGTAGCATTATCACGCTCAATGCATTTAAGACATGGTGGTTCAAATCCTTCCTGAGCTGAACTGATCTATTTGGCGCAAAGCGACTCGTTTTCTTTTTGAAGATCTTCATGAGCCGCTCTCAATTTCTCAAGATCTTGCTTCCTTTGAAGATAATCATAGGAAAGCCTTTCATGAGCTGTTGAGAGTGTTTCATGATGACTTTCAAGTTCCTCATACTTAACGTGAAGATTTTTTATGTCATCAATTAAGGACTGAGATCGAGTCATTTCAGCGTCTAACAGATCATCGCTTTTGTCTAACAGTTTTTGAATATGTTCCATGGTTTTCTGTTGTTCAGTTGCAATTTTAGCGAGTGTTTTGCAGCTGGGTTTGGAACCACAATCAGAGTCATCGTCACTAGATGTTTGATAGTGAGTAGTGCGTGTGCTTACCTTGGCACCGCGTGCCATGAAGCAGTAGGTAGGAGCGGAGTAGTCCTTGTCATTTGCATCGGTGTCGGTGATGGAGTCATTGTCCTCAGTGTTGAAGATGGACTTGGCAACGTATGCTGTAGCCAGACTTGCAATGCCAGAATCGGACTCCTCCTCGGACTCCACCTCCGCCTCCTCAGAAGCGGACTCCTCCTCTGAATCCATTTCCTTGCCAACAAACGCACGTGCCTTGCCAGACGAGCTCTTCTTGTGTGATGAGGACCTTGAAGAAGACTTTGAGTATTTCTTCTTCTTCTTGTCGTCGGAGTCATACTCCTTGCTCTTCTTCTTCTTCTTCTTCTTGTTCTCATTGTCCCACTGCGGACACTCAGAGATGTAGTGGCCAGGTTTCTTGCACTTGTGGCATGATCTTTTCTTATAGTCATGAGCAGAAGCTTCATCATTCCTTGAGCTTGATCGTGAAGACTTTCTGAAGCCTTTCTTCCTGGTGAATTTTTGGAACTTCTTCACAAGCATAGCGAGCTCCTTTCCATTGTCTTCAGGATCATCAGAACTGCTCTCAAATTCTTCTTCAGATGTGGAGACAGCTTTTGCCTTCAAGGCACGAATTCGCCCATAGTTGGGACCGTAGATGTCTCTTTTCTCAGAAAGCTGAAACTCGTGTGTGGTGAGCCTCTCAAGTATGTCAGACGGATCGAGTGTCTTGAAGTCCGGATGTTCTTGAATCATCAGGGCTAGGGTGTCAAATGAGCAGTCAAGTGATCTCAGGAGTGTCTTGACGACTTCATGCTTGGTGATCTCAGTGGCGCCGAGAGCTTGAAGCTCATTTGTGATGTCAGTGAGTCGATCAAACGTGAGCTGGGCATTCTCATTGTCATTTCTCTTGAAGCGGTTGAAGAGGTTGCGAAGGACACTGATTCTCTGATCTCTCTGGGTTGAGACACCTTCGTTGACCTTGGAGAGCCAGTCCCAGACTAGCTTACATGTTTCCAAAGCACTCACGCGACCATACTGTCCTTTGGTAAGATGACCACAGATGATATTCTTGGCAGTAGAGTCCAGTTGAACAAACTTCTTGACGTCAGCAGCAGTGACACCTTCTCCAGCCTTGGGAACGCCGTTCTTGACGACATACCATAGGTCGATGTCAATGGCTTCAAGATGCATGCGCATCTTATTCTTCCAGTAGGGATATTCAGTTCCATCGAAGACGGGGCACGCAGCGGAGACTTTAATTATCCCTGCAGTCGACATAGCTAAAACTCCAGGTGGTTAAACCAAATCACACAGAACAAGGGAGTACCTTGCTCTGATACCAATTGAAAGTGCGTTATATCCACTAGAGGGGGTGAATAGGCGATTTTTATGAAAGTCTTCAAAACATGGAAGTTTCAAAGACAAACGATAGAAATAAACCTATTACCATGCAGCGGAAGGTAGACTACACTAGGCAAACCATAGTTAAGTATTCAATGAAGTGAAAGCACAATGACTAATAGCAGCTAGGTAGTAAGGATCAGGTAGGAAGATATTAAGAAGCCAATCAGAACAAGCAGTCACTCAGTGAAGACAAAAGATAGTGCAATCATAGGATGACTTCACAAGGACCGACAGTAAGTAAAGGGAAGGGAAGGATGAAACCAGTGACTCATTGAAGACAATGATTTGTTGGACCATTTCCAGTTGCTGTGACAACTGTACGTCTGGTTAGGGCGGCTAGGTATTTAAACCTGAGGACACAGAGTCCCGGACACCCAGTCCTAAACACGCAGCTCAGGACACCTAGTCCTCACTATATTCCTCTTGAGCTAAGGTCACACAGACCTCGCCCAATCACTCTGGTAAGTCTTCAAGGTAGACTCCCAAACCTTCACAGACTTTGTTCACCGGCGATCCACAATGACTCTTGGATGCTCAGAATGTGACACCTAGCCGGCTGGAGGATTCACAATCCTCAAGTGTAATAAGTCATCAGATCACACAAACAAGAAGACTTAAGTGATGCCTAACACTCTTTGGCTCTGGGTGGTTAGGGCTTTATCCTTGCAAGGAATTCTCTCAAAGGCTTCGAGGTGGGTTGCTCTCAAACGACAAAAGCCGTACTCTAACTCTGAGCAGCCAACCGTTTATGGTTGTAGGGGGTGGGCTATTTATAGCCACTAGGCAACCCGACCTGATTTGTTCGAAATGACCCTGGGTCACTAAGGAACTGACACGTGTTCCAACGGTCAGATTTTAAACACACACGGCAACTTTACTTGGGCTACAAGAAAAGTTGACTTGTCCGACTCTGGACAAGATTCGCTCTCATAGTCTTCACTCGAAGACATAGGTTTTGGTTAAGAATCACTTCAGTCATTCTTACTGGTTCCCCACTTAACAGTATGGTGGTTCCTATGACTCAACAAAGAAGAAGAAGAACTACGAAAGATCTAAGTCTTCGAGCTCCATAGGCTTCATGCGATGTCTTCTCTTGTCATAGTCTTCAATGTGAATATCTTCACATACCACCTTTGAATTCAATGTCTTCATATATTTTTAGGGGTCATCTCTGGTAGGAAAACCGAATCAATGAGGGACTTCTACCTGTGTTATCCTGCAATTCTCACAAACACATTAGTCCCTCAACTAGGTTTGTCGTCAATACTCCAAAACCAACTAGGGGTGGCACTAGATGCACTTACAAAAGGCATTTTGAAAAAATAGCTACCAGTTTAATATCTCAAACGGTTGTATAATTCAAATCATGTGTGTTCTGTTAACCATTCACGTGACGCCATGTGTCTTCGTTATGGCTATAGTAGGTGCCGTGCGGACAACTGCTTGACCTTGACTGAACGAGAGGCGTGCGAGCGGAGTCCGGTGTGCAGGCTGACCGAGAGGCGTGAAAGTTGTCCTCCAATGCGCAGGCTCACTAAGAAGCATGTGAGCTGTACGCTGTGCAGGCTCACTCGGAAGCGAGCCCTTTGACTTTCATGGCCGCCCGCCTTCCTCTCCATTAATGGCGCCCGAGCCGATGTTTAATACAGGCAGCCTTACTGTTCGCCTCCCATTCCCCTCCCTCCCACAGACCTCCACCAATGCCATGACGCAAAATGATCATCTGCCACTAGTCTTCAGGTTTGGTGAAGTTGACTCCGAGACGGAGGAGATAGAAAATAAGGAGGAATGGGGCCTCATGGACATGGCCCAGAACAAGCTGGCTATGGCGGTTGCTGCCCCCGCTCCCGTCCCAGCTCCCATCCCCGCGCCCGCGCCATCGACCATCCCCGTAGCATTGATGGGCTCGTCGCCGAGCACTATCACCCGCAAGCCGCGGGCGTCAGCGAGGTCTCCATGGATCCGCGCGAGCTCGTGTACATGCCAGCGCCAGCACCCGTGCTCGTGTCAGTGCGCGCCCCTCCACCCACCATGGCACCGACCCCTGTGCGTTTGGCTGCACCCGCCGCGCCTGTGCCCCTGCCCGTGTGTGCCCCTCCACCCACCGCGGCGTCGGTCCCCGTGCGTTTGGCTGCACCCGCCACGCCCGTGCATGTGCATGTGCGCATGCCCCCCTCAGTGGCATGGGACGCTGCGTCAACCACTACCTCTCAGCGGCGCTAGTTACCGTCCTCCCGCGCCCCGCCCGCTGATCGCTCGACGACATGATGTTTTATTTACAAGTGAAGAAAATTTTATACTTGCTTGAAGACTTTGTATTGAGATCCAAAGAGTTACATCGAATAGATCTCCAAGAGAATCGAGGAGAACTTTGTATTGTGATCCAAAGAGAGAGAAGAAGCCATCTAGCTAATAACTATGGACCCGAAGGTTTGAGGTAAACTACTCACACATCATTGGAGGGGCCATGGAGTTGATGTAGAGGCCCTCCGTGACCAATGCCCCCTCCGGCGGTGGTCCGGAAAACACCCAAGATGGGATCTCTTTGGTACAGAAGGTTGCGGCGATGGAAATAGGGTTTTGAGGAAGAAGTAGGTCAGTGGAGCTACGAGGGGCCCACGAGGGGGAGGGCGCGCCTAGGGGGGTAGGCGCGGCCCCCTGCCTCGTGGCCGCCTCGTTGATTTCTTGATGTCCACTCCAAGTCCTCTGGATCATGTTTGTTCCAAAAATCACGTTCCCGAAGGTTTCATTCCGTTTGGACTCCGTTTGATATTCCTTTTCTACGAAACACTGAAAATATCCAAAAAAACAGCAATTTGGGTTGGGCCTCCGGTTAATAGGTTAGTCCCAAAAATAATATAAAAGTTTAAAATAAAGCCCATTAACATCCAAAATAGATAATATAATAGCATGGAACAATCAAAATTTATAGATACATTGGAGACGTATCAGCATCCTCAAGCTTAATTCATGCTCATCCTCGAGTAGGTAAATGATAAAAACAGATTTGTTTGATGTGGAATGCTTTCTAGAATATTTTTCAATGTATTTCTCTCTATTGTGGCATGAATGTTCAGATCCAAAAGATTCAAGATAAAAGTTTATTGTTGACATAAAAATAGTAATACTCCAAGTATGCTAATCAAGCAATTATGTCTTATCAAAATACCATAGCCAAAGAAAACTTATCCCTACAAAGTCATATAGTTTGTCCATGCTTCATTTTCGTCACACAAAATGCTCTCATCATGCACAACCCTGATGACAAGCCAAGCAATTGTTTCATACTTAGCTTTTTCAAACTCTTTCAACTTTTAGGCAATATATGAGCGCGAGCCATGGACATAGCACTACGGGTGGAATAGAATATGATGATTGAGGTTGTGTGAGAAGACAAAAAGGGAGAGTGTCTCACATTGACGCGGATAATCAATGGGCTATGGAGATGCCCACCGATTGATGTCAATGCAAGGAGTAGGGATTGCCATGCAACGGATGCACTAGAGCTATAAATATATGAAAGCTCATCAAAGAAACTAAGTGGGTGTGCATCCAACTCGCTTGCTCACGAAGACCTAGGGCATTTGAGGAAGCCCATCATTGGAATATACAAGCCAAGTTCTATAATGAAACATTCCCACTAGTATATGAAAGTGACAAAATAAGAGACTCTCTATCATGAAGATCGTGGTGCTACTTTGAAGCACAAGTGTCGAAAAAGGATAGTAACATTGTCCCTTCTCTCTTTTTCTCTCATTTTTTTCTTCTTTTTTATTTGGGCCTTCTTTCTTTCTTTCTTTTGGCCTCTTTTCTTTCTTTCTTTTTTTCGTCCAGAGTCTCATCCCGACTTGTGGGGGAATCATAGTCTCCATCATCCTTTCCTCACATGGGACAATGCTCTAATGATGATCATCACACTTCTATTTTCTTACAACTCAAGAATTACAACTCGATACTTAGAACAAAATATGACTCTATGTGAATGCCTCTGGCGGTGTACCGGGAATGCAATGAATCAAGAGTGACATGTATGAAAAAATTATGAACGGTGGCTTTGCTACAAATACGATGTCAACTACATGATCATGCAAAGCAATATGACAATGATGATGCATGTCATAATAAGTGGAACAGTGGAAATTGCATGGCAATATATCTCGGAATGGCTATGGAAATGCCATAATAGGTAGGTATGGTGGCTGTTTTGAGGAAGATATAAGGAGGCTTATGTGTGATAGAGTGTATCATATCACGGGGTTTGGATGCACCGACGAAGTTTGCACCAACTCTCAAGGTGAGAAAGGGCAATGCGCGGTACCGAAGAGGTTAGCAATGGTGGAAGGGTGAGAGTGCGTATAATCCATGGACTCAACATTAGTCATAAAGAACTCACATACTTATTGCAAAAATCTACAACTCATCAAAACCAAGCATTACACGCATGCTCCTAGGGGGGTAGATTGGTAGGAAAAGACCATCGCTCGTCCCCGACCGCCACTCATAAGGAAAGCAATCAAAGAACAACCCATGCTTCAAATTTGTCGCATAATGTTCACCATATGTGCATGCTATGGGACTTGCCAACTTCAACACAAGTATTCATCAATTTCACAATTAGTCAACTAGCACACTTCTAATATTACCACCTTTATATCTCAAAACCATCTATCAAGCATCCAACTTCTCTTAGCATTTAAAATTTATAACCAAAGTGAATTACCATGCTGTTCTAAAGGACTCTCAAAATGATAGAAGTGGAGCATGAGAGATCAATTATTTCTATAAAATAAAACCACCGCCATGCTCTAAAAGATATAAGCGAAGCACTAGAGGAAAAACTATATAGCTCAAATGATATAAGTGAAGCACATAGAGTATTCTAATAAATTCTAATTCATGTGTCTCTCTCCCAAAAGGTGTGTACAGCAAAGATGATTGTGGTAAACTAGAAAGAAAATACTCAAATCATACAAGACGCTCCAAGCAAAACACATATCATGTGGCGAAAAAAATATAGCTCCAAGTAAAGTTACCGATAGACGAAGACGAAAGAGGGGATGCCTTCCGGGGCATCCCCAAGCTTAGGATTTTTGGTGTACTTGGATTTTACCTTGGAGTGCCTTGGTCATCCCCAAGCTTAGGGTCTTTCCACTCCTTGTTCCATAATCCATCAAATCCTTACCCAAAACTTGAAAACTTCACAACACAAAACTTAAAAGAAAATCTTCGTGAGCTCCGTTAGTAAAAGAAACAAACCACCACTTCAAGGTACTGTAATGAACTCGTTCTTGATTTATATTGGTGTTAAACCTACTGTATTCCAACTCTTCTATGGTTCATAAACTCTATTACTAGCCATAGATTCATCAAAATAAGCAAACAACACACGAAAAACAGAATCTGTCAAAAACAGAACAGTCTGTAGTAATCTGTAGGTTTCGAATAATTATGGGACCCCAAAAATTCTAAATAAATTTCTGGACATGAGGAATTTATCTATTAATCATATGCAAGATAATTAACTAAATAGCACTCTCCATTAAAAAATGGCAGCAATTCTCGTGAGCGCTAAAGTTTCTGTTTTTTACAGCAGGATCAAAAAGACTTTCCCTAAGTCTTCCCAATGGTTCTACTTGGCACAAACACTAATTAAACACAAAAAACACAACCAAAACAGAGGCTAGATAAATTATTTATTACTAAACAGGAGCAAAAAGCAAGGAATAGAAATAAAATTGGGTTGCCTCCCAACAAGCGCTATCGTTTAACGCCCTTAGCTAGGCATAAAAGCAACGATAGATCTAAGTATTGCCATCTTTGGTAGGCAATTCTTCAATAAGACACCTATAACCCCTAGGAGTCTCTTTCTTTATATTGATTATCAAACTCCTAGGCACAAAATCAAGAAAATCATTTGTAGCAAAAGGTTCCTTAAGGATAGCAAGAAAGTTGGGGTGAACAATTATGGATTTGAGGTCCGCATTTCCCTTAGAAGGAGTGTTTTTCACGGAAGAAAAGGCAGATCCTAGGTTTGTAATAATATCCATAATTTTATCAATTCTAGTGGAATCTTGATCTATCTTTTCATTAACCATAGGTTCCTTTTCTTTAAATTTTTTAAGAGCCACTCCTACCTTAGATCCGTATTGTGTAACTTGGTTGTGGATCTTTCTATCCAAATTTTCCATCAACTCTATGGTAGCAACTTTATTTTCAATAATTTCAAGCCATTGCATCACATGTTCCAAAGTTAAAGTAGTTCCATTAACCAAAAGAGGTGGTGGGCCAAACAAATCTATCATAGCATTATAAGAATCAAAAGTATGGCTACCCTAGAAATTTCCTCAGGTAATGGTATCAAGAATATATCTATTCCAAGGCGTGATGCCTACATAAAAATTGCAAAGAAGACCGGAAGTACATTGCTTCTTAGTAGATCTATTTTGCGCATTGCAAATTCTGTACCAAGCATCTTTTAGATTTTCTCCTCCTAAATTAAGAACTTCATCCTCGGGAGACAAGGGAGTAGATAAAGGACTAGCCATAACGACGAGGCAAGCGAAAAAGAGGCGAACGGAAAAGAGAGGGCGAATAAAACGGCAAGGGTGAAGTGGGGGAGAGGAAAACGAGAGGAAAATGCCAAATAATGTAATGCGAAGGATAAGAGTTGTGATGGGTACTTGGTATGTCTTGACTTGGCATAGATCTCCCTGGCAACGGCGCTAGAAATCCTTCTTGCTACCTCTTGAGCACTGCGTTGGTTTTCCCTTGAAGAGGAAAGGGTGGTGCAGTAAAGCAGCGTAAGTATTTCCCTTAGTTTTTGAGAACCAAGGTATCAATCCAGTAGGAGACCACGCGCAAGTCACCTCATACCTACACAAACAAATAAGAACCTCGCAACCAACGCGATAAAGGGGTTGTCAATCCCTTCACGGCCACTTGCACGAGTGAGATCTGATAGAGATGATAATAATAAGATAAATATTTTTGGTATTTTTATGATATATATTGAAAGTAAAGATTGCAAAATAAAATAGATTGGAAACTTGTATGATGGAAAATGGACCCGGGGCCATAGGTTTGACTAGTGGCTTCTCTCAAGATAGCATAAGTATTACGATGGGTGAACAAATTACTGTCGAGCAATTGATAGAAAAATGAATAATTATGAGAATATCTAGGTATGATCATGTATATAGGCATCACGTCCGCGACAAGTAGACCGACTCCTGCCTGCATCTACTACTATTACTCCACACATCGACCGCTATCCGGCATGCATCTAGAGTATTAAGTTCATAAGAACAGAGTAACACCTTAAGCAAGATGACATGATGTAGAGGGATAAACTCATGCAATATGATATAAACCCCATCTTTTTATCCTCGATGGCAACAATACAATATGTGTCGTTTACCTTTCTGTCACTGGGATCGAGCACCGCAAGATTGAACCCAAAGCTAAGCACTTCTCCCATTGCAAGAAATATCAATCTACTAGGCCAAACCAAACTGATAATTCGAAGAGACTTACAAAGATAAACCAATCATACGTAAAATAATTCAGAGAAGATTCAAATATTGTTCATAGATAATCTGGATCATAAACCCACAATTCATCGGATCTCGGCAAACACACCGCAAAAGAAAGAGTTACATCGAATAGATCTCCAAGAGAATTGAGGAGAACTTTGTATTGAGATCCAAAGAGAGAGAAGAAGCCATCTAGCTAATAACTATGGACCCAAAGGTCTGAGGTAAACTACTCAAACATCATCAGAGGGGCCATGGAGTTGATGTAGAGGCCCTCCGTGATCAATGCCCCCTCCGACGGAGCTCCAGAAAAGGCCCCAAGATGGGATCTCTTGGGTACAGAAGGTTGCGACGGTGGAAATAGGGTTTCGAGGTGCTCCTAGATGTTTGCGGGGTATGTGAACATATATAGGAGGAAGAAGTAGGTCAGTGGAGCTACGAGGGGCCCACGAGGGGGAGGGCGCACCTAGGGGGTAGGCGCGCCCCCTGCCTCATGGCCGCCTCGTTGATTGCTTGACATCCACTCCATGTCCTCTGGATCATGTTTGTTCCAAAAATCACGTTCCTGAAGGTTTCATTCTGTTTGGACTCCGTTTGATATTCTTTTTCTACGAAACACTAAAATAGGCAAAAAACAACAATTTGGGTTGGGCCTCCGGTTAATAGGTTAGTCCCAAAAATAATATAAAAGTGTGAAATAAAGCCCATTAACATCCAAAACAGATAATATAATAGCATGGAACAATAAAAAATTATAGATACATTGGAGAGGTATCAATATTTAAATATAAAACAGTCATCGCAAACGTTTTAGTTAGAACACCTGTATGCAAACCGACAGCTTCCCCAGGAGGCCAAGGGGAAATGTGTCGAGCAGGATTTCTGCAGCTCTTGATCGCAAACGTTTTAGATAGAACACCTGTATGCATAGTGAGAGCTATGGTCTTCCCTCGCATTGTAGGATTTGTGCATCCCTTCAACGCAAACGGTTGTTTTGCATGACCCTTGTGTAACCACATAGAAACAATTAGGTAAGATGTGCATCTGTCATTTTGGGTATGTTTCCATTTGTCAAACTGGAAAGATTGACATTTGTTTATCTAGTAACATTGCCATTTGTCAACCTTGTAACACTGCGATTTGTCAAAATATGCAGCTAAAAATCACTAAAACTATCTAATTTTTGCAACTAAAATCACTAGCACTTTTCATATGGACACCACAAGCAGGCGTGAGTTGATGGACGCATATGCAAATGTACCATTGATTACATACAACAAGTCATCAACCCACAACGACAACGAGGATACAAGTTGGATTATAGATCATCTCCAACAAAACATTCTAGTAAAGTAAAGTTTTTCTCACACAACAAATAACAAAGCGATGAAATGAACTTCAGCTCAACCACTCGTCGACATTGGAAACACTTGCTTTGAACTAGAAGTGATTCTCTGGGAAGGGCCAGCTACTGTCAATCTCGAGACCAACATAGGACTGATCATCCAGGCTGAAGCGGCCTATGTCGGGACCCATATTGGGATGGTAGGGAAGCATAGCAATGTCCTAGATATAGATACAATTTCTTCTCATAAATGGTAGTAACGTTGTGTCAATAGCTGCTGGATCGCCTTCCACCATCATTGGATAGTTTTGTCCAAGGAAGAGTGAGTTTCCTTCCACCATCCTGAATACGCTGCAACAGATGAATAGGTCCGGAGAGTGTGACCATGTGAGACAACACCAACTTCCTTAGTAACATCAACAGTGCTCTGTATACAGACAAGAAAAGGTGATCAATCGGAATAAGTTGCCAGGAACCACTAAGTATATGGGTCCTACTCGTCCTCATGCTCGTGATCATCAGCATTGTCATCTCCCCCTTGGTTATAAAAATTTTCAAGTGTAGGTGGTGGAATGTTCACAGGACCTTGGTAACACAAGAGGGATAATTAGTAAAGGAAAACTAGCTAACCCGCATGCATGTGGATGAAACAATTATAATTACGGTAGAAGACAAACGTACCGAAAGCATCAGGATTCCATGCAAAAATAGTGCCACGAGTGGTGGCAGCAAACACAAGACCCTCGTATTGAATTGCATCATAGTACTCATCCGTGTACAGAAATTGATTTTTGAGCAATATCCATCGAGGCGTGGAAGTAAGGATGGCAACAAGCTTGTCAAAGATAGCAACAACTTCATAATTCATGTAATACCAAGAGCGGTTGGGAACTCAACAAATTGCTATCTTCCGTAGATGACAGTCACCATGATCTTATTTGAACTCATGTAGAATACTAGTTTACTCAACCTCTGGGCAGTCTGAGATTTTTAGAAGTGGAACCCGGTGATGAGTGTACACATTCACAAGTTCCCACTCGCAGTTGTACGCAATATAAACAACCCAATATCCATTTGCGTCTGCCCAAGCCTTGCCCTCAAGCGATGGCATCTTAACATCACATGTATCATTATAAAGCGGCATCAACTTGCACAAGGCGAGGCTTCCCTTGTCCCCACGCCAGTCAGCAGGGTCACGACGAAGAAGATAGGGGAGATCAAACCGCTCCTGGACCCTTGGGTTCCTTGTAATGATGTTATTAGTTGAGTCGAGAATGGTATTGAACGAACCTGCCATGCTAGCCGAGGTGATGATGTCGCACCGATCAATGAGTTCCTCCACCACGTCATCTTTTAGATCGGGGCAAGAATAACGGGGTCGTTTCCGGCCTGTTCCCTCCATGTAGAAGATGATCGAACAATTGCAGAAGGAAGGGTGAAGGCAAATGGAGGGAGGAAGAGCGTGCAACAGCAGTTCCAAATCGAGAGGGGATGGCGAAGAGGCGGTGGACGGTTGCCACGGTACAAGAAGAGGCTAGTGGGGAGCGAACGGTTGCCACAGAGGTAACACACTGATGACAAGGCCGAGTGAACCGCATGCCGTATATCGCACACACCTTGATCTGGCTGACCGTTTATTTTGTGTTACCTAATCACAAACAGTTCATTCGAGTGAACTGTATTCTGTAGATCGCACACACCTTCATCTGGCTGACCATTTCTTTTGTGTTTCCTAATCACAAACAGTTCATCCGAGTGAACCGTATGTTGTACATCGCACACACCTTCATCTGGGTGCCGGTTTCTTTTGTGTTGCCTAATCACAAACAGTTCATCCGAGTGAACGGTATGATGTACATCGCACACACCTTCATCTGGCTTCCCATTTCTTTTGTGTTGCCTAATCAAAAATAGTTCATCTGAGTGAACTATGTGTTGTGTATCGCACACACCGTCATCTGGCTGACCATTTCTTGTGTTCTTCCTCATCGCAAACAGTTAATTGAACTGAACCGTATGCCCTGCATCGCACACGCAACTAAAATCCGAACCGTGTTTGATGCATCCACCATCGCAAACGTTTTGCACCTTTTTTGACGGTTTTTTACACTACCATTTGCGATTATTGCATCGCACACAGTTTCGTCGAAGGGTCTCTGATCGTAGTGCCGTGTTAGCAACATCCTGCAGTAGTGTATGCATCTAGTTCATCGTGATCGGATTTATATACATAATTTTTGGCCTTGTGAAGAAGAAAGTATCGCTCAAGCTTGGGGGAGGCTTAAGTCAATGTTATATTCATGCCACAATCATGAGCCCTCAAGAGAAATTATTATTCATAATTTTTATGCTCGGCTTTCTCGGAATGATCAATCCATGCTCGATACTTCTTGTATTGATTCTTTTTGGAAGAAGACTATTGGATTGAAATGGGATCTATTGGAATGAATTAAACGCAATTCTGAAGATTGGGAGCTCAACGAAGGTAAGGAGTCAGGTATAAACCTTAAGTTTGATTGTGTTAAATCTTTTATGTATACCGATTCTTTTCATGAATTTAGCACTAAATATGGACTTGACTTTGAGATAGTAGCTTCTTTCTGTGAATCATTTGCTACTCATGTTGATCTCCCCAAGGAGAAGTGGTTTAAATATCATCCTCCCATTGAAGTAAAAGTAGTAGAACCTATTAAAGTTGAAGAAGAAGCCATTACTTATAATGATAATCCAGTTGTTCATGTTGCTTATTTCGAGAAACCACATTTTCCTGTTAGAGTAAAGGAACATGCTAAAGCTTCACCTGTGGTTCGCAGGAGTTATACTAGAATACCTACACCCCCTAAACAAATTAAAGTTGGACCTAGTATTGCTATGGTTAAAGATCTCTTGGTCGATAATATTGATGGGCATGTTATTTATTTCTATGATAAAGTTGCAAAAATTGCCAAACCCGATGATAAAGACAAACATAGACCTATTGTTGGTATGCTTGTTGTCTCTGTTAAAATAGGGGATCATTGTTATCATGGCTTATGTAATTTTGGTTCTAGTGTGAGTGCAATTCCCTTTACCTTATATTAAGAAATTATGAATGATATTTCACCTGCTGAAATAGTAGATATTGATGTTACTATTAAGCTTGCTAATAGAGATACTATCTCACCAATTGGGATTGTTAGAGATGTTGAAGTCTTGTGTGGGAAAATAATATACCCTACTAATTTTCTAGTTCTTGGTTCCCCACAAGATGATTTTTCTCCCATTATATCTGGTAGGCCTTTCTTCAACATGGTGAATGCTAAGAATGATTGCACTAAAGAAACGGTCAATGTTAATTTCGGGGATGTGTCTCATGAGTTTAATTTCTCCAAATTTCGTAGACAACCTCGTGGTAAAGAATTGCCTAGTAAGGATGAAATTATTGGCCTTGCTTCTATTTTCGTGCCTCCTACTGATCCTTTAGAACAATAATTTCTAGACCATGAACATGGCATGTTTATGAATGAAAGAAATGAAATAGATATTCTTTAAACAAATGCCTGTCTTGAAACATAATTTGTCTGTTGAGACTCTTGGAGATCCTCTACCACCCAAGAGTGATCCTGAGTTTGATCTTAAACAATTACCTGATACTTTGAAATATGCTTATCTAGATGAAAAGAAGATATAGCCTATTATTATTAGTGCTAACC